>NC_069503.1:644650362-644965362 GCF_027579735.1 Bombina bombina
TATTTGTGCAGATTGCAGGACTATATATCCTCAAAAGCATTATATAGAGCAGCATATATATTATTACTATTTCTTACTACTGAGTTACTTTGGGGGGGGGGGCAAAATTTTCTTGCACCAGGGCCCTCTGTTGAGTAGGTCCGCTACTGCTTAGACTGTTACTTCTGAGAGGGTAAACAGGGGCAGAGAGAGATTGGAGAGGAAAAGTGAAAGTGGAGAAAAAGTGAAAGTGGAGAAAAAGATAGCATTACGAAAGAATGGGAAAAAAAAGAGTGAAGACAGAGGAGAGAGAAAGAGTGTAAAGAGAAGGTATGGCCTTAGAGAGAAGAGAGGGGATAAAAAGAGAGATTGAAGAGATGAGGGAGTGGAGAAAGATAGATGAGAGATAATAAATATAAAACATTTTTTTCCAGGTCTGCTATGACTATTATTATTATTAGTATTATTATTATTAATGTCAACACTCTCTGCTTTCTTTCATTTCAACAGCTTCCTTTTTCTGTCCAGCTGCTGTCTTCCCCAGAACCCTTATTGATGTTATGCACTTATTTTTTATAAAAAAAATTGTATGTAGCATTGTTTGATTTATGGTTTAAAATCAAAACAATATTAAAACATTACTGCAAATGTATATGTTGGTTCAATTGGTCCTCTACAGGTAAACAACAAATCCCATATATAGTGACAAAATAAATAGATGTTATTCAAGAAAGGATTTGCATCTCCATAGATGTTGGACAATTCCCACCAACCCTTGAAAAGAAGAGGCAAATTTAGCCCCTACCACTGTCCTATGTCTTTGGAGAACATCCATGAAAAAGAAAATAATGTGTGACAAAGCAAATTCCCAGTATATGTCTAAATCTCTTTTTTTAATTCTTGTAAAATTCTGTAAGCATTTTACACAAGCTAGTCTAACTGAATTATCTTGCCAACTCTATGCAGGTGAAGTTTTCTCAAAAATTACAATACATTTAATAACTGCCAGACAAGTGATATATACTAAACTATTGGCAAAAGCAAGTTAAGTTGTAGTGAAAACATTTCAATTTAATTTGTATTTGTTGCACACAGAGACTAAATATAAGTTCAATGTGTTCTCTTGTTAAATTTTCTATACCCTGTGAAATTCTGTATCCCAGAGTGATCTTTCATCTCTCTGGGACTTCCAACCTTTTACAGAATGCAAACAGAATGCAAATGCAGTGCTATATTGTACTTGGCTTTTCTCTCCTTCACATGCAGAAATCCAGAGAATGCCACTTGGAGAAGTATAACAAAATCTGCCTTTTTAGAATTTCACTTTAGAATTTAGAATATCGTCTCATCTGAGCAGAGTTTTCTATCATCAGGCTTGTGAAAAGTGAGCTAAAATAGGGTTATGAAATTGTTTTGAATGGGTCACAATTTGAAATCCATCTAAAAAATGTTTTTGAGGGATTGGAACCTGGGCACGTGTTTTGCTTGTAAATTCTGATGGAAAAAGGAACCATTAAAAACATGAAGCACATATCAGAAACATATTAATCAAAATTCAGTGGTTCTTTGTATATAAGTATATGTTCTTATGCATTAAAAGACATATTCAGTATAGAATAATGTTAAGTAAGAAGATAGATAACCAGAAAAAAACTAACATGAAGGGAATATTAAAAAATATGTTTAATACTACAAACTACAATACAGTCTTTAATGTTAATTTTAAAAAAAATGTATCATCTTTTAATTTTGTTTTCTATCCCTAGAGTGTCTGCAAATTTTCATTTTATTTTATGATGTTTATAAATGTATTTCTCTATGTGTACTTATGAATATATGTTTTCTACATTTTTATTATTGCATATTTACTAGCAACACAATGCCAATAAGTAAATGAAAGCATCATTAATGCTATATATTCCAATGCTGTGACCTTTATTTGATGGAGACGTAAAGTTGCTGATGAGGGCAATGGTGAAGAGGTAAGCCTGAGAATAAAATATTTTTTTATTCTCAGTAAGAACATGCATTAAAATAAGTAAGTAAATAAATAAATACATTAACGAATGAATAAATTAACTAATTAAATATCAAAATAAACTGTCTATATTTTGATATGCCTTCTTTTCTTTCAAATTAAAATAATTAGTACACTGCACGGTTATTTTTTATTTCTGCTTTATTTGAAAACTTTATTTAAAAGAAACAGTTCTGCTTCAGTTTGTTGAAAAAATACATTGTTACTGTTGCTATATCCACAGTTCTCTTACAGGTAGATTACGAGTTTTGTGCACTATAGGGTTTTTAACAAACCCAACAAAAGTTGCATTATTTCACCGTCTATAGTGCAGCCATTACAAGTTTTAAAACAGCCGGCTTGTGCGTGCGATATGGTTGCGTTGAGCTCCATATCGCACAAAATACAAGCGCTGCTTTGACATGTTCGTGCACGCTTTCCCCATAGACATCAATGGGGAGAGAGTGTCAGAAAAAAACTAAATCCCTCTGTGGTTATCTATTAATTTAAAATATCTTTACTTTCTACTAAATATAATATACTAAATCTCTATGGTGAAACCACTAAACCCAACACAAATAAATTGTGAAATAAACTCTATGAGAGGGTCTCCATTATTTGCCAAACAGTTTATTTAGGAATCAATATATGTTAATAATAAGATAAATATTTACAGGTATATATATATATATATAAATCTATTTTACAGATACAGTCCACATTTTAAGATACAGGGCAACTTTACTACACTAACCCCAATTTGTTCAACACTGCTAAAATAATCATAGGAATGTACTTAGCCATATTGCCCAAGATAAGAAGAGAGAGAGAGATTCTAGTGTTACAGTATTTTATACCCCAATTCAAAATGGAGTGGCCTTTCAACTGCCACTCAAGAGGCCATTGGGAGTATCAATAGTTCAGAGAGAAAGGTGTACCTGGGGGAAGGGATTTTAATAACAGCTAGGTGAATATTCCAGTGATAAAATGTCACCACATTCCCTCACTTTTTCTTCTCCTATGTTTCCCGTTTTCTAGTTATACCCACTAGTACAGAAGAACACAGTGGGAGCAAAAACCTTACAGGAAAAATTCTCCCACCATCCCTTCGAAATCATTCCCTCGGCGATATGAGCTCTTCTGTACTTTCCTAGAAAAAATTATTTAAAAATTATACATAGAAACACAAAATCCTATGCTAAACCCCATTAGCAACATTTATACAATGGTCTTTAACATTGGGAAAAGTTCATGTATGAGTGTGTGAGTGTGGGTACACTAGATGGGTATGCATGTAGTAAAATCTTTATTAATAAAGTGTGAATTGTGCCTGTAAAACAAAAGTTATAATGGTTCACTGAAGTCCTTGCTTTTGCTTTACCAAATCTCTTTCTTTGAACCACTTTGTTTTTTCAAAGACCCTCAAAGGAATGAAAAAAGATTAAAACCAGGCATATATTTACTTCACACTACAACACTCCATCTGCAGTAGAAACCACATTCACAGTTATTAACTTTAAGTTGGAAAGTGCCTCTGTTATTGCATCATCCCACTCGCACCCTTACTTAACTTATGTTGCTTGATTTATATGATTATTTACCCCTTTATGCTATATATATATATATATATATATATATATATATATATATATATATAATTATTTTGGCCTAATGCACCATTTTACATCTCCATTGTGATACATTATACTTACTTAATTTGTCCAATGCCACCATCATAGCTTCATGGTAAGATCGGTCCTGAAGACACCTGAAAAATATGTGTTATTGGGGAAAAACTGGAAGGAAAGGTGAGAAGCCTTCTATCTTCATTTGTTTTCTTCCTGCAAGATAAGACTTTAGACAGTTTACATAGAAATGGTATTGCATGTGGCCTCCCAAAACTAATCACAATGGAGGTATCTGTTATTGTTTTTTAGAAAGAGAATGCATCAATTAACTATACATTCTTAATATTGGCATTTAAATCTTAATAATGAAAAACACTTAAAATTATTAATTGAACTTAAAACTAAAGTACACATTACACGATACAAATGTACTGCAAACAAATATGCTTATAAACAAAAATTAATGATTTAATTTGAGCCCTCCAGCTCTGTCAGTTGCTTCTTTAGAAACTCAATTTGATCTCTCATTCTCCTATTTTTTTGTTTGAGTTCCCAATAACTTAAGTTGGCCTTATTGTTTATCTCATTTGACATCAGCCTCCAATTTTCTCCTCTGTTAATATTGCCATTTAAATTCCTGTCTCTCCAGTTTCCTGTATTTGATGCTCTACTATTCTGATATCCACAAACATTCCTTCTATTACCCATCTCTGATTCCTGCCTGTGAATATTCAGATTATTCTCCATTGACTGCTTCACTGCAGAATTTGCCTTAATGGTGTATGGGTGATAATTCCACCACTTCTCAGCTCTAGTGAGCACCATATGTAGGTTTGTGGAGTTTGGATCATACAGCTTTACAAACTCCTGACATTTTCTGGGGAGAGCTTCAAGTACCCTCTGTATGTGAGCTGGTGACCCCCAGACCATTTGGGTCTGTGGCTAGCGCAACACACACCAGAATAAAACTCTTTTTGCTACTTCAAATGGCCCATCTAGTGGTCTCATGGTAATTTCACTAATCTCTTTTTCTAGACTAGTAAAATTGAAAAAGGTTTTAGCTATCCTGCCAGCCTGATCACATATACTTGAATAAAATCCTAATAACCTGTTGGCATAGGAGCCCATGGCATCTTGAAGAAATTCTGTCCATTCCGGCATGCTCATACCTAATTTTATGGCTTTTTCAGTTCCCTTGTGAAACCAATGTGAAAAGTTATTAAAGCTGTTTGTGGGGATTGTGCCCCACCATTTCTTAAAAATGTCTTTATCTGCTACAGTCATTGGCCTAGTCTGATTTGAAAAACCTGTAGGAACTTTCAGGTTGTTAAAATTCTCAGAAATTATGACAGGGGCAATTGGAACAGAACTTGGGTTTTTAGTGGGGCCCATTTGCATTTTATCTTGTTTTACTACTTGTTTTGGCTCTTTCCTTTGTGGCAGTAAGTTATCACTATCTGCATTGTTCCCAGAAATATCACTAATTATTTTTTCTTTTTGTTCAATTTTCATCTGTAACTCAGTAATTTTGTTTGAGTATTCGTTACTGCTGTGTTCTGTTAATTTTAATTGACGTTGTAATTTACTGATCTGTATGGTGTTAGTTAAAGCAGAAAGCTTAATACAATCTCTGTCAGTCTGTGTGTTATCTAACTTTAATTTAAGGTCTTTATTTTGCTCTGTCAGGTCTCCAATTATTTTCGTTAATCCCTTTATTGTTGAAATCACTGCCTGCGCTATCATACATTTTCTTTTATTATTATTAATCTTTTTAAGAGTTAATACCTGTGTTAGTATATCTAAAACACTTTCACACTTGTTGTTTTTAGCTTCTGGGATGAGGAATGGACCATTATATTTATGAATGTAATTGTTAAAGTAATCACAGATTTCCTGTGAAATATAGTTTTTCCAGACATTTTTAACAGATAGCCGTTAGAACTAAAATAAAAAAAAAATATATCTATATATATTATATACTAGAATAGTGTGTCTCTCACAGCATAGTTTGCCAGACTATTTTACCTGCCCCAAATGCAAGGAATTATCAGTTCTATAGGGCAATGAAACACCAAACTAAACAGAAATTAAGCAGAACAAAATTAAAAAAATAAATATTGTTCTCTTTTAAAAGGTGTAAACCATCAATGATACTAACCTAAATAAAATAAATGAACAAAGCAAAGCAAGGAATCCTTTTTACTAATATTTTCCCAAATTGAGGAAAAATTATAAAAATATTTTAAGTACAGGAAGATTCTATAGAACTTCTGAAATGCTAATTTCAACTGTAGTTTTGGTTCCAGGATCTGCTCCAAACACAGGAAATGCAAATTTTTAACTTTGTTACCAAAACAAAGGTTACACCTTTTTGTATTCCATACAAACTTAATTAAAAATCTGAACAAAGAAATGGAAGAAGAAGGAGGGAAAAACAAAATATGCTTTAAACTGCTTATGGCTACCATATTCACAACATTAAACTGTAATTTCTTAACTTTAAATTCTACACAATTTCCCATACAATTCAGAATGAAATTTATGTAAAAAAAAAAAAAAATTACAATCTTTATAAAATGGACATTATATTCGATTTATAAAGGAGCAGAAGTCAATCACTTTAACCTTACTATGGCAGCTATTAAATAGTACTGTAAAGCTTTTGTTTGTAAAAACATTTAGATGGGACCAACACAACACATGTCTCTAAAATTCATTAGATTTTTACAGAAAGCAAAAATTCTAAACTATTTTACTCTCAAATTAATTGTTTAAAACCCATGCGGTGACCAATAAAAAAACAAAACACACACGTCTAGCAGGGAAAACTGATAGAAAACTGGCTCAACAATAAAAAGTATCCAGTTTCCAAAAACAAGAAAAATACAAGAGTTAAAGGGACAGTATAGTATACATTTTTATTATTCAGACAGGACTTTTAATTTTAATCAACTTTTCAATTTACTTCCATCATCAAACTTGCTTTTTTTCTCTTGGTATTCTAAGTTTAAGCCAAACATAGGTAGGCTCATATGATAATTTCTAAGCCTTTTAGGTTTGCCTCTTATCACATGCTTTTTTAAAATCTCTTTTCAACACAGAGAGACAGAAAGTACACATGGGCCATATAGATAACACTGTGGGGGTTATTTAAGATTCAGCAAGCTACAAACAATCTATAAACAACAGGCCTGCTGAAACCAACCATTATGTGCTTCCCCCATGTAACTATACAAATGCAAATTTATACAGACCAGAAATACAGGTTTTTAAAACCATGCTTTTCTTGAGAAACATTTAAAAGATATATATATACTGCAATAATATTCTAAAATTAAATCAACATTTATTTAGGTCCACTCAGCAACCAACCATCTTCTTTGTAAGAAAACAAGGTACTGTATGGGAACAAGACAACAAGTAAATATGTCTCTAAAATTCATTAGATTTTTACAGAAAACAAAATTCAAAAATTATTTACTCTCAAATAAAATGCAGGTCAAATGTAAACTCTAATTCCAAGCTTCATACAATTTATTAACCATAAAAACTAATATCTTATACAACAGGCCTGCTGAAAACAACCATTATGTGCTTCCCCCATGTAACTCTATGCAAATGCAAATTTATACAGACCAGAAATATAGGTTTTTTAAAGCCATGCTTTTCTTGAGAAACATACAACAGGCATTCTGAAACCAACCATTATGTGCGCTTTTTAAATAAAGTACTACATACAAAAACTTTGCTGTAAAACACCAAATCTACATTTACTGCAGTTAAATTTAAAATAAATCAACATTCATTTGATTCCTGCAAAACTAAATGGCATATGGATTTTTCTACAACTTCATGGCCGCCAAAATGTGGTTATCTATTAATTTAAAATATCTTTACTTTCTACTAAATATAATATACTAAATCTCTATGGTGAAACCACTAAACCCAACACAAATAAATTGTGAAATAAACTCTATGAGAGGGTCTCCATTATTTGCCAAACAGTTTATTTAGGAATCAATATATGTTAATAATAAGATAAATATTTACAGGTATATATATATAAATCTATTTTACAGATACAGTCCACATTTTAAGATACAGGGCAACTTTACTACACTAACCCCAATTTGTTCAACACTGCTAAAATAATCATAGGAATGTACTTAGCCATATTTCTTCAGAGTGTCAGCCATCTTTACAGCATGCCCAAGATAAGAAGAGAGAGAGAGAGATTCTGGTGTTACAGTATTTTATACCCCAATTCAAAATGGAGTGGCCTTTCAACTGCCACTCAAGAGGCCATTGGGAGTGTCAATAGTTCAGAGAGAAAGGTGTACCTGGGGGAAGGGATTTTAATAACAGCTAGGTGAATATTCCAGTGATAAAATGTCACCACACCCACGATCGCAGAATGAAAAGCTCTGTAACGCAACCCCATTGATGTCTATGGGGGGAAAAAATGTTCTGTTTAAACCTAACACCCTAACATAAACCCCTAGTCTAAATACCCCTAATCTGCTGCCCCCAACATCACCGACACCTACAAAATGTTATTAGCCATCTTCAAGCTCCTAACACATGCATTCAAGGCCCTCCACAACATCGGCCCTGAATACATCAACCACCGTGTCAATTTCTAGACCCCCTCCAGACAACTCCGCTCTGCTGACCAAGCACTCGCAGTCATCCCCTGCATCAAGAAAAAAACAGCTAGAGGGAAATCCTTCTCCTATATGGCAGCAAGGTCATGGAACTCCCTTCCGTTGCACCTCAGATAATCCAACTCCCTTACACACTTCAGGAAGGACTTCAAGACCTGGCTTTTCGACTGAATCGTCTTCCTTTAGCCCCCCACTCCCCCTCTCCCATAGCACCTTGAGACCCTCATGGGTGATTAGTTTGTGCTTTACAAGTACCCAATAGATAGACAAGTACCCAATAGCCACTAATCTGCCTCTCCCAATATCGCTGCCACCTAAATAAATCTATTAACCCCTAATCTGCTGCTCCCGATATCGCCGCCACTATACTAAAGTTATTAACCCCTATTTCCATGAACCCCAACATTACCCACACTATAATAAATATATTAACCCCTATTCCACTGCTCCCCGACATCGTTGCCACTAAAAAAAGTTATTAACCCCTAAACCTCTGGCCTCCCACATCACTCCCACTAAATAAACCTATTAACCCCTAAACCGCCAGCCCCCACATTGCAACAACCTAAATTAAACTATATTAACTAGGGATGCACCGATACTGATACTAGTATCGGTATCGGTACCGATACCAAGTATTTGCATGAGTACTTGTACTCGTGCAAATGCACCGATACTTAAACCGATACCTCCACTTCCTACCCATATGCTATCTTGTGGCGTTTTTTCAAACAGCATGTTCCCATTTCATTTTAAACTGGAGTGGAGACTAAATTAAAAATTGTTCACTACTGTTCTGCCAATACAAATTGCTGTTATTTGTATTATTGTAGGAGAGATCACTGTACCTTGTTCAGATAAACCCCTGAAGTACTGGGCAGTTAATAAACAGATTTGCAGCTCTGGCTAAAATTGCCCAAAAATATCTTTCTGCCCATGCAGTAGTGTGGAAAGTGAAAGACTGTTCAACTTAGAGTCGAACCTCCATACAAATGTCAGATTGATGTTATATAACAGCCCTACAACCCAATTGTATCACCCCTTTAAAAGTTATATTTTATTGTAATATTTTTTATTGATAAACATGTTCAGTAAATTTGACAAATAAAACTGTTATTATTTCATAATGTCTTTTGAATTACAGTACTTTATAATTATAAAGAAGGAATCTTAAATAATTAGTCTGTATTGTGCTTGGTAAACTGTCACATGACATTAAAAAAAAGTATTGGTAATTGGTATCGGTGAGTATTTGAAAACAAGTATCGGTACTTGTACTCAGTCATAAAAAAATGATATTGGTGCAACCCTAATATTAACCCTTAAACCTAACCCTAACGTAACCCTAACCCTAACACCCCCTAACTTTAACATAATTAAAATAAATTTAAAAAAGAGCTAAATTAAAGTTACAATTAGTAACTAAATAATACCTAATAAATAATAAAGCTAAAAACAAACTTATCTGTGAAATAAAACCTTAGCTAGCTATAATATAATAGCTAATAGTTATATTGCAGCTAGCTTAGGTTTTATTTTTATTTCACAGTTAAGTTTGTATTTATTAAAGTTAGTGTATTAGTTAAAATAAATACAAACTTACCTGTGAAATAAAACCTTAGCTGCCTTACACTAAAACCTAACACTACAAAAAATAAAAAACACTAAAATTATAAAAAATATAAAACACTAAAATTGAAAAAATTAAAAAACCTACCATTACGGGGGGGCGTGTCTAGGCTGTGAATGGGTATAGACGCATTTTTAGGAGCTCCGAGTGATACTCAAGATATTTGTTGTATATCTTATTTTAGCGGCATCATCTAGACTACAGAAGCCTGGTAACATTACATTCCCAGCTACTGTCCACATCCAGACTGAGCCTGCTGCATGAATGACCTTGGGGACCCGTCTAAAGCTTAAAATTTCTGAGAGGGCCTAGCATCCTGACCTCGCTAATTTCCCTAGCCCTTCAATAACAGCTGGTGCGCTACCGATACTCTGGATATCCGTAAACATGGAGGACTTTAATATTACCATCTGTAATATATTGCATGAACTGGAGCAGAAGATGACCAAGCATTTTGATAGCTTAACAGCTGTATTTAAAAAAATCCACACGTGGATTCGGCCATCTTGGAATTGGAGACCTCCACTAACGCCCAAACAAGTCTGACTACAAGAGAGGATGAGCCTGTCTACACAACCCCAGTTTCAATTTCCATCCTTTCTCCCCCGGCTCCAGCCGCGAGAGATGCGGCCAGTACCCAGCAGAAGGGCTGAAGGAAACGAGCGTGGAGCAATCAAGAGCTCTGGTTATACTGAGGCATGTGATAACCTACCTCCGTATCCCTTCACTTCAACAAAGCAAGAGTGCTCCCTATACTGTCCTCCCGTTTCAGGCATACAATCATCCTATCACTGCCGCCCCAGGCCCATCTGGCACATGGAAGGAGATCTGCTCAAGATCTGGGGACTACAGAAAGAGCAGCGCATTTACTGTTATGATGCTGGATCACAGGAGGCTAAACTCGAATTTGGCCTACAGTGCTGCGGAACATGCCTCAGTTGCGTTAACCAAGAGTCTAGGTGGCCTGTTGCATATACCCCCAATCTGGTTCAATTGAGAGCTGGCATAGGCTTGTTTTCTGTGGAGGCTGCACCCTCTTCATCGCTCCTAACCAAAGACTTATAGCGATAAAAGAACCATGGACGGTCACATCCTTTTTTTCTTTTGAGTACAGCTCAGAAAGGGTTAAGTGCTTGTTTTAACTAAATGTCCTAATGCTTAATGCCCCATATGTATAACATTCCATATGTAAGAGGTTATAATGCCATTACTTTGATGTTTGGTTTATTTAGGTACTCCTATAAGTTAGTACTCTAGGCTTACCTTTAACCCGCCCTGCGGCATAGTTTAGATCACCATGATTCCAGTATTAGTATATCCACGCTTAAGATACTCCACTCTATACATAGTTTATACTGTCTCAGGAGTGTACAAGTCTAGATACTAAGCCTTACTAAAACTCATTTTTATGCAAATGTCCATAATACCTCCGTCTTACTACATTATACCAACCTCCTAAGTGACATGGGATTATTACTTTTTACCTTTTATGTATACATTCACAACTTCAATTCTTATATTTTCCCTACCCAATTCCAGGGTACATAAGTAATTGTTAATATATCATTAGCTTTCCCCATTTTAAAGACCAAAAGTGACCATTGCCATCGCTGGTTTCCCCCCCTAGTGTCAATCTCATTCCTTTAATACGGCCTTATCACTATCTAGTTAATAGAACCTTTGGCCTTCAGTTTAATAATTCCCTTAAACCTATTCCGACATAGGGTCTGGTGTGGTCATGTAAATAGACAATATGAGATTGTTTGAAATATTGTGTATCTTTGCGGTAAGTGCCTGTTTGTTGTTGTACTTACTAATAACCTTCATTGCAAGGCATAGGAAGAGTCGATATTGTACACACCATACTGACCCACATTTCTTAAGTTAAACAGATGATTCAAGAGTGGCCTTTTTACTTCCCACTAATTATATCTCACATTGCCCCTATTCTAACATCCTGTCCACTACATTCCCTTGTTTTGGCTTACTGACATTATGTCCATTTAATTGCGTGCTCAATGTTACCTCTCTAACCATCCATATTAACATTCAGAAGGTCCACCCCCTCTCCCCCTTCCCCCTTAATTTTGGGCAGCTCTTGCCTGCCGATTCCCCCCCCCCAATTTTTTTTTCCATCTGCTATCACATTTTATGTTACATTATATAGAAAATGAGGTTTCACTTATACATGCCTTGCATTCACAATTATGCCAGGTTGTTTGCCTTTACAAATGCATTTAGAATTATACACTTAGCTCACAAATTACTACTGTTTTTAAAGTGAAGTATTGTTTCATTGTCCAACCACTATACTGTCTTAACCTTACAATACCTTGTATCTTTGTTATGTTGATATACAAAAATCTCAAAAAAATGTTTTTTTTTTTTTTAAAAAAACTATCATTACAAAAAATAATAAACAAAATTATCCAAAACAATAACAATTATTCCTATTCTAATACCCTGCTTTAACCCTTTAACAACGCATGTCGTACAGGGTATGTCGCACACAACCTGGTCTTTAAAGACCAGCGACGTACCCTGTGGGTTTAAAGTGGCTGGAAGCGATCCTGATCGCTTCCAGCCGCTTTCAAGGTATTGCTGTGATGCCTCGACATTGAGGCATCACTGCAATACCTTTTTTCCAAAACCGATGCAGAGAGAGTAACTCTGTGGCCCTCTCTGCACCGGTAGCGATGGGCCCGATCATTGGTGGGTGGGAGCAGCTCCAGGGAGGTGGGTGGGCGGCCCATCGCTACCCGGCATCCGGTTCCTGAATGTGCAATGTGCAAGCCGGTTGCCGGGAGCATGCGGGGGCCTGCAGGGAGTGCGCGATCGCGCAACAGCCACTGCCACCAATGCATTAATGAATAAGAGAGAGGGAGAGGGAGGGGGGAAAGGGGGGGAAAATTGTCAAAAGGATCTGGGAGAGGGAGGAGGGTATTAGGGGGGGGGCAGCTACACTACAGAACATTTTTTAATTACATACAAAAAAATAAAAAAATAAACATTTTTGGGAGGCAAATTGGGTACTGGCAGACAGCTGCCAGTACCCAAGATGGCAGCAAATAGGATGTGGGCAAGAGTTATAGAGCTGTTTGGGGGGATCAGAGAGGTTAGGGGCTAAGGGGGGGGTCCATCACAGCTAAACAGATATTTTTTTTAAAAAAAAATCATAAAAAAAAAAAGCCTATTTATTTTAGAGTTTCTGCCAGTACTTAAGATGGCGGGGACAATTGTGGGGTGGGGGAGGGAAGAGAGATGTTTGGGAGGGATCAGGGGGTGGTATCTCTCAGGTGGGAGGCTGATCTCTACACTAAAGCTAAAATTAACCCTGCAAGCTCCCTACAAGCTATCTAATTAACCCCTGCACTGCTGGGCATAATACACGTGTGATGCGCAGCAGTATTTAGCAGCCTTCTAATTACCATAAAGCAACACAAAAGCCATATATGTCTGCTATTTCTGAACAAAGGGGATCCCAGAGAAGCATTTACAACCATTTATGCCATAATTGCACAAGTTGTTTGTAAATAATTTCTGTGAGAAACCTAAAATTGTAAAAAATGTAAAAAAAAATTTTTATTTGATCGCATTTGACGGTGAAATGGTAGCATGAAATATACCAAGATGGACCTAGATCATTACTTTGGGATGTCTTCTAAAAAAAAAATACATACATGTCAAGGGATATTCAGGGATTCCTGAAAGATATCAGTGTCCCAATGTAACTAGCGCTAATTTTGAAAAAAAGTGGTTTGGAAATTGCAAAGTGCTACTTGTACTTATTGCCCTATAACTTGCAAAAAAAGCAAATAACTTGTAAATATTGGGTATTTCTAAACTCAGGACAAAATTTAGAAACTATTTAGCATGTGTGTTTTTTGGTGGTTGTAGATGTGTAACAGATTTTGGGGGTCAAAGTTAGAAAAGGTGTGTTTTTTCCTCATATTTTATATTTTTTTTTTATAGTAAATAGATATGATGAAAATAATGGTATCTTTAGAAAGTCCATTTAATGGCGAGAAAAACGGTATATAATATGTGTGGGTACAGTAAATGAGTAAGAAGAAAATTACAGCTAAACACAAACACCGCAGAAATGTAAAAATAGCCCTGGTCCTTAAGGGAAAGAAATTGAAAAATGGCCTTGTCCTTAAGGGGTTAAAAAACAAAAACAAAATAAAAAAGCCTAATCTATAATAAACTACCAAGGGCCCTTAAAAGGGCCTTTTGTGGGCTCTTAAATTGGCATTTTGTAGGGCATTACCCTAAAGTTAACTGCTCTTTTGCTACAAAACAAAACAAAAACCCCTAACAGTATACAAACCCCCAAACCCACAAACTAAAAATAAAGTAAAACCTAATCTACCCATTGCCCTGAAAAGGGCATTTGTATGGGCATATCCCTCAAAAGGGCATTCAGCTCTTTTTCCTGCCCTTAAAAGGGCATTGAGCTCTTTTTCATACCCTTAAAAGGGCATTCAGCTTTTTTATGAAATGCCCAACCCCTAATCTAAAAAGAAAAACCCACCCCAAAACGAAAAAAAAAATACACAAAATAACAAACGAATTTTCCAAAATAATAAAAATTATTCCTAATTGAATACCCATTTTAATGAAAACACATCCCAAAATAAAAAAAACTAATCTATAATAAACTACCAATAACCCCTCTTTAGGTACTCACAGTTGCTGAAGTCCCGCTTGAAGGATCTTCATCCCGGCAGCTCCATCTTCATCCAGGTGGCTCCATCTTCATCCAGGCGGCATCTTCTATCTTCATCCTGGTGGCATCTTCTATCTTCATACCGGCGGGGCAGAGCGAGTCCATCCTGAAGACATCCAGCGCGGAGCATCCTCTTCATATGGTCGCCGCCGTATACTGAATCTTTAATGCAAGGTACACAATTCAAAATGACATCCCTTGCATTCCTATTGGCTGATTTGATTTTGGAAATTCAAATCAGCCAATAGGATGAGAGCTACTGAAATCCTATTGGCTGTTCAAAACAGCCAATAGGATGAGAGCTTCTGAAATTCTATTGGCTGTTCAAATCAGTAGAAGATGCCGCCTGGATGAAGATGGAGCTGCCTGGATGAAGATAAAGCCGCCGGGATGAAATTCCTTCAAGCGGGACTTTAGCAACTGTAAGTGGATCTTCGGGGGTTATTGTTAGGATTTTTAAAACTTTTTTGGGTGTTTTTTTTTTTTTAGTTTAGGGTTTGGGCTTTTCTTAAAAGAGCTAAATGTCCTTTTCAGGGCAATGCAAAAGAGCTAAATGCCCTTTAAGGGCAATGCCCATACAAATGACCTTTTCAGGGCAATGGGTAGCTTTTGTTTTTGTTAGAGTTAGGATTTTTTATTTTGGGGGGTTGGTTGGGTGGTGGGTTTTACTGTTGGGGGGGTCTTTGTATTATTTTTACAGGTAAAAGAGCTGTTTACCTTAGGGCAATGCCCTACAAAAGGCCCTTTTAAGGGCTATTTGTAGTTTATTGTAGGCTAGGTTTTCTTTTTATTTTGGGTGGGCTTTTTAATTTTTATAGTGCTATTTGATTAGGTGTAGTTCTTTTTTATTTTTGATAATTTTGTTTGTTATTTTTCGTAATTTAGTATTTGCTATTTTTTGTAATTTAGTAAAAAATAATTGTAATTAGATACTTTATAATTTTTATAGTAGTGTGATTTTTTTAATGTGTATTTTAGTTTTCTTTAATTGGTAGTTAGTTTAATTTTAGTTTAATAGTTATATTAGTTTAGATTAGTTTTTTTAATATACACAGGTAAGTTTTAATTTAATTTAAAATAGGTAAATTGTAATTTTAATATAAAGTTAGGGGGGCGTTAGGTTTAGGGGTTACTAGTTTAAATTAATTTATTGCAATGTGAAGGGCTTTTAATTTAGGGGTTAATATTTTAATTTAGTATATTTTGTTGTGGGGGGCTTGTGGTTAGAGGTTAATAGGTTTATTATAGTTGCGGCGGTGTAGGGGTTAATAACTTTAATATAGTGGGGTGATGGGGTGGACGGCAGTTTAGAGGTTAATAATATTTAAATAGTATTTGCGATGCGGGAGGGCGGCGGTTTAGGGGTTAATAACTTTATTATAGTGGTGACGATGTCGGGGAGAGCGGCGGAATAGGGGTTAATACATTTTATTAGTGGCTGTGATGTCAGGAGCGGCAGATTAGGGGTTAATATGCTTAATATAGTATTTGCAATGCGGGAGGGCCTCAGTTTAGGGGTTAATAGGTAGTTTATGGGTGTTAGTGTACTTTGTAACACTTTAGTTATGAGTTTTATGTAACAGTTTTGTTGCGTAAAACTCATAACTACTGCTCTCAGATGGCGGTACGGATCTTGTCTTTATAGGTTGTAACGCAAGCTTTTTAGTCTGAATGCAAAATTCATAATGGCTGCGCTATGGAAGTCCCATGAAAAAAAGTCATTTTTAATGAGTGTGGGACTGACGTTGCGTTACAGGCTAAAAGGCTTGCTGTACAATTATACAGACTAGACTCGTAATAGCTGCGTTACTGTTTTAAAGCTGAAATGACATTTTCAGCGTTAAAAGATGAATGGACAACTCATAATCTACCTGTTAGTTAATTGTAAAAAATATTTCAACTTTTTTTTATTTTTAAAGCAATACAGGAAGTGCAGAATTATTAGGCAAATGAGTATTTTGACCACATCATCCTCTTTATGCATGTTGTCTTACTCCAAGCTGTATAGGCTCGAAAGCCTACTACCAATTAAGCATATTAGGTGATGTGCATCTCTGTAATAAGAAGGGGTGTAGTCTAATGACATCAACACCCTATATCAGGTGTGCATAATTATTAGGCAACTTCCTTTCCTTTGGCAAAATGGGTCAAAAGAAGGACTTGACAGGCTCAGAAAAGTCAAAAATAGTGAGATATCTTGCAGAGGGATGCAGCACTCTTAAAATTGCAAAGCTTCTGAAGCGTGATCATCGAACAATCAAGCGTTTCATTCAAAATAGTCAACAGGGTCACAAGAAGCGTGTGGAAAAACCAAGGTGCAAAAAAACTGCCCATGAACTGAGAAAAGTCAAGCGTGCAGCTGCCAAGATGCCACTTGCCACCAGTTTGGCCATATTTCAGAGCTGCAACATCACTGGAGTGCCCAAAAGCACAAGGTGTACAATACTCAGAGACATGGCCAAGGTAAGAAAGGCTGAAAGACGACCACCACTGAACAAGACACACAAGCTGAAACGTCAAGACTGGGCCAAGAAATATCTCAAGACTGATTTTTCTAAGGTTTTATGGACTGATGAAATGAGAGTGAGTCTTGATGGGCCAGATGGATGGGCCGGTGGCTGGATTGGTAAAGGGCAGAGAGCTCCAGTCCGACTCAGATGCCAGCAAGGTGGAGGAGGAGTACTGGTTTGGGCTGGTATCATCAAAGATGAGCTTGTGGGGCCTTTTCGGGTTGAGGATGGAGTCAAGCTCAACTCCCAGTCCTACTGCCAGTTTCTGGAAGACACCTTCTTCAAGCAGTGGTACATGAAGAAGTCTGCATCCTTCAAGAAAAACATGATTTTCATGCAGGACAATGCTCCATCACATGCGTCCAAGTACTCCACAGCGTGGCTGGCAAGAAAGGGTATAAAAGAAGAAAATCTAATGACATGGCCTCCTTGTTCACCTGATCTGAACCCCATTGAGAACCTGTGGTCCATCATCAAATGTGAGATTTACAAGGAGGGAAAACAGTACACCTCTCTGAACAGTGTCTGGGAGGCTGTGGTTGCTGCTGCACGCAATGTTGATGGTGAACAGATCAAAACACTGACAGAATCCATGGATGGCAGGCTTTTGAGTGTCCTTGCAAAGAAAGGTGGCTATATTGGTCACTGATTTGTTTTTGTTTTGTTTTTGAATGTCAGAAATGTACATTTGTGAATGTTGAAATGTTATATTGGTTTCACTGGTAAAAATAAATAATTGAAATGGGTATATATTTGTTTTTTGTTAAGTTGCCTAATAATTATGCACAGTAATAGTCACCTGCACACACAGATATCCCCCTAAAATAGCTATAACTAAAAACAAACTAAAAACTACTTCCAAAACTATTCAGCTTTGATATTAATGAATTTTTTGGGTTCATTGAGAACATGGTTGTTGTTCAATAATAAAATTAATCCTCAAAAATACAACTTGCCTAATAATTCTGCACTCCATGTACTAAAAATGTCATATTTTAATATTTGATCAATATTTTATTGCCATCTTAATCCCTTCTGTATCAAAACACACATAATTTATTCAGGGCCAGATTAAGGCCTAGATTTAGAGTTCGGCGGTAGCCGTGAAAACCAGCGTTAGAGGCTCCTAACGCTGGTTTTAGGCTACCGCCGGTATTTGGAGTCACTCAAAATAGGGTCTAACGCTCACTTTTCAGCCGCGACTTTTCCATACAGCAGATCCCCTTACGTCAATTGCGTATCCTATCTTTTCAATGGGATCTTTCTAACGCCGGTATTTAGAGTCGTTTCTGAAGTGAGCGTTAGAGCTCTAACGACAAATCTCCAGCCGCCGGAAAATAGCAGGAGTTAAGAGCTTTCTGGGCTAACGCCGGTTCATAAAGCTCTTAACTACTGTACCCTAAAGTACACTAACACCCATAAACTACCTATGCACCCCTAAACCGAGGTCCCCCCACATCGCTGCCACTCGATTAAACATTTTTAACCCCTAATCTGCCGACCGCCACCTACGTTATACTTATGTACCCCTAATCTGCTGCCCCTAACCCCGCCGACCCCTGTATTATATTTATTAACCCCTAACCTGCCCCCCACAACGTCGCCGCCAGCTACCTACAATATTTAACCCCTAATCTGCCGACCGCAAAGCGCCGCCACCTACGTTATCCTTATGTACCCCTAATCTGCTGCCCCTAACACCGCCGACCCCTATATTATATTTATTAACCCCTAATCTGCCCCCCACAATGTCGCCTCCACCTGCCTACACTTATTAACCCCTAATCTGCCGAGCGGACCTGAGCGCTACTATAATAAAGTTATTAACCCCTAATCCGCCTCACTAACCCTATCATAAATAGTATTAACCCCTAATCTGCCCTCCCTAACATCGCCGACACCTAACTTCAATTATTAACCCCTAATCTGACGACCGGAGCTCACCGCTACTATAATAAATGGATTAACCCCTAAAGCTAAGTCTAACCCTAACACTAACACCCCCCCTAAGTTAAATATAATTTAAATCTAACAAAATTAATTAACTCTTATTAAATAAATTATTCCTATTTAAAGCTAAATACTTACCTGTAAAATACATCCTAATATAGCTACAATATAAATTATAATTATATTGTAGCTATTTTAGGATTAATATTTATTTTACAGGCAACTTGGTAATTATTTTAACCAGGTACAATAGCTATTAAATAGTTAAGAACTATTTAATAGTTACCTAGTTAAAATAATAACAAAATTACCTGTAAAATAAATCCTAACCTAAGTTATAATTAAACCTAACACTACCCTATCAATAAATTAATTAAATAAAATACCTACAATTACCTACAATTAACCTAACACTACACTATCAATAAATAAATTAAATACAATTTCTACAAATAACTACAATTACATAAACTAACTAAAGTACAAAAAATAAAAAAGAACTAAGTTACAAAAAATAAAAAAATATTTACAAACATAAGAAAAATATTACAACAATTTTAAACTAATTACACCTACTCTAAGCCCCCTAATAAAATAACAAAGACCCCCAAAATAAAAAATGCCCTACCCTATTCTAAATTAATAGAGTTAAAAGCTCTTTTACCTTACCAGCCCTGAACAGGGTCCTTTGCGGGGAATGCCCCAAGAAAATCAGCTCTTTTGCCTGTAAAAAAAAACATACAATACCCCCCCCAACATTACAACCCACCACCCACATACCCCTAATCTAACCCAAACCCCCCTTAAATAAACCTAACACTAAGCCCCTGAAGATCTTCCTACCTTGTCTTCACCATCCAGGTATCACCGATCCGTCCTGGCATCCGGTGCTGAAGAGGTTAAGAAGAGGCTCCAAAGTCTTCCTCCTATCCGGCAAGAAGAGGACATCCGGACCGGCAAACATCTTCTCCAAGCGGCATCTTCGATCTTCTTCCATCCGGTGCGGAGCGGGTCCATCTTGAATCAGCCGACGCGGATCCATCCTCTTCTTCCGGCGTCTCCCGACGAATGACGGTTCCTTTAAGGGACGTCATCCAAGATGGCGTCCCTTGAATTCCGATTGGCTGATAGGATTCTATCAGCCAATCGGAATTAAGGTAGGAATATTCTGATTGGCTGATGGAATCAGCCAATCAGAATCAAGTTCAATCCTATTGGCTGATCCAATCAGCCAATCAGATTGAGCTTGCATTCTATTGGCTGATCGGAACAGCCAATAGAATGCGAGCTCAATCTGATTGGCTGATTGGATCAGCCAATCGGATTGAACTTGATTCTGATTGGCTGATTCCATCAGCCAATCAGAATATTCCTACCTTAATTCCGATTGGCTGATAGAATCCTATCAGCCAATCGGAATTCGAGGGACGCCATCTTGGATGATGTCCCTTAAAGGAACCGTCATTCGTCGGGAGACGCCGGAAGAAGAGGATGGATCCGCGTCGGCTGATTCAAGATGGACCCGCTCCGTACCGGATGGAAGAAGATCGAAGATGCCGCTTGGAGAAGATGTTTGCCGGTCCGGATGTCCTCTTCTTGCCGGATAGGAGGAAGACTTTGGAACCTCTTCTGGACCTCTTCAGCACCGGATGCCAGGACGGATCGGTGATACCTGGATGGTGAAGACAAGGTAGGAAGATCTTCAGGGGCTTAGTGTTAGGTTTATTTAAGGGGGGTTTGGGTTAGATTAGGGGTATGTGGGTGGTGGGTTGTAATGTTGGGGGGGGGTATTGTATGTTTTTTTTACAGGCAAAAGAGCTGATTTTCTTGGGGCATGCCCCGCAAAGGGCCCTGTTCAGGGCTGGTAAGGTAAAAGAGCTTTTACATTTATTAATTTAGAATAGGGTAGGGAATTTTTTATTTTGGGGGTCTTTGTTATTTTATTAGGGGGCTTAGAGTAGGTGTAATTAGTTTAAAATTGTTGTAATATTTTTCTTATGTTTGTAAATATTTTTTTATTTTTTGTAACTTAGTTCTTTTTTATTTTTTGTACTTTAGTTAGTTTATGTAATTGTAGTTATTTGTAGAAATTGTATTTAATTTATTTATTGATAGTGTAGTGTTAGGTTAATTGTAGGTAATTGTAGGTATTTTATTTAATTAATTTATTGATAGGGTAGTGTTAGGTTTAATTATAACTTAGGTTAGGATTTATTTTACAGGTAATTTTGTTATTATTTTAACTAGGTAACTATTAAATAGTTCTTAACTATTTAATAGCTATTGTACCTGGTTAAAATAATTACCAAGTTGCCTGTAAAATAAATATTAATCCTAAAATAGCTACAATATAATTATAATTTATATTGTAGCTATATTAGGATGTATTTTACAGGTAAGTATTTAGCTTTAAATAGGAATAATTTATTTAATAAGAGTTAATTAATTTCGTTAGATTTAAATGATATTTAACTTAGGGGGGTGTTAGTGTTAGGGTTAGACTTAGCTTTAGGGGTTAATCCATTTATTATAGTAGCGGTGAGCTCCGGTCGTCAGATTAGGGGTTAATAATTGAAGTTAGGTGTCGGCGATGTTAGGGAGGGCAGATTAGGGGTTAATACTATTTATGATAGGGTTAGTGAGGCGGATTAGGGGTTAATAACTTTATTATAGTAGCGCTCAGGTCCGCTCGGCAGATTAGGGGTTAATAAGTGTAGGCAGGTGGAGGCGACGTTGTGGGGGGCAGATTAGGGGTTAATAAATATAATATAGGGGTCGGCGGTGTTAGGGGCAGCAGATTAGGGGTACATAAGGATAACGTAGGTGGCGGCGCTTTGCGGTCGGCAGATTAGGGGTTAATTATTGTAGGTAGCTGGCGGCGACGTTGTGGGGGGCAGGTTAGGGGTTAATAAATATAATATAGGGGTCGGCGGTGTTAGGGGCAGCAGATTAGGGGTACATAGGGATAACGTAGGTTGCGGCGGTGTACGGAGCGGAAGATTAGGGGTTAAAAAAAATATGCAGGGGTCAGCGATAGCGGGGGCGGCAGATTAGGGGTTAATAAGTGTAAGGTTAGGGGTGTTTAGACTCGGGGTACATGTTAGAGTGTTAGGTGCAGACGTAGGAAGTGTTTCCCCATAGGAAACAATGGGGCTGCGTTAGGAGCTGAACGCTGCTTTTTTGCAGGTGTTAGGTTTTTTTTTCAGCTCAAACAGCCCCATTGTTTCCTATGGGATAATCGTGCACGAGCACGTTTTTGAGGCTGGCCGCGTCCGTAAGCAACTCTGGTATCGAGAGTTGCATTTGCGGTAAAAATGCTCTACGCTCCTTTTTTGAAGCCTAACGCAGCATTTTTTTTAACACTCGATACCAGAGTTAATTTTATGCTGCGGCCAGAAAAAAGCCAGCGGAGCGTTAACAGCCCATCTACCGCCAAACTCCAAATCTAGGCCTAAGAATGGAGCGGTAATGACTGCTTCCACTTGCACACTAACTCCACTTGACAATTGCTCTTTGCTATGGTAGCATGCATATTAGAAGTTGAAAGTACATTTTTTTTATCATGCGCTAACCCGATGCATGCAAACAGCAGAATTTAGAATATCACAACCGCGTTAATTTACGCCCTTTATTGACTTCAATGGACTGAGAACATTGGAAAAAATAACCAATACTTGTGCGGCTGCGCTAACCCTAATCGCCAGAAGCCCCCTAATCTAATAACCCCAAAACTGCCACATAGCCCACCTCAAAGTACCAGCTACACTATTAACACCAAAACTGCCACAGAGCCCACCACATAGTACCTGCTACATTATTAATGCCTAAACCGATACAAACCGAGAGCAATCTACCCCTCTACACTATTAACCCCTAAACTACTGCAACACACATTTCAAAATACCCACTAACATTTACCCCCCTAACCAGCTCACCCCTCTTACCTAACAACCCCTAACCTGCCACCACTCCCAAATTTACCCAAACAAAAAAACAACCTAACCTTACCTGGAAGAAAAAAAACTAACCTTACCTGAAAATAAATAAAACCATAATATTACATGAAAAAGCAACCATTAAAAAATAAATAAAAAAAAGCTACCAGTACAGGATTTTTTTTCACCAAAAATAAAAACAATTCTGCCTATTCTAAAACTAAAGCTACACTTAAAAAAACAACAACAAAAAGCTGCTTTTTGCCTTCTTTGCTCCTTTTCTCTATTTTTAAATACATTTATATATACTGTACATATATATATATATATATATATATATATATATATATATATATATATATATATTCCTTCCAAGAACGTAGGCACTCACTGGTCTTGTGAAAAAATCCAATTTATTGATCCATAGAAAAAGAATTACATGACGTTTCGGTACATTCCTGTACCTTTATCAAATGTAACACAATAAAATATTAAAACTTCCTAACTAACTTACCTATAACCTCCACCTAAATACCCCTGGTATTCATTGCATTGCCGCCACATTTCCGTGAGAGAAGTCGGCGTCTGACGTCATCAAGGTGCGCTTAGCTATGCGCCACGTCATGCAGCAGTGCCGAAATCGTCATGGCAACGTGTATACATATCTCGGTCCGTGCGGCAGTGCTAATGAAACCTACCATTTCGAATTAGCAAGTAGCGCTACATATACAGTGTTCAAACGCACATCGATCGTTATAATAACTGAGCAAAATGCACATATATTTATAATATTTGAACCAATACTTATATATCAGCGCAGCAGCAATAGGAAATGGCTAAGTGAAATAAAAAATACTAACTGTGTACATAAGTGTATCATTACAATATTGCTATCAATACAATACAATGTACTAGATCTGTGAATGGTTATTTATCATAACATCGGATGCCAGTATCTAGTTACATATATTGTTCAATTAACTAACATACATTCATGCCTGATCATCTTATGATAGAAACATAGGAACCACAGTGAGAACCATTGTAATCGATGGTAATGTCCATGTAATTAGATGAGAGATACGAGATGAGTATAATAGCCAATGTGTATGTCCACAGATATATGACATATCAGTAAAAAGGATTAAAGTCCAAAGAGGTATTAAGGCCATTAGGAATAATAGTGTCCAACCTGTAAATCCACTTGGATTCACATTGAAGCAAGAGATTTCCTCTATCACCACCCCTCAGTAGAGGGGGTATGTGATCAATGAGCATTGTGCGTAAGCTGGAAACCACATGTTTATGCTGAAGGCAGTGCCGTGCCACTGGCTGGTCTGATTCACCTGTACGTAGAGCCTCGCGTATCGCACATCGGTGATTCGCCATGCGTTCATGAAAAGTTGTTACGGTTTTACCGATGTAAACACTGGAGCATAGGCAAATAATCATATACACTACATATGTGCTAGTGCATGTTAGACGATGCCTGATGTCAAACCTGTAGTTGTTATGAGGGTGCTGGAAAGAATTACCCCTAAGCATACCATTACAAGTGACGCATCCTGCGCAGGGGAAACAGCCCATCTTGGTTGTCTTCAACCAGGTATCCTTCTTGTAATTCTTCACAGGGAAAAAATATTTCAGATTCTAATGTGACTATTTTTTACAGATTGCAGGTATGGCCATGGGGTCAAATGTGGCACCCACTTATGCAAACCTCTACATGGCGTGGTATTAGCATGTATATATGCAACCATATGAGAATATTAACATCAAGTACTACATGTGGTACATAGATGATGTGTTTTTGGTGTGGAGAGGAGGTGAATCAGCATTGCTTGAGTGGGTGTCACATTTGAACTCCATGGCCAGTCCCATTAGATTTAAACTGGAATACAGCATAGAATCTGTACATTTTTTGGATCTCACTATTTTTAAGGTTGATGCAGAGGGTGTAACTCGATTTGGCACTTCTCTTTATACAAAGCCAACAGACCGCAATTCCTTGTTGGATGTGAGGAGCTTTCACCCTTTGCACCAAAAGAAGGGGATTCTTACCTCTCAACTCACTCGTGTCATCAGGAACAACAGTGAGTTGCCTATGTTGCAACAACAGCTTAAAGAGATGAATGACAAACTAGTCGAGAGGGGCTATGCCAAGGAGATGGTCACTAAGGCACAAGATGATCTTATGGATCCTACCAAGTCAGGAAAGATGAAACATGTAACAAAATCTGACCCTGGACAGATCAATATGGTTACCACATATACACCAACCTCTAAACATCTTACCAAGGCGGTCCGGAGACACTGGCCTGTCATAAGCACTGATCCCACGTTACCGTTTGACAGGGTCTCTGCCCCCAGAATAGCATACCGAAGAACAAGTAACTTGAGGGACATACTGGTTAAATCAGACCCTGTGAAGAATTACAAGAAGGATACCTGGTTGAAGACAACCAAGATGGGCTGTTTCCCCTGCGCAGGATGCGTCACTTGTAATGGTATGCTTAGGGGTAATTCTTTCCAGCACCCTCATAACAACTACAGGTTTGACATCAGGCATCGTCTAACATGCACTAGCACATATGTAGTGTATATGATTTTTTGCCCATGCTCCAGTGTTTACATCGGTAAAACCGTAACAACTTTTCATGAACGCATGGCAAATCACCGATGTGCGATACGCGAGGCTCTACGTACAGGTGAATCAGACCAGCCAGTGGCATGGCACTGCCTTCAGCATAAACATGCGGTTTCCAGCTTACGCACAATGCTCATTGATCACATACCCCCCCTACTGAGGGGTGGTGATAGAGGAAATCTCTTGCTTCAATGTGAAACCAAGTGGATTTACAGGTTGGACACTATTATTCCTAATGGCCTTAATACCTCTTTGGACTTTAGTCCTTTTTACTGATATGTCATATATCTGTGGACACACACATTGGCTATTATACTCATCTCGTATCTCTCATCTGATTACATGGACATTACCATTGATTACAATGGTTCTCACTGTGGTTCCTATGTTTCTATCATACGATGATCAGGCATGAATGTATGTTAGTTAATTGAACAATATATGTAACTAGATACTGGCATCCGATGTTATGATAAATAACCATTCACAGATCTAGTACATTGTATTGTATTGATAGCAATATTGTAATGATACACTTATGTACACAGTTAGTATTTTTTATTTCACTTAGCCATTTCCTATTGCTGCTGTGCTGATATATAAGTATTGGTTCAAATATTATAAATATATGTGCATTTTGCTCAGTTATTATAACGATTGATGTGCGTTTGACACACTGTATATGTAGTGCAACTTGGCAATTCGAAATGGTAGGTTTCATTAGCACTGCCGCACGGACCGAGATATGTATACACGTTGCCATGGTGATTTCGGCACTGTTGCATGACGTGGCGCATAGCTAAGCGCGCCTTGATGACGTCAGACGCCGACTTCTCTCACGGAAATGTGGCGGCAATGCAGTGAATACCAGGGGTATTTAGGTGGAGGTTATAGGTAAGTTAGTTAGGAAGTTTTAATATTTTATTGTGTTACATTTGATAAAGGTCAAAAAAGAATGATTGTTATCCTGACTAGTTGATGCTGGTGGTATGACCAGCCAGGGATTTCTGTTACCCCGACTCTACTATTGTGCTAGCACTTTGATCACAATATCTGGCATGACACTATTAGCACGAATTGGCAGTAGTGCTTATCTCCCCACTAGATAATTTTAGTGTTCGCCTGGGCTACGCTCTTTTTTTGGCCCCATTATTGGTGCAATATGAGTTCTTCTCTCCCTACTAGATAATTTTAGTGTTCGCTTAGGTTATTCTTTTTTTTTGGCCCCTTTATTGGTGCAATATGAGTTCCACATATTACCGATTAGAAGGATGCACTATGGTTGCTATATATTTTACGCCCCTTATCATCATAACCCTATCAGCCAGCGCCACGTATTTGAATCAGGATCGCTACTGTGCGATCCTGACTTGACAGAATTATTGAGGCCGGGCATGCGCATTCAGCGCAGAGGAATGTAGACATCGCCAACGCCTACTCTTGAGCGTATGCAGCGATTGGGCCACATCTGACTGTGGCTTGTCATGCGCATTGAGCGCCTGTGGACTTAGTCGGCGGCGAATTTAAATTACACACAACCAGAAACCATGAGATAATAGCTGATTGAGACATTTATTTATTTCTTTAAAAGAACTTAACATTCACTAGTATTGGAATTGCTGTGCTCTGTCTGTTCCCAATCACGCATGTCACCCGAAATTAATTTGCCTTTATACAACATGTCACTCATAACAAGGTATGACCTTTATAAGTCTAGTGAAATGATTGCTTAAATCAAATGTAATATGAACAATACCAACTAGAAAAATATATATATATAAAAATTGCTATTAAGCATTGCCTCCCATACTGTGTATGGTTGACATTATGTTGTATGCTTTAATGTGTGCTTTATTATTTTTTAAAAAAATAAGGTATAATATTTTAAGTTTTTTAAGTATATTTGATTAAACAAAATGTAGTATGAATAATATTAACTAGGAATGTATGAAATCCGTATTATGCATTGTATATTATATTGTACACTGTTTATGTTTATGTTTTAATGTGTGTTCTATATGGTAGCAACTGATTGGTTGGGATCATATTACTAATTAAGTGGACCCATCCCACTACCACCTGTTTAATATCAATTAATTTAGGTTTAGGGTATATCTAGCAAGTGTTCAGTAAACATTTTATGAAGCCTGATGAAACAGCCATTAGCTGAGAAACGCGTTGCCTGTTATTTTTACAATTTTATTAAAGTCACTTTTTAATATTTTGAACACTTGCTGCATTTTTCTTTGGGATATATATCTTTTATCCTTCTCCTGAGGAATATTTCCTTTTTTGGACCAATTGTGGGATCCTTTTGCACCTCTGAATCCACTTGGATGTCTGGCCACAAGTCTGTTGGGTGACTGAATTGATCCCTTCATGCCTCTATAGCACCACAAGAGGTGTTTTACACTTTGTGAGTATTATTCTTCTCTTTGCTTGTATTGACACCTTTGCACCAGCAATACTAGGCCATATTGGCACCTGTGTTTCCCTTCTGCCTATACAGACATCAGCTCCTGTGCAGGAAGTTGGTCTTCTGGGTGACCGAATAGATCCCAGACCGTATATATAGCACTAACTGAGGTGCTCTACTAAACGTGAGTTTACTCATTACTTTAAGATCTATTAATTCCGGATCAAACAATATTGGGCCATGTGGCGCTTCTGTCTTTTCTCTTCATTTGATAAAGGTACAGGAATGTACCGAAACGTCATGTAATTCTTTTTCTATGGATCAATGAATTGGATTTTTTCACAAGACCAGTGAGTGCCTACGTTCTTGGAAGGAAAATGTGTTATGGTTTGTAGTGCACCTTGGTGGTTGGAGCAAGTAAGATTGTGCTGTCCTTAACTTGGATTGTATATATATATATATATATATATATATATATATATATATATATATATATATATATATCATTAAACCCACTGAGGCAACACATTTTAACACAAATTCATACAATCAATATGTAAAGGTTATACGAACAATTACATCGATTTGGCTTGATTTGTGAATAGTTTTTAGGTTTAGGACATGATTCTGGGTTATGACCTATTTAAAAAAAATAGTGCCTACACTGAAATTTAAACCAGCAACATGCAAGACATCAATGTAAACCATTAGCCAACCTGCCTTAAAGCACATATGACAGCATTTTTCCTTTTCAAAATTATATTAAATAGCAAAAGTTGTACTGTATGACTTACTAATAAAGTCAAATGCTTCTGCTGAGTATTGAACGAATGGCTTTCAACATAGAAGACCTAAACATTAACCATGACCTAACCTGTTTTGAAGCAATTTCAAGAACTATTCTTTATTAGTTATGTCAAATAACATAAGATACATGAGTTACTTAACCTCTTAAGGACATATGACGGAATTTTTCCGTCATAAAACAATTGAGCAAACTGAAAGCTGTGTCCTTAACAAACTAATGGCTACTCTGGGAATTGAGACATAAATCATAAGCTTGCAAAAAATAATCATGAAAGCAGTTTTCCTTTTCATAATGATGTCATGAAACAAAATAAAGACAGCTGAAATGAGTTAAAACAAATTCTCTGTGAAAACATCACATATAAAGTTTAACTTCAAAGTTAGATCTACTCAAATCACATTTCCCTATTAGAATAGTAAAACTAAACATTAACCTAATAAAAAAATAAAATATAGCTTAAAATGAACCTTTCCCTCAAATGTAAACTATTACTTTATTATACAGATTCTGCAGTTCTATGTGGGTATAATACAATGATGCAGTAAGTTAGTGGAATTGTCTGAAGAGGTAGGTTTTAGGGAGGATTAAAAGCACTGAATAAAGGGTAGTGTCTGACATACTCAGGAAGACAGTTTTACAGGTTAGATACAGGTTGAGATGAGCCCTGAAGACAGAAATGGGAGATTGCGATAAGAATGACTCAAAAGCATAGGTCAGAAGCAGAATAAAGGAGGTAGCTATGATAATATGTAGATATGTTTGAGATACAATGGGGATGCTTGGAGGGCTATTTTGGTAAAGTTTAGAGTTTTTTTTTATTTGATCCTGGAGGATGTGCCAACCAGTGTACATACTAGTAGCAGTCAAGGATAATTATGTAAGGTGGATAAGTCCAATAGATGCATTTAGGTCTGTGCAACAAATATCATTCACCACCCCACAGAAGTGGAGACAGCCTGTTAAGAGGTTAACCATTTAGAAGGGTGCTGAAGTAGTCAAGAAGGGAGTGAGCATGACAGATTTTTTTTAAGCCTTGAATATGAGGAATGGTCAAATAATGTCACTGGTCCACAGATGAAAACAGCAGGAATTGGTGAAAGATTTGATATGGGCAATAAAGGAGAAGGCAGAAGTGATTTTTCAAGGCAAGGTGAAGGCATTTTAGTGGAGTTGTTGACAATAATGGAGATTTCTGGTGTTGGCATGTTGATAAAAAGGAGTATTGGTAACACCTCAGTGTTGCATACATTGTTGTTGAAGTGTTTGAAGTCCATAAAGGGAGAAGCAGCCAGTGAGAAAATTTAGAAAGGAAAAGAAAAAGTAAAAAAATGTGGATGTTATCAGTCTAAAGATGTTAAAGAAAACAAACAAGTTAATTAATTTCTTAAGTGAAGAAGTATATATTTAGATTAGCAGGTGACCTAGAGTCCTGGAGTACCCCAACAAATAGTTGGCCAAATTACAAGTTGTGCTGTAAATCTAAATTTACTGTTAGCGAAAATACAGCTAGAGATATGGTATTTACAATTATCAGGATCCACTGGTAGTACAAGTTGAAAATAATAAGTTTATTTGCTAGTGGTAGCCCGAGAATAGCAAACATCGCTAGCAGAGTTTTGGCATGTGCGTGCATGTGTTCTCACATAGAAATGAATGGAGAAAAAAAAGTGAAAAAAGCTAACATCCTACTCAGGAAACCGACAAAAAAGTGAAAAACAAACCCATAACACCCTACCATAAACCCCTAGCCTATAACCCCTAATCCACCGTCCCCCACATCGCAATCACTAAATAATCATTTTAACCCCTAAACCGCCATCCCCCCACATCGCAAACGATCTAAATAAATTATTAACCCCATACCGCCATCCCCCCACATAGCAAACTACATAAACTAGTAACCCAACTTTTTTCTTTTATGATTCAGATAGAGCATGCAATTTTAACCAACTTTATATTTTACTCCTATTATCATTTTTTCTTCCTTCTCTTGGTATCTTTATTTGAAAATGAAGGCATCTAAGCTAAAGAGCCAGACAATCTTTGGTTCAGACCATGGACAGCACATGTTTATTGGTGGGTGATTTTATCCACCAATCAGCAAGAACAACGCAGGTTGTTCACCAATAATGGGCCAGCATCTAAACTTACTTTCTTGTTTTTCACATAAAGATACCAAGAGAATGAAGAAAATGTTATTATAGGAGTAAATTAGAAGGTCGTATAACATTGCATGCTCTATCTGAATCACAAAAGAAAAAAATGTGAGTTCAATATCCCTTTAACCCCTATACCACCACCCCAATAACTAAATAAAGTATTAACCCCTTAAATGCCACCCCTTACATCGCAAACTATCTAAATAAATGATTAACCCCTATACCACCATCCCCCACATCGCAAACTACATAAACTATTAACCCCTAAACCGCCTACCCCCACATAGCAAAGCACCTAAATAAATAACTAACAGCTAAACCGCCATCCCCCCCTTTTTTTTGTTATGTAGGGTTTTTTTTTTGTTAGGGTAAGCTTAGGTTTTTATTTAATTTTAAGGTAGTTAGAATAATTTTTAATTAATTTATAAATACATTCATTGGGGTTAGGTTAGGGGGTTTAGATTTTAATTACTTTGCAATGTTGGGTTTAGTAGTTTGCTATGTGGGGGATGGCAGTTTAGAGGTTAATAATTTATTTTGGTACTTTGCAAAGTGGGGGGATGGCGATTTAGGGGTTAATAATTTATTTATGTAGTTTGCGATGTGGGGGGATGGGGATTTAGTGGTTAATAGTTTATGTAGTTTGCGATGTGGCAGTTTTTGGGGTTAATAATTTTATTTAGGATTGGCAATGTGGGGGGATGGCGGTTTAGGTGTTACTCTTGTAGTTTATGATTGTAAGTTTACTTTTTAATGTAGTTTGTTGTATTTTCACTTTACTAGAGCTCTTAGATCGCGGTATGGAATGATGCGGAAAGGACTATTGTGGTAGCGCAATGGCGATTTCTCCTGACTTGTAATATCAATGTAAGAAAAATAAATGACAAAATCACTGTTGTGCTAGCGCAAAGTCTTTTGCGCATCACTTGTATCCTTGCCCGTGTGTGTGTGTGGGGGGGGTTGAGGTGAAGAGGTAACAGCAAAGGAAATACGAACGGAACAGTGAGACAGGAAAAATCTCATCGATAATAATTTGAAAATTACTCTAAATAGAAAGATTGGGATCCCTCAAAATGTAAAAATGGCTTATTGAACTCATCTATTAAGAATTGCAAGATTTTTTTTTCAGACATTATTTAAAGTGACATAAATCCCATCATTTTGCTTTCATGATTCAGATAGCGAATACAATTTTTTAAAAAAGTTTCCAATTTACTTCTATTATCAAATTTGCTTATTTCTCATGTTATTCTTTGTTGGAGAGATACCTAGGTAGGTAGCATGCACATGTCTGAAGCACTACATGACAGGAAATAGCGCTGCCATCTAGTGTTCTTGCTAATGTATAACATTGCTGCAAAATTGCTGCCAATTAAAGTAGAAAGTTGTTTAAAATTATATGTTCTTCAATGCAAAAGGCCTGAACATACCTTCTAAGAGAACGACAGCCTCTAAAGACTTCCACAGACTTAAGGCAGACCTTGTGTTTCTACAGGATACCCACTTTCGCAAAGGGAAAGAACCCTCCACCTTCACACGCACATTTGGCACATGATTCTGGGCATCACAATGCACTAACAAAAAACATGGGGTGGGAATTTTATTTAGGAAAAATGTCCCATTCACACCAATACAAATGATCAGGGACAGAGAGGGGAGATACCTACTTCTCACTGGCCTACTATGCGGAAGACCTATTACGTTGGTTTCAATTTACGCCCCTAACACCGCACAACATTCTTTCATGAAAAAAATTAAAAACCTAGTCCTGGATCATCAGAAGGGCACACTCATAATTTGTGGAGACCTGAACATTGCGCTCAACCTGATTTTATTTTTTTTTTAAGCAATATTTTTTATTGAGGAAGAAGAGAATGAAAGCACTACAGTGTTGCTGCATAAACAGCCAATATAATACAAATAATAAAAAATACAAATGGTTATCAGAGTTACAGTAGTGTAAGACGTTCAAATCATGGTAGTGCACATATAATAGGATATTGCTAAATCAGCCTCAATTTTTCTTAACTTTAACAAATAAGTTTAACCATCCATAAAGCTAAGGAACAAGTACAAGATATAATATGCAGTGTAGGATGTAATGAATTCTGTGTTATATAGTAGGATAAGATATGAACTCCCCTAGTAAAATATGTGGTCCATAGGGTAGCCTTCAAACTAACGGGTGGGGGCACTTACAGGCTTTGCTCAGTTCTCTGTGGTCATAAGGGAGGCCCCTGAAAAATGATTTAGTGATGGGAGCTTAGATGGTAGGTGTTGGTGATCAGACCTGCTGATCTGGGTAGAAAGGATGGATCCCAGGCTGTGGTATTGTGTAAAAGAGAGTGAGTGCTAGGGGAGTAGTGAAGGTTGCGGTATGGGCAAGAGAAACCGCATATTTAGTTCTCCTATTGCTAGGGGACTCATTACGTGGGGGGGGGGAGGGTATAGATTAGTCGTGGTGAATTGTAGGGATAAGAAAAAGCATGGACCAATCTTGCAGCTAGGGTAGAGTAAGACTTACTTGAGATTGAACTTATCAGTGTGACATACGCTTGGAGGGGAAGAAATATAGAGCTAGTTTAACAGGGCTGAAAACTTTGGTGTTTATCTCCACGACAGCCAAAGAGATACTGGTGGCTTAAATAAGATAATTATATGCGTAGGCAAACATGGGCTATGGAAGTTAGCATAGGACCATTCTGAAATAAAACACACTGAACTATAAAAGATTATCATAAGCAGGTTGGGGAAGGGGCACCGTAGAAGTGCAAACAATCTTAAAACAGGCCAGGCCGTTACATTAGTCTCTGTAGCAATAAGGTACCTTGTCTTATAGTAATGATAATAAGAGCACTTGTATATAAGTCTATGTTTCAAGCAGGTTACTGTCCACCTTTATGCAAATTTAACTCCCTCCACCCGGGCACGGGCCCCATACCCCATGGAGGGTGCCAAATTAAAAAAGTTATGTACCCACAACATTGAGTTAGATGAAGAAATTGGCGTGCCATACACAGTACCTCATTACCTTAATAAGATAAACCCCAGGACTTAAACCAGAAGATGAGACTATGGTTCCCAGAACTGGCAGTTAGCGAAGAATAATTAAACTGTAATGACAATAAACCTATTCTGTCTTGACTTCCTTAAGTATAAACTAGAATAATATCATCTCTCTGAAGTTAGACAAAATAATCATAGGAGTAGATATCTAGTGATACTAGAACAAATATTTTTAGAATCATCTGTGTCCATTGTTGGTGTGGGCCTGGTAAAGCATCAATAATGTATAGTTAACAAGTATATATAGAAAAGTGGCAGACGGGTAATTATAGAATATTATCAGACAGAATCACATGCTGGACTAGAAAGATTTCCTCTTTTTTTTTTTTTTTTTTTTTTTTAAGCATCCAGTCAATACTATCATATAGGTAGGGGTAAATCTGTAAGGGATCACAGCACAGAATGATTCTGCTATAGCTCACAATAAATAGAATATTGCATGAACAGTATGCAGGTTAATAAACATGAAAACAGTAGATTATAGTAAAATACTAACAAATTTATCTTATAATACTAATGCAGGATGACCACAAAAATATACTGTCTCCCTGTCATGGTGTGATGAACTAGTAGAAGTCTTTTATCCCACCCCAGATTGCAAGGCTAGGTATAGATTTATAGCCTAGATAAGTGATCCCTGCTTTTCAAACATGTATACAAAACAAAGGAACATACCAAACTCGTAAATAAGCAGGAACTTTCCTCCTAGTTGTGTCTCACATAAGTTGTGGTAGATAGTGTGTCTGCAGAGGGCCACTCGATATAAGTGGGACTGGGAAGCTTAGAGAAGACCAAAATAGCATAGTGAGCTATGCCAAACGGGCAGATATGCTATGTACAGAGTATAACCATGCCTTGACTCCCCTCTGCTGGTAGGAAATGGTAATTGCGTCTCCAAAAAAGAATATTAATTTAAATCTAGGTTCTGCGATACGGAAGAGCTCTATGGAGCCTAAAAAGTTAGATTATCTAGTGATCTATAACAAGCAACCACAACCACTTGAAAACAGTAAAACTATGCAAGACAGCTAAAACTATATAACTGTATAGGATATAGAGCATGTATGTAAATTAAAGATACACATTGTTTTAAACATTAAGTCCACAGTTTTGTTATGAACTTAAAACATTATATCGCCAGGTCCTCATTCAAAAATCCAAATAGTAAGGGGGTATAAGTCTCAGATTTTGAGAAATTTTGGGTACATAGAAAAGGCACCGTCTCACCCTATCCCCTCTCTCCACATTTTAAGTCCTGTGCATGCAAATGGCCACAAACTAACATCCTTCAGAAGGCTGGATCCAGAGCGGGGAACAAGCAGGAATGAATATGCGACTGCAATGAGCGTCCACTGCTTATAAGGTCTTAGAGGCTCCATTTAGCTTCCATATACTTTACACCCAATTGACCCACTTTTTGAACACCACCATCTATTACCACTTCTGCCATTCTGGCAACCTGAAATAATGACACAACACAGGAGTTTGGCTAAATATGGAAAGGTCACATTTAATAATTTAATTTAAATTCAAAAAATTTCTCACTGGGTAATAACATACCCTGGGTAATAACATACCCTGGGTAATAACATACCCTGGGTAATAACATACCCTTAATCAACATAACACTCAAAAATGCGTCAGCATTTGCATAACCTGAACTTGGATCCCACGTGTCAGGGGGGGGGACCACAAACCCCCCCTGTGGCAGAGCAAAAGGGGAGGAGCGAACCTGCAGCATATACCAGCCTTTAGCTAGACCACCGAATCACGACTTAGACTGGGTATGCTACAGGATCCCCTCCGCCCCTCGCAAGCCCTGCCTACGTGCCAGATCCCGATTTCACCGCAACAACTTATCAACTTTCTCCTATATGGCTGCTTGCTTATCTTAACGCTTTCAGCTAGCTTAGACCGCTCGAGTCACCCGCTAGCTTCCAGCTGCAGCTCTCTCGATCCCCTTATTAGGGGGCACGGGCGGTCTTACTGCGATCCAACTAAGTAGCTGACATCGTGCCCCTAACCATGCCAATTTCTCTCGATATCTCTGGTTGTGACCTCTCCGCGTAGTTGTCTTTACTGCTCTCTTGCATCTAGGGAGGGTGGGAGGGAAACAAAAAAGGTTAGTACTGAAGCCACTTCCTGTTGTTCCCCCTATATGTACCTTTTCCAACCCCCCTCTTCTATCTCTTGCCCTTCAGTCCCTCCTCTCATTCTTATCTTCTACTTCCCTATTCTCTAACCTAACTCCTTCCCCCCCCCCCCCCTCTTCTCCCTTCCCCCCTGTCCTTCCAGCCAGGAGCCCAGCCCTTATGCCGCTCCGCTCTCATGCAATCCCTGCGCTCTTTTTAAGGTCTTAGAGGCTCCATTTAGCTTCCATATACTTTACACCCAATTGACCCACTTTTTGAACACCACCATCTATTACCACTTCTGCCATTCTGGCAACCTGAAATAATGACACAACACAGGAGTTTGGCTAAATATGGAAAGGTCACATTTAATAATTTAATTTAAATTCAAAAAATTTCTCACTGGGTAATAACATACCCTGGGTAATAACATACCCTGGGTAATAACATACCCTGGGTAATAACATACCCTTAATCAACATAACACTCAAAAATGCGTCAGCATTTGCATAACCTGAACTTGGATCCCACGTGTCAGGGGGGGGGACCACAAACCCCCCCTGTGGCAGAGCAAAAGGGGAGGAGCGAACCTGCAGCATATACCAGCCTTTAGCTAGACCACCGAATCACGACTTAGACTGGGTATGCTACAGGATCCCCTCCGCCCCTCGCAAGCCCTGCCTACGTGCCAGATCCCGATTTCACCGCCAACAAAGAAATACTCTTTCTGCCAAACACCTTTAAACTTTTCCCGTGACCTTTCCTTACCTTGATCATTTCCTCCAACATTCTCCTGATGTCCTCCAAAAACTGGTCATTACCGGCCTCGTTCAGGTGAACTCCGTCGCGCCTGAATATCTCTTCCCTTTTTGCCGCCAACAATGGGTGCTCCAGCACCGCTCCACCTATCCCCCTGACTGCTTTTGCCGCTACCAAATTAATCTTCCTCCTTGCTCTGTAGCCCGCTCTCTGCGTGTCAGTGTTCCTCCAAACCAACCTTGATATTATGTTTGACCATACTATCTTTACTCCTTGCCATGTTATCGCCAACCACCCCATTACACTTTTTATACTTTCTTCCAGTTCCCTCAGAGGGTATGCTCCAATATCATTCCCTCCTAAATGTATTATCATTACGTCCGGGCGCCCCCATCTCTGCCTTGCCTGCTGTATTGTGCTTACCAACTCTTCCCACCTCATTCCTCTCTTTCCTATCCACCTAACACTGGCTTCGGTGTATCTAAATCCCAAATGTGTCCCTTTTGCCAATGTCGCAGCCCTAACTTGCGCCCAGTATATGTATGAATGCCCTACCACCCATATCCTTAGTGCTCTTCCTGTAACAAATCACAAAGAAAATTGGAGAATTAAATTCATTCCGGTTGGCGCCATGACTTCGCATCCCTAATCGCAATCAAACGCCCCCTTTTGGCCTGATGTAGGACTTGTATGCTGCTGATTTCCACCTTCCCATTTTTTTAATCTGCTCGATCGAACATCCTCTAGATGCCGCACTGGTTGCTGCCCCTATTCTGAATGAGTGCGGCGCATAGTATGCATCTGACCAACCCAGTCTTTCTACCGTTCTTTCCAATACCTTCCTAAACTGAAAACCCGTGACGCCGGATCCGTCCCTATGCCTAACAAATTGCGGGCCCTCTGCCCTTGCTGTTAGCTCATAATCCCTTACTGCTGCCACCGGGCAAGTCGCGCCACCTGTCCTCCCCATTGACACCCATACCCCTTTTCCTTCCGTATCTGTTTTTGATTTCCGAATTAAAACTAGCACTGCTCGCACGCCCCATTTCACATCTTCTCGCCTTACACCACCGCCCACGTCTTTCCTATTCCTCGCCAGCAATTCCCCTATGCGCAATGCCCCATGGAAAGCCAAAGAGAAAGCTACCCTGAATACCAATGCCTCATCGTCATTGAAACATACTTTGCTGAGCACTGCTAACATTTCCGCCAACCTATCCTCTGTTATCGGCTCCCTTCTATCGCCTTGCTTCTTCTCTCCTACGCTCCACCCCTTGAATACTTTCCTTACCACAAATCTCTTTGTTATATCCTTTCTCCCATATAACTGCGAAAAATACGACACCCCCGCCAGTACTGTGCCCAACTGCCCTTTCTTCACCCCCCCTTGCTTCAATACCCATAGCCATTCTAGAAAAACCGTTTCTTCCTCGCGACCTATAATCTTGTTAAATTCGCACCACCGCTCCCAATACTTCTTGTATACGGCCCACGCTTTTGGCGCCACGGACTTCTCTACCATCTCCCTGATTCCGTCTATTTGTTGCCAATCTGCCAAAGAAGAACAGGGCAGGGTTCACCTTCCTTCCTTGCCCTTGGAGCCACCTTCCTAAATATTTCCCATTTAAACCTTGACAGTGCGTCTGCTACAATATTCCTGTACCCTGGTATATGCTGTGCTTTAAAACAAATATTGTGCTTAAGGCACTTTAATACAAAATATCTCAAATACTTAATAACCGGGTTAGATGATGACGACAAATTATTCATTACATCCACTACTGCCTTATTATCGGACCAACAGATGATTCTTTTGTTCTCTAATACATGGCCCCACAGCTCTATCGCTACTATAATGGGAAACAATTCAAGCAAAGTCATGTTCTTTATCCACCCTTTCTCCTTCCAATCTGCGGGCCATTCGCCCGCGCTCCATCTACCTTGCAAATACGCTCCAAACCCCGCACTGCCTGCTGCATCTGTGAACAACTCCAATTCTTCCACTGACCTTGCCTCTTCCCATATCCTGATACCATTAAATTCATCTAAAAATGCCTCCCACACTCTGAGGTCTTCCTTCATTTCCTTATTGACGCGCACCCTATGCTCGGGCAGCTTTGCCCCTTTTGTCCCCATTTCCAACCTTCTTTTAAATAATCTACCCACCGGTATTACCCGGCACGCAAAATTCAAAACCCCCAGCAATCTCTGCAGTTCTCTAAGAGTCACCTTATTCCTTTTCAACATCGTTTTTATCATATGTCTCGCCTTCTCAATCTTATCCGCAGGGAGCTCGCATTGCCCCTTTGCGGAATCTATCATGATACCCAGGAAAACCAGCCTCGTACCCGGCCCCTCCGACTTTTCCGTTGCTACTGGCACTCCCAACTGTTTGAACATTGCCTCTAGCTCTTCCTTCCAGATTCTACATTCCCCTGTCTCTTTCCTGCCTACCACCAAAAAATCATCTAAGTAGTGAGACATACTCTCACATCCTGTTTTTTCTGTAAACAACCAATGCAAAAATGAACTAAACTTTTCAAAAACTGAACAAGAAACCGAACACCCCATGGGCAAACACTTATCTATGTAATAATCACCATCAAACTTACAACCCATTAAATTAAAACTAGCTGTGTTCAAAGGCAATAACCTAAAAGCAGATTCCACATCTATCTTTGCCATCAACGCCCCTTTTCCAAGCCGTTTCACTATTCTTACCGCACTATCAAATGATTGATATTGCACTGAAGAATCCAACTTGTCAATTGCGTCGTTGACTGAATTCCCCCTGGGGTAGGACAGGTGCTGTATCATCCTGTATTTACCCTTCTCTTTCTTGGGAACTACTCCCAGGGGGGACACAATCAAGTCAGCACACGGCTTCTCTTTGAATGGCCCTGCCATTCTCCCCAATTTAACCTCCTTCCTCAATTTTTCCGCTAGTACTCCTGGAAATTCTGCTGCAGATTTTAAATTTCTCGCCTGCATAGCCCCTTTAACTTCTGTTTTAACTGGGACCACAAAACCTACACGCAAACCGTTTGTTAACAAAATCCTTTCCTCTTTCAGCGGGTACATTGCCAATTCCTCAATGATCCTATCTACCCTCAGCGGTGTTTTGGCCATTACCCGCCATTCCTCCTCCGCTACCGTTGCCCCCGTGCCCTCGAAAGGAAAACTTGCTATTGTTATTGGCATTACCCTTCCTACAATCCACTCCTGGGTGCGCTCCGCCACAATGCCTACATGCGTGCTTATATTTACATGAATTCCCCCTGTCGCACCTCTTGTCATTAAACGCCCAGCATTCCTTTGCCTCTGTTCTGAATGTTTTCCCTTGCCCTATGGGCCTACCTTGTGCTTCAGGGACCTTCATCACCCTCGTCCACGTATCTAGTATTTTTACCCCAAAATCCTTCCTACCTTTACCTCCCAATTGTATATTTCCTTTCCTAAATTCCCTATCATAATCCTTCCATGCGAAACCCCCGTATGTGGTGTAGCATTCCGCTATTAAATGTATGTATCTCAGCACCCCTTTCATCTTATCTGGATTGGCCGTTAGAAAACATTCTGCATATATGACCATCCCTTTCACCCATTCTGGAAATGTCTGCTTTGCCCTTCTCCCCCTTCCCTCATTAGATTTGACCGCCAAAGCTTCCCTAGTCATTTCAAACACATCCACATACCGTCCTCTCTGCGCTTTCCTAACAACCTTCGCTTTTAAATGTGTGGGAAGGGGTAAGAGCTTGGTCGCTGCTACTTCATCGTCTAAATTCACCACATTATCACTGCTGTCCCCGTCCTCATACCCTTCCTTCACCACCTTATTTTTCTCTTGCTTAGCATATAACTTTCTTACAATTTTCAAGATTTTTCTATGCCCCCTCCCATTACGCTTATCATCCTCAAAGTCATCATCCGTGGAACTATCTGACGAAGATTCACTACTGTCACTATAATACATTTGCTTACCGTGTTTCTTATGGCTCACACGATGCCCGTCTTGTCCTTCCTTGTCTGCTGCCGCCATTCCCTGCGGCGCTGTCGTGCTCCCTTCGACCTCTTTGTCACCTGCTCCATTGTTCACTTTACCCACTTTGTCTCTCTTCTGCAACATATTCATATTTACATTAGTACCATCCCCCCCTTTTCTTTGAACCTGTTTCACAGACATGTGCTCTGCCCTCTTACTGCTGCGCCCCCCATTCCCTGTATCCCTAATGCTCCTTTCATCCTCCCCTTCTTCCTCTACCCTCACATATGTATACCCCTCCGTATCCCTAATCATCCTGGGGCGCTCCACACTATTCTCTTCTAACCTGACCCTTTTTGCTGCCCTCCTGCTATTCGCCCCTCTTCTGTACACTTCACAGTACTTTTTCCTTTCTTTACCCCCTGCTCTAGCTCTGTCCTGGCCTTCCCACTCCTCCCCTGACTCGCATGTGTGTGTGCCTGGACCACCGGGTCCCCAGCAATCTGCCTCCGCATTCCTTAATTCCTCCCTCCTTCTTGGTTCCCTGCTCGTCTTCCCACCCGCACCGCTTGATACCTTGTGCTTATTTCCCCTTCCCGGCGACTGACGCCCTCTCTCCACTACCCCTGCTGAAACGGAATCATCCCTGTCGCACCGTGCGGCCCCCGCCCCCCCCCTTCATGATGACGTCATCACGTAGCGCACGCCGTATCGGCGTGCGCATGCGCATATCGCGCTCACTGACTGGGGAAGAAGAGGGGGAAGAAGAGGGGGAGGGGGAGGAAGGGGGAATACTGCTGCGCCTATGGCGGCCACTCGCGCCCGCAACTGCGCCTCTACCAGACCGCTCACTGCTAGGCCAGACCCTGCCCCTGGACTGTCTGCCGCCTGCTCTACTACTATGGCCCTCATCTTCTAGGCCCCAATTACGCCGCCGCGCGCCCTGCTTGCTGCCCCCTAGAGGCGCCATTGCTTGCCGCCGCCTGCACCCCATACTGCCCCCCTGGCCTAAGGGAATCTCCGGACTGCTGGACCGGTCCGTTTCACTAAATAACGCCACTTCCCCCATACTCACATCAGAATTGGCCCCCTCCTCTGCCTCAGCCCTGCCTTTCATACTCACGTTACCCTCTTGCATCCGCTCTCTCTCAGGGGGGGTTACCGCTGCCTTCTGCTCCAAGACCGTCTCCTGCTTCTTCTGTTTCTCTCCCTGCCTTTTTTCCAGGAGCTTCAATCTCTTCTGAGCCCGGATTGCTCTCGTCTTCCAGAGGGTCTCATCATCTGTAAGGAACCGTTTGGGAATTCTCCTGCTTCTGGCCGTCATCTTCAGCAACTTCTTCTGCATCAGCTACAAGCAGCTCCTGAAACAAAAAAGGTTAGTACTGAAGCCACTTCCTGTTGTTCCCCCTATATGTACCTTTTCCAACCCCCCTCTTCTATCTCTTGCCCTTCAGTCCCTCCTCTCATTCTTATCTTCTACTTCCCTATTCTCTAACCTAACTCCTTCCCCCCCCCCCCCCTCTTCTCCCTTCCCCCCTGTCCTTCCAGCCAGGAGCCCAGCCCTTATGCCGCTCCGCTCTCATGCAATCCCTGCGCTCTTTTTATCCCTGTACTGACTTGATGGTCTGTGGAGGAAGAGCGATTGACGATTTAGAGGTCTGTATCTCTATTTGCTCATTTAGCTTAAAGCAAATTAGAGCTGCCGTAGAGTCCATATATGGGGCAGCCGGAGATTGAGCGTGTATGGGGAGGCACAGTGTGTCAGTCCATGCTTCATGTTCAGGCAGCATCGTTGCAAATGCTCTCCCCAAATGATTATGTACACAAATATCTTTTGTCTGTATTGTCGCTGAAGGTTCCTCGCTCTCTCTGGTGAACTCCAGCATACAGCCTGCTATGTTAGTAGTGTCTGTATTCGCTGCAGAGACCGTACCATCCGCCATTACCCACGTTACATCGACTTTCTTTGCAGGCTTGGTGTTGTTTGTAGGTTTTAGCCTGCTAAGGTTGAGCTGCGCCTCTTCTGCAAAATTGTCAATCAGTTCCAGAACCTGCACATAAAAATCCTCCATATTTAGTTATGTAGTATAAGATTCCACATGTATCAGGCCGCCTCTGTAAGGCAGACAGTCACTGCCATCCCGTGGTCATTGCAAGCGTCTGAGGGCCCAAATAGATGTCGTTGTGAATGTTTAAATTCTCATCAGATGGGTCTCTAACCTAGTTGCTCATCTCAGAAGCAGATATGAATTAGAAACTTTACTGAAATTTATAATTTATGCCCCAAAATCTGATGGTTCATCAGGAGCTCATGAGTTGTGCGTCTTGTCTTTTCTGTGGCTGGCTCCACCCCCCCTCAACCCGATTTTAGACTGCTCAACACTACATTCCTCCACACCACTATCGAGAATCTCCAAAGTTAAAACACACTTAGAGAAAATTGTGGCCCAGGACGTATGGAGATCCCTGCACCAGCAGACCAAAGATTACACCTATTATTCATACCCACACGAAACTTACACCAGAATAGACTATGGTTTGCTGATGTCGGGGGCCTTTCTCTATTTAATTCAGCCACAATATCCCCAATCACATGGTCTGACCATGCCTCCATATTGTGTTCAATGACTTGGTCCTCCAAACCCATAAGAGATTTTCTTTGGAGACTTGATGAACAGTTACTGACAGAACCTGAGGTGATCCCCAAATTGACAGCCTCTCTCACAGAATACTTCACTCATAATTCCCAACCTGAGACTCATGTTCACACTCTTTGGGAGGCACACAAGAGTGTCGTCAGAGGGGACTCAATAGCCCTCAAGGCACGACTTAATAAAACTAAATACTCCATCTAGAATCCCTTCACAAGAGATCCCCGACCAATAGAACCCTCTTAGACGAAATCACAGAACTCAGACAGACTCTAGCTTCACACCTCGACAAGACACATAAAAGACAAGCTTTATATACTCAACAAAAGAATTATGAGGGTAGAAATAAGTCAGGCAGATCATTAGCGAGATACCTCAAACAGAAAACACACCAAAAATACATCATGCAGATCAAGGATAATAAAGGCAACCCCCAATTCTCCACCTCCAACATTTCTAAAGCCTTCAAATTCTTCTTCCAGAAGTTATATAATATACCTCCCATTGACTCTGGAAACCTACCCCTAAGCTCAACTAGGGCACAGATGATAGAAAACTATCTAAACAAACTACACATGCCACAAATAAATGACCAACAGAAAGAAAAACTAGAAAACCCCATTTCACTGTCAGAACTTCAACTAGCCCTGAAACACCTACCCACTGGAAAAGCACTAGGCCCAGACGTCTTCAGCAACAAATACTACTCCACCTTCCAAGACATACTTATTCCTCACATGTTAAAATATTTTCAATCCATAGATGAAAGCAAATCATTCCCCTCATCTGCGCTGGAAGCCCATATAATTTTAATCCCTAAACCGAACAAACCCCAAGACCTACCCAGTAACTATCGGCCAATATCGTTATTGAATACCGATATCAAAATATATGTGCAAATATTGGCACACAGAATGAATGAGGTCCTTCCAGACCTGATCCATTTTGACCAGGTCGGATTCGTACCCAGAAGGGAAGCGAAAGACAACACGGTCAGGGCCTTAAATTTGATACACTATGCTAGGTCTAAAAATATCCCCTCTGTGATATTATCCACAGATGCAGAGAAGGCTTTTGACCGTGTTGCCTGGGACTTCATGCGCGCCACGTTGACCCATATGGGACTGGGCACTTAGTTCCTCACAAGGATCTTTTCGTTATACTCCCAACCTACGGCCAGACTATTAGTTAACGGGTAACTATCCCCCTCATTCCATATTAGCAACGGTACATGCCAGGGCTGCCCCATATCCTCTCCCCTATTCGCTTGCATCATTGAAGCATTGGCAATCAAGATTAGGCAGAACCCTCAGATAACTTTAATAATTAATATCAAAAATCATAAATATGTTTTGTCATTATTTGCCGACGACATGCTCCTCACACTTACTGACCCCGAACATTCAATTCCTCATCTTCTCAGTGAATTCACTACCTTTAAGCACCTATTAAACTTCGCTATCAACATGTCCAAATCGGAAATTTTTTTAAAGATTTTTTATTGAAGTTTCAAAAAGCACAAAGAATACAAAATACAACATTTGCCCAATCATAAAATTAACATTAGAGTACAACACAACAATTTTGACACCCCTTATATCTGTTAGGCTAGTAGAGGAGTAACTGAACTATATATCAAGTTAAACAAATCGGAAATTTTAAATGTTAACATGCAGGGCCCTTCATTGAAGGCCACACGGGAGGTTTCTCCATTCACCTGGTGCACTCATTCACTGAGGTATTTGGGCATCCACCTGACCCCCTTACATGACGACCTATTTCGTCTCAATTACATCCCCATCAAGCATAATATAATACGTGATCTCTCCTCGTGGGGAACACGAACATGAACATATTCCCACGTATTTTATACCTCCTCCAGACCCTTCCGATCCCCCTCCCTAAGGCGTATCTCCCATCCCTTCAGAGAGCATTTAGCGACTTTATCTGGCGCCGCAGACCACCCAGAATTAGTAGACAAACCATGTTAATCTCCAAAATACAAGGGGGTTTAGGGGTACCCAACCTTGCTGCCTATCGCCAAGCTATCTTTTTACAATGCCTAGTAGACTGGAACATCCATTTCAACCATAAAAGGTGGGTCACACTAGAGCATCTAATAATGGGTAAACCACACATAGGAAGGTTATGCTGGAGCATCCCTCATTTATTCAAATCTATCAGCGCCAATAACCCAATAATTCAGGAAACCTTTCGGGTTTGGGAGCACACAATCAGTACAACTCACTTCATCTCGTCAATCCCCTCGCCCCTGACCTCATTGATAGAAAATGGTGAATTCACTACTAGACCCTACACCGCACAAGCCACCACAAACGCCACAAACAGAGACCTCACAATACACAATCTCACTGATAACGAAACCCTACTCTCACGAAACGACTTGGTAACATATTGCCTTGATTGTTTTGCAGATTGGTTCACCTACGCTCAGGTAACTCACTTTATCACCAGGCACCAGGGTCATAGGAATATGGTCAGACCCCTGACCACTTTCGAATCCCTTTGCATTCAAGACCCCCCCCCCACAGCATACACTATCCATTATATATAAGATCCTAATTCATACCCCCCTTATCTTGAAAGCTGGGAAAGGGACCTAGGAGTTATTATTCTACCTCACACGAGTAGACTGATGTTCCAGGGCACAAAAAAATCCTCTATTTCATCCTCAATACAAGAAGTTAACTTCAAACTTTTGCACAGATGGTATCTAACCCAGAGAAAATTACATCGTCTTTTCCACACCCAAGGTAATAAATGCTGGCGTTGCGGCCACGTTAATAGTGACACTGCCCACATGTGGTGGTGGTGCAACAGCATTCAGAATTTTTGGAGAAGTGTTATCTCCGAAATGGAGGCCATACTAACAATCCAATTCCTGATAGACCCCCTGATATGGCTACTACACAAGCCCCCTACTGCGCTTAAATATAAACCCTACATCCACTTACTCAATATTATGACCAATGGAGTCAAAGTACTGATAGCCAAGGACTGGAGGAGTAGGGAGGTCCCATCTGTGCGCATGTGCTTTCACAACTTTGGGCCACTTACATCCAAAACAAACATAAGGAAACCAAATAACCACCTTAGAACAGTCAGAAAACTACACATATACCCAATTGCATAAAATGCTGACAAGGGATCCAACAACACCTTATATCTAAAATTCTAATGTGTGGGGCACGGGCGGACTGGGACCGTTTACTTGTTGTTTAATGTAAATAGTACTATAAATAACTTTTCTCAAAAAGGATAGTTAAGGTGAACTGTCTTTTGAGCAGAGCCCTTCCAGTTTCTTGCGACCCTACGATTGGACTTTCCCACAGACCTTCAACCTACATCTGATGTCGCAGAATAACCTGTTTGACCACTCTGGGAGGGCCTGCCATCTCAGTATTTGCTGGCACCTTGTATTTCTACTTTATCCTTAAAAAAACACAGCTGTTGTTGTAACTGATGATTAGGAGCTGCGTCTCCAACCCTTTGTAACTATATATTTTTACTTACAATAAAGCTGTTTCCAAAAAAAAAATAAAAAAAAAATGATATGTTCTTTCTGAATCATGATAGAACAAAAAAAAAAAAAAACTGTTTTATGCCCATTTTTAAAGCTTTCTGCTTTCAGAGTTTCATACCATACATTTTTTAGAAATTATATTTGAACTGTTGGTTCCCATAAATAGTTACAAAGGACTAGTCTTAAAGAACTAGACCCTAGGGCACAAGGCAATATGAAAATGAAACAATAATGTACAAATATGCTCTGTAATCCAACCTAAACTATGAATACAAAGCAGTCATTTTCTTTATGTCAAGGGCGTTAATAACTGACCCTTTGAAAATTAAAGCTATCAATCTTTTTAATGTGTATTATTATACACATCACCCCTAACTGGAAGAAAATCAATGCATTGCCATTCATGCAGTATTATAAAACCTATTTGTCACAACATTAATCACGGAGAACTACATTTTGTATCCTATGCTATTTATATTCAAAACTGTATTAGAAATTCATGAATTCATTGGCATGTAACATACTCCCACTTCTATTCAATCCAATCAATGCTGCTATTTCTTAAATAGCAAACTTAAAAGCTTGCATGCTGTTTAAAAAATATTGCACACAGTAGGTTTTTAAAAGCTATGAACAAACTCAACTGTGCCACACATTTTATATACAATATTTCTTGAGGAGCAATAAACATAGGTATTTTTTAACTAATCAACATACAGCACCATGCTTGTAGTCTATAGTATAAACCCATCAGGGGAAAAAGTAAATGGTGCTTTAAGAAACTGGGGGAAACAAAGTAACAATAACACTTTAATTAGCAAGAAAAATGTATTAATTTAATATAGATTATCTATGATAATAAATGGTAACTATTGACATTTCTACATCAATAATTTGTTTGTTGAAGTTAAATTACCAAGATAAAATGTCACATTTAATAACTAAATGATGGTTTTACTACTGAATCAGTTCTGCTTTAAAACTTTTGCAAATTGTTTAAAATATTAAAGTCACATTCATACTAAATATAAGCCAATTTAAAACTATCATATCGCTGTATTTTTAACTTGTAATGCCAAATGCTTAATAATTTAGGATAACATTTAAAGGGACAGTCAACACAATTTTTTTTAATGTATAAAAAGATAGATATTGCCTTTACTACCCATTCCCCACCTTTGCACAAAAAACATGGTTATATTAACATACTTTATAACCTTTAAATCTCTACATTTCTTAAGGATTAAACCCACCCATTAACTAACAACCCCTAACATTTCCCATAACAGGAAATAAATACACAACTCAGGAGATGGATATAATGACCAACATGGTCACTTTATTAACAATAATTTGAAAATAAAAGGCATGACTAAACTTTTTAGGAAGACTTTTATTCCTTCCTATGAGTATAGAAAACCGAAGCCACAGCAGGTCAGGGCCCCAAGGTTAATTCGCACTGCAAAGCCAACCGGGGCAACGCATTCAAAAATTGATTGCTGTACGCCCTCAGGAGTTTTGAGTCAGCAGACCCACGGAGAGGGGTACCTCAGGCTCCGAACTGGTGTATCTTGCCCCTCCTATTAGCTCAGCCCTTACTCCGTTCAGACCTTGACAGTAAAAAATTGAGCTCTGACCCCGCCACAAGAGACCACCCCTTAAAAGGAGGGGGTACTCTTGCCGCCAACTCTTACTTTGAAGCTGAACTGACAATGCGTTATGCAAATTGTTCAAAAATAAATCCAAACCTTCATCATTAAGGTGGACACCATCAATTTGATATAAATTCCTCATATCACCCAAAATATTACCATGCCTGATTATAAAAACCCCAACAACCACTTAGGCCTTAATCAGCTCCCTGTTAATTCGCTTTCTAATTCTATAAGCAGTGTGATGACTCTGCAAATTCCTCAACACTCTCCTCGCCACTATACAGGACCAGCCAATCTGAACTCCAGGTAACCTCATTAACAGCAATCTAAAATCAGTTTTCATTACTTTTATTAGATCCATAACCAAGGTAGACCCCACATCATTTTCCCCAAGGTGAAGAATAATGACATGGGGCCTCCCCCACCTGCAAACTGCATCCTGGATAGTATCAACCAGCTCGCTACACCTAACCAACCTTTGAATTTCCTCCTGTGAACTCACTTGACATGCAGCGCTAGTCAACACCCCTATCCTAAAAGAATGAAGTGCAATCCTAGCGCAATCTAGCCCCGCTTTATCAGCTGTCAAAGCAAGAACTTTCATAAATTGAAATTTCAAAAGTGACAAAGAATCTGCTTGTACAAGGAATTGACTGAGAGACCCTTACGTCCATAGGAGCCTTGATAGACTTTACTGGACAAACAACCTCATCCACTTGAGCTTTCAAGGACAATCATGTGCCCTTGCCATCCTGATCAATCTTAGATTTTGGAATGAATATTAACACAACATCATCAGCTATACATACATGCTGCAGCTGCACTCCCAAACCTACTACCGACTTAGATGTAGATACTAGTTCACCTATTCTCAGAGCCCCATGGAATGCAAGCGCAAACACAGCCCAAAAAAACAATCTCATAACCAGAGGAACAAACATTGGCCACAGCCCCCATGAGCCATGCCAATCTCTCCAATGTGATAGGATCACTAGTATTCTGAATCTTCCCTTTAGATCTAACCAACCTTTCACAATCTGCCTCACTATGAAAGACCCGGTAGGATCCAGAAAACCACTCACATTGAAAAAGAATGACAAAGCAGCCAATCTTGACTGTCCCGCCCTTTCTTCAATCCTATGGAATGCAAAGCAACTAAGCAATCTAGCACCAAATGTTCACTTTCCTGACCATGGGATGGCGAACAGTGCTCACAGAAATATTCCCATTCCCTCCAAAAACCAAGAAAAGATCTCCAAGTGGCTGGTGATAAGGCTGCACAAATTAACGGGAATAGGACACCCCATCGAACGCTACCTGCCAAAGAAATTGTGGACATTGCAAACCAACAGCAGCAGCCATAGATGCCAACCTTCTAAACTGATCCCACTTAAAGCAAGAAAAAGCGTCTGCAACAACATTATTCAATCCAGGCACATGTTGCACTTCAAAATGAATATTGTGCTGCAAACATTTCAACACTAGATGCTATAAATACTTCACTACGGGGGGGGGGGGGGGCAAAGCGGCTGAGAGCCTGTTAATAGCATGCACTACACTGATGTTATCTGTCTAAAAAATTACATGCTGATTAACCAATTGATCCCCCCCCCCCACAATTCCACTGCAACAATTATGGAAAACAGCTCCAACAACATCAAGTTTCTAGTAAGCCCCTGATCAACCCAAGATACTGGCCAAGCACATGCACTCCAGGCAACATTGAAGATGTCACAATTAGCTAGACCTCGGAGGAGACCTCCATACCAAAACTCTATTAAAGTCTTTCAGAAATGTTTCCCAAACCAACAAGTCATCTATCATATCCTTCGTGATCCGGCACTTACTATCACTTACAGCATCACCTTTCAGCTAGCCCTCCAATCTCCTGTTAAATACCCACTCCATTTGAATGACATGGCATGCAAAATTCAGCAGGCCCCACAAGTATTGAAGCTCATGCAATCTAACAGAACCAGCCGCCACAGTCGAATGAACCACAGCTAGCATTTTCAGAAGCTTATCAACTGGCAAGTGACATACAGCATCTACTATCTAGCTCAATACCAAGGAAGGACAGTTTAGTTGTTGGCCCTTCAGATTTGTCAGATGCTAAGGGGACCCCAAACCTGCACATCAAAGAACTTCACTTCAAATCTCTAAGCTTAAAACACTCACGAGAACCTGCAGGACCCGCCAGCAGAAAATCATCCAGGTAATGGACCACTGACTCATTATTAGACTCAACAACCAATGCCAGTGCAAGCATTTGCTAAATGCCTCAAAAAAAGGCACAAGACACAGAATAGCCCATGGGTAAACATTTATCCACATAGTAAGCCCCTTCAAGCTTAATCCCCATCAACCAGAATGACTCCGGGTGTATGGGAAGGAGTCTGAAAGCAGATTAGATATCTAATTTTGCTAAAAGTGCCCCAGGCCCAGCTTATCTTACTGATTGTACTGCCTCATCAAATGACTGATACCTCACTGAACTAATCAATGGATCAATAGCATTATTCACTGACCTGCCATTAGGAAAGGACAGCTGCTGAATGAGGCAATATTTGCCTTGTTCCTTTTTTGGGACAACCCCCAACGGGGATATTGCTAATTCCGGGATAGGCAGTTCAGCAATGGGGCTGACAATCTTACCTAAAGCCACCTCCTTGGATAATTTTTTTCTGACTACATGGGAGAACTGATAAGCAGATTTTAAATTTCTGTGAGTGGCCGAACTTACCACCTTGCCTGATACTGGAATTATAAAACCTTCACTAAAACCTGATAGAAGCAAAGCAGCCACTGCCCTATCAGGATAGACTACCAATTTGCAGCTTCTTCCTTGACCCCACTCTTAAGACCTGCACCAGCATTTTTTCTTGGGCAGTCTTGTCCGGGATGAGGCCCCCCACAGAACATAAAAACGTGTTAAAAGGAACAGGCTTGTCTCCTATCGCAACGTTTGTCGTTATACCTCCAGAATTCACTTTTCTTATGTCGTCTAGCAACAACAGCCTTCTGCACTGCCTGCCTTGGCTGCTGCTGTGGAGAGGGGGCTCGCTCCTTTCCTATCCTAGCTCACATGTGCATATAAATAGCACCAAAATCCACCAACGGGTTCCCTGCCATTTTACGGCAGAAATCCATGTCATACTCCCTCCATGCACCATCCCTATATTTGGGCTGTATCCAATGCATTTCAAGATATTTTAACACCACTACTGCCTGATCAGGATGAGCCTCCACATAACAGGACCCTAAAATCCTAAAACGCCTAAGCTACTCATTTAAGATGTCAGTTTTTTTGTATTTCTTTGGACCAGTCTCATACTTGCTCTACTCCCTTGCACTATAAGCCTCCTGTGAAAGCTCAAAGACATTCACAAATTTACCCTATTTAATCTTATTAACAATTTTATTTTTTAAATGTCCATGCAGGGAATAAACGAGACAAGGGTACTTGTCCCCTCTCATTGCTACCTTCCTTCCAACCTCTCTGGCTACTACACCCAAATCAGCCACACTAACATCACCTGCCCCAGCTGAAACAGACCCTGCAGTCGCTGCATCCCCACGATGTCCATTACCTTTAGTATGAGCATTGACATGCCATTTAACCATACAAAACATCTTTTTCTGCCCCTTACCCACTAACTCTAGCGAGCTTTCACTGTCAGAGGAAGATGTATGTGAAGTGTCAGTGTCTTCTAAACTAGCAGTGACCCCAGGTTTTGACTTATCGCCTCCTTGACCAGTCTGCAATGCTTGACCAGCAGCTCTAGCCATCCCTGCAGATCCATCCTGCATCGCTTCAACAATCCTAGCATGCGTACTAGTCTGCACACCCCCTGCCATCTGTCCAGCCACCAGCTGCAGCCCAGAATCTTCAAGCCTCCTAGGTGCCACTATTACCTGTTGGGAAAAATGACAGGAGGGAGTACCAGGCCCAGTGCTAGGCATACAAACAGCACCCTTCGCATGTGACCTGAAACTAACATTTCTGCGACCACGTTGACCATGCCCCACATGTGCAGACTTTGGCACATACATATCAGGCTTCACAACATTCTCACCAACTACATATATACTCCTGCCTCTCTATTCAGTGTCACTTTCTCCAGCAAGCACCACTGGCTCATCAAAAGGATCATCCAGCATATTATCCTGAGCAATCCCTTGAACTGATTCAGCCTCGCATATGTCACCAGCAACTCTACTCACTCTAGCACCCACAGATACTTTCCACACACCACCGCCTCATAGTCAGACTGCTTTGTCTGTTCTCTCCCCATGCTCTGCTGCACCAAACCCCTTTTACCACAACACTGTCCGCCCCTCACTAGGCCAGGCAACTCCCTCCTACCTTCAAGTAAAACGGAAGTCCCTGCACACCCCCACACCCCCACTGATGACCAACCACCTCCCACGTGACGCGCGCACTATGCCACTGACCGCAGGGGTTGCTGGGAGAAAGGATGTGCCAGGGAAGGAGGACGCGGCCACCATGACAGGAGCCCCCAGCCCAATAGAGCCGCAAACAGCCAGAACAGGCGTTGCCAAGATGGATGGCCCACTGGCTCAACCCAGGGCCTCAGTAGAACTTGCATTAGCGGCAGCAACCAACTGGACTGCTTCCAGCACAGCAGCCACCATCCCCGGATCCAGGGGCCCCAGTAACACCACAGCAGGCCCTATCGCACTAGAGAGGGGAGAGCATTAGCAGCACTAGGGGATGACTGCATCTGCCCTGACATCCACCCATCACCCCTGCCCGAGATGGACCTCCACCAACTGCTATCCCATGGGGCCCAGTACCCCCACCCTGAGACCTGGCCCCAGCAGCTGCAAAACCACTAGAGCCATCCCTGGGGGAGGCACCAGGCACCACAGAGGCAGAAGGGGGAGCCCGCAGGGGCAAAAGGTGGGAGCCCACAGGGGCCCAGTTCCCTTGGGCTGAGTAGAAAGAGCCCTAGTAACCACATTACTCTTTCCTTAGGTGAAGAAGACACCCAAAGGTGTTTTGGGGCATTCCTGATATCCTTGAACGATCCATCACCAGTAAAGCACTTTGCAGTACAGGTAAATCATACCCAGCAGGAGAAAGAGGTTGGATCAACACAGCTTATAAGGTAAGCTCACAACCCCATCTCCACAATTGCAACAAAATAACATACCCACATCTGCCCAGCAACTGCCAACAGAGAGTGTTAACCCTTAAGGCATTACAGTCTATGCTCCTTACACTTACCATCTGTTTCTAAGTTCCTAAAGACAGCCCCATGATCACATGCTTTTGTATTTTCTTTTAACATCAGGGGAAGCTAGTTCATGTGAGCCATATAGATAACATTGATTCTAACAACACAACACTAATTGGCTTAAATGCAAGTCAATAGATAAAGTCATTTGATCAGGGGGCAGTCAGAAGATGCTTAAAAACAAGGTAATCACAGAGGTAAAAAGTATATTAATATAACCATGTTTTATGTGCAAAACTGGGGAATGGGTAATACAGGGATTATCTATCTTTTAAAACAATAAAAATATTTAGTTGACTGTCCCTTTAATGCAATATCATTTCCTTAGGCCTAGATTTAGGGTTGGGCGGTAGCCGTGAAAACCAGCGTTAGAGGCTCCTAACGCTGGTTTTGGGCTACTGCCGGTATTTAGAGTCAGTCATTAAAGGGTCTAACGCTCACTTTCCAGCCGCGACTTTTCCATACCGCAGATCCCCTTACGTCATTTGCGTATCCTATCTTTTCAATGGGATCTTTCTAACGCCGGTATTTAGAGTCGTGGCTGAAGTGAGCGTTATTGGCTGATGGTTCCGATCAGCCAATAGAATGCGAGCTCAATCTGATTGGCTGATCGGATCAGCCAATCGGATTGAACTAGATTCTGATTGGCTGATTCCATCAGCCAATCAGAATTTTCCTACCTTAATTCCGATTGGCTGATAGAATCCTATCAGCCAATCGGAATTCGAGGGACGCCATCTTGGATGACGTCATTTAAAGGAACCATCATTCGGCTAGTAGGCGTTGGTTGAAGAAGATGTTCCGCGTCGGCTTGAAAATAGATGGCTCGCTCCGCTCCGGAAGAAAGAAGATTGAAGATGCAGCTTGATAGAAGACTTCATCCCGATGATGGACTTCCGACTTCAGCCCGATGATGGAGTTCTTCAGCCGCCGCTTGGATCCAGACTTCAGCCTGAGGATGGACGTCACTCTTCAGCCCCCCACTTGGGCTTGGATCAAGACTTCGGACCTTCTTCTGGACAGATCGGGACCCGGTGAGGTGAAGACAAGGTAGGAAGATCTTCAGGGGCTTAGTGTTAAGTTTATTTAAGGGGGGTTTGGGTTATATTAGGGGTATGTGGGTGGTGGGTTGTAATGTTGGGGGGGGGTATTGTATGTTTTTTTTTACAGGCAAAAGAGCTGAATTCTTTGGGCATGCCCCGCAAAGGGCCCTTTTCAGGGCTGGTAAGGTAAAAGAGCTTTGTACTTTTTTATTTTAGAATAGGGTAGGGCATTTTTTTATTTTGGGGGTCTTTTTTATTTTATTAGGGGGCTTAGAGTAGGTGTAATTAGTTTAAAATTGTTGTAATATTTTTCTAATGTTTGTAAATATTTTTTTTATTTTTTGTAACTTAGACCTTTTTTTTTGTACTTTAGTTAGTTTATTTAATTGTAGTTATTTGTAGGTATTGTATTTAATTAATTTATTGATAGTGTAGTGTTAGGTTTAATTGTAGATAATTGTAGGTATTTTATTTAATTAATTTATTGCTAGTGCAGTGTTAGGTTTAATTGTAACTTAGGTTAGGATTTATTTTTACAGGTAATTTTGTAATTATTTTAACTAGGTAGCTATTAAATAGTTCTTAACTATTTAATAGCTATTGTACCTGGTTAAAATAAATACAAAGTTGCCTGTAAAATAAATATTAATCCTAAAATAGCTACAATATAATTATAATTTATATTGTAGCTATATTAGGGTTTATTTTACAGGTAAGTATTTAGATTTAAATAGGAATAATTTATTTAATTAATTTATTTTGTTAGATTTAAATTATTTTTAACTTAAAGGGGTGTTAGTGTTAGGGTTAGACTTAGCTTTAGGGGTTAAAAAATGTATTAGAGTAGCGGTGAGCTCCGATCGGCAGATTAGGGGTTAATACTTGAAGTTAGGTGTCGGCGATGTTAGGGAGGGCAGATTAGGGGTTAATACTATTTATTATAGGTTTATTGAGGCGGGAGTGAGGCGGATTAGGGGTTAATAACTTTATTATAGTAGCGGTGCGGTCCACTCGGCAGATTAGGGGTTAATAAGTGTAGGCAGGTGGAGGCGACGTTGTGGGGGGCAGATTAGGGGTTAATAAATATAATATATATGGGTCGGCGGTGTTAGGGGCAGCAGATTAGGGGTACACAGGGATAATGTAGGTAGCGGCGGTTTACGGAGCGGCAGATTAGGGGTTAAAAAAATATGCAGGTGTCAGCGATAGAGGGGGAGATTAGGCGTTAATAAGTGTAAGGTTAGGGGTGTTTAGACTCGGGGTACATGTTAGAGTGTTAGGTGCAGACGTAGGAAGTGTTTCCCCATAGGAAATAATGGGGCTGCGTTAAGAGCTGAACGCGGCTTTTTTGCAGGTGTTTCGTTTTTTTTCAGCTCAAACAGCCCCAATGTTTCCTATGGGGGGATCGTGCACGAGCACGTTTTTGAAGCTGGCCGCGTCCGTAAGCACAGCTGGTATCTAGAGTTGTAGTGGCGTTAAATTATGCTCTACGCTCCCTTTTTGGAGCCTAACGCACTGAAAACCCTGCCATTATGTGAACTCTAAATACCAGCGGTATTTAAAAGGTGCGGGGGAAAAAAAGCATGCGTTAGCTACGCGGGTCTTTACCGACAAAACTCTAAATCTAGGCGTTAGTATTTTGATTGTAGACTATTTTAGATTCATACACATGATTTAAAAATAGCAAACAATAGCAATTTATTTATATCTTCCTATACACACCAATTTTTTTTGTTCATGTGAGTATTATTTTTATTGGTAAAAATAGTTTAAAGGCACTTTAAACTGCTGAGCACAATTACAAAAGAATGGTTACTACTCACTATGGGCTAGACTACTAGTGGATCGATAATAGAGCACATATTACAAGTTGAAAGTAAATATTATTTGCATACACACTAACCCGACACGTGAAAGAGCAGTAGTTAGAATATTGCAACTACGTTAACATACCCCAAATTAACTTTAAAGGAGAGAAAAAAGTGGGAAAAACACTCATACTCATGCGCTAAACTAAATAGCCATAAGTCCCCTTCTCTATTATCCCATAACCCACCACATATCCCACTGCAAAGTACCCGCTACACTATTAAATTCCTTATCACCAAACCCCCATATCACAAACTACCCCCACTACACCATTAACCTCTAAACTGCCATATCCCCACATCACAAATTACTCCACTACACTATTAATTTCTAAACTGCCACACACCCCCCATCGCAAACTACCCCACTACTCTATTAAACCCTAAACCACCACAACCCCCACTGCAAAATTCCCACTAACATTAGAAGCCCCTAACCAGCTAACCCCCTAACCTAACACCCCCTAAGTTACCCCACAAAAAACTAACCTTAACTTAAAAAACTAGCAGTACCTTAAAAAAATCATTACAGAAAATAAAAAAACCTACCATTACTGAAAATTTATTTTTTACCAAAAATTTAAAAAAAACCCAGTAATGACTATTCTAAAACTAAATCCCCACTTAAAAAAACACTTAAAAACAAACAAAACTAACACTATACTATTGCAAAAGCCCCTTAAAGGGTTTTTTTTTGTAGGGCATTGCCCTAAAGTGACTTTGCTCTTTTTTAACCTCTTAAGGACATATGACGGAATTTTTCCGTCATAAAACAATTGAGCAAACTGAAAGCTGTGTCCTTAAAGGGTTAAACAAAATACCCCCAACACTATTCTACAAGTAACCCCACCCCTCATAAAAAAGGCTATCTAAAAAAACTACTCTCAAAATTGCCCAGAAAAAAAGGCATTTGGCTGGGCATTGCCCTTAAAAGGGCATTTAGCTTGCCTCACCCCTAAAAAAAAACCTAATCCATTGCTTCTCAACGTCGACCATAGAAAATATGTGGAACGTAAATTACGAATTTGCAGGAATTTAAATGGCATGCCACTTCATTTGGATTTGAGCATAAAGAACACTGAGATCTTGCATTCACATTTAGGCTCCTCAAGCTAATGATTACTCTCCTTGCGCTAACAATTATGCTTCAATCATAATCTGGCCCTAAATTTTTGAGTTTCCTCCTGGGCCTACAGCTCTTTTCAAAACAGTTTTCCTATTTTAATTCCTTATATGTGCCAGATATTGAAGCTCTGCCTCTTTATACTGGTCATCATCAACAACTTAGAGCTCAGGCATACTTGCACCCTCAGTGTAAGGCTCACATGCTGCATCAAACACACTAACCCCCAAAAAAACAAAAGCCAGCAATATCACTAATCTAACTGAGGGTGGTAAAATACCTAAGCCCCAGAATGGTGCATCCGTATTTTATGATTGTTAATACACAGCGCAGGAAGAGAAGATAGCTGGGTCCCTTTAAAATCCACTTTGCGGCTGAGGAGTAAATATATAGCAAATTAGAGTTGGCACAGGACAGGAAGCAATATGCTGGTGGTGGGGGAGAATTGCTATCTGCAGACAACAGGTACATGTGACTCATTCTCACATTTGCACTCCCCACCTCCTGTTTCCTATCCTCCTACCCATCTAAGTTCCCACGGGAAAAGGGCCCTCTGATCCCCTTGTATTTGTCTGTAAAATTTTGTCTTTTATTGTATTGTTTCTCTGTTGTACTTTTATTCTTGTGCCCATGGCCAGTGATGCAGAATCTGTTGGCGCTTTATAAATAAATAAATAATAATAATAATAATAAATGGTTGGGTGAGGGCTTTACTGTTAGGGGACTTTGTAAATCTTTAGGTAAAAGAGCTGTTTTAAAGGCCCTTTTAAGGGCTATTGGTAGTTTATTGTTAGGGGGTGTTTTTTGTTTTTGTAGGGCTATAAGATTAGGTGTAATTTAAATTATTTTGGATAATTTTTATTTTTCATAATTTTAGTGTTTTTGTTTGTAATGTTTGTAATGATTTTTTTCATTTTTTCATAATGTTAGTATTATTTAATCATGTAATTTAGGATTTTTAATTTGTAGTTTATTTTATTTAATTAGAATAGTTATGTTAGGTTAATTTATAGTTTAATATTGGTTTTTTTATTTCACAAATAATTTTCTATTTATTTTAAGATAGTTATGATGTGCTTTTAATTTAAAGTTAGTGGGGTGTTCAGTTTACGGGTTAATAGTTTAATTTAGTGTTTTGTGATGTGGGGGGGCGGTTTAGGGATTAATAGGTTTAGCTTATTAGTTGCGATGTGGGGGATGGCGATTTAGGGGTTAAAAGGTTTAGTTTATTAGTTGCAATGTGATGGGCTGACGGTTTAGGGGTTAATACTTTATTATAGTTTTGGCTATGTAGGGGGCCGGCAGTTTAAGGGTTAATAGGTTTATATAGTGTTCGCGATGTGAGTGGGCGGCGGATTAGGGGTTAATAAGTATATTTGATAGTCGTGATGTGGGTGGACGGTAGATTAGGTGTTAAATGGTTTATTATAGTATTTTCAATGCGGGAGGGTGGGGGTTTAGGAGTTAATAGGTAGTTTATGGGTGTTACTGTACTTTTGAACATTTTAGTTTTGAGTTATGTGAAACATTTTTGTATCGCAAAATCCATAACTACTAGTCTTAAATTGCGGAATGGATTGTGTCGGTATAGGCTGTAACACAAGGATTTTAGCCAGACCGCACAACCTGTAATACGGCGCAATGGAAAATCCTGCACTCAAACTTAATTTTTTGAGTGCGGAATGGATTGTTGCGTTACAGGCTAAAATGCTTGTGGTATAGCTATACCGCCGCGACTTGTAATACGGGAAACCTGCCATTTCACGCGCAATGGCCAATTTTTCAGCGGGTATAGCCGTATCGCACCATACCGCAAAACTTGTAATCTATCTGAAAGCCTTTTATTTTAACGTTTGCCTGTTAACCCAAAACTGCATTACACTAACTGTGTCAAAGCAAAAATGGAAGGGATAGTTACCGCATTTGACCAAATGGGACAAGCCCAGGTACCACATCAAGGTCCCTTCCAAAAACCTGGGACCCTAAAACATCCACACAATGCAAGCTCTCAATCCAACAAAATGGGAATAAGTGAAGGGTGCACAGGCTTATGTAATCACCCCAGACATATACAAAACACGGAAGGGGACTGCACTCTCAGACTGGACCGGGTACACATCCCATGACCCTGCAACATGCTCAGCTCTGGGTGCTCACTGGCACTCACAGGAAGCTGTGCTGCTCCCAGAGTCACAGGTAGTTAACCCCAGACAGGTCTGAGTGTAAGAACCATAGGGAATATTACAAAACAAATTAATACAATGCGGTAACTAACCCTTCCATTTTTTCTTTTAATCTTTGCTGAGAGCTTGTAAGTGAGTGCTGGACTTTCTCTGTGTGTTGTATTAATTAGTTTTGTAATTTTCCCTATGGTTCTTGCACCCAGACCTGTCTGGGGTTAACTGCCTGTGACTCTAGGGACAGCACAGCTTCCTGTGAGTGCCAGTGAACACCCAGGACTGAGCATGTTGCAGGGTCATGGGATGTGTACCCGGCTTGGTCTGAGAGTTCATTGCCCTTCCGTATTTTGTATATATATATAATTGAATAAAAATGGTATTGCATGTTTCAAGGTATTTGTTTGGAAATTGCTCAAAAGTTTGTGTGTGTATATATATATATATATATATATATATATATATATATATATATATATATATATATATATATATACAGCTATTTCCAGTCAAACATCAAATCATATACCATATACAATATGTATATAAGAGTGTAATACTTTATTTAATATGTTTTAGATGTGCTTTGTGAATTTTCTTTTAATCCCTAAGCTTTAGGTCCTAGGTCATGTAAAATGCTTTTTGGGCTTTTGCTCTAGCACTAGCACAACCCATAATGTTCAACTTGTAATATCATTACAATTTAGCGCGCTCACAATATCCTTTCGGCTAGATTACGAGTTGTGTGTTAGGCTGAAAAAGCAGCGTTAACAGGTCCTAACGCTGCTTTTTAACTACCGCTGCTATCACGAGTCTTGCACGTTTAGGGGCACCGCACACTTCTTTGGCCTTACCGCAAAAAGACTTACGTAAACTTTGTAAAGTCTTTTTTTTATGGGACTTCCATAGCACTGGTATTACCAGTCTATCCTGGGAGGCCAAAAAGTGAGCGGTACACCCTCTACCTCCAAGATCCCTAACGCATTTAAAAGTCAGTAGTTAAAGGGACACTGAACCCAAATCTTTTTCTTTAATGATTCAGATAGAGCAGCAATTTTAAGCAACTTTCTAATTTACTCCTATTATCAATTTCTCTTCGTTCTCTTGCTATCTTTATTTGAAAAAGAAGGCATCTAAGCTTTTTAATTCGTTTTTTATGGTGGATGAATTTATCCACCAATCAGCAAGAACAACCCAGGTTGTTCACCAAAAATGGTCCGGCATCTAAACTTACATTCTTGCATTTCAAATAAAGCATTTCATATTAACCCCTAAACCACCGCACTCCCGCCTCACAAACACTAGTTAAATATTATTAACCCCTAATCTGCCATCCTTAACATCGCCGCCTCCTACCTACATTTATTAACCCCTAATCTGCCGCCCCCAATGTCGCAGCCACTATACTAAATGTATTAACCCCTAAACCTAAGTCTAACCCTAACACCCCCTAAACCTAAGTCTAACCCTAACACCCCCTAACTTAAATATAATTTAAATAAATCTAAATAAAAATTAATAATATTATTATCTAAATAATTCCTATTTAAAACTAAATACTTACCTATAAAATAAACTCTAAGCTAGCTACAATATAACTAATAGTTACATTGTATCTAGCTTAGGGTTTATTTTTATTTTACATTCAAGTTTGAATTTATTTTAACTCGGTAGAATAGTTATTAAATAGTTATTAACTATTTAATAACTACCTAGCTAAAATAAATAGAAGTACCTGTAAAATAAAACCTAAAATAAGTTACAATAACACCTAACCTAACCCTACAATTAAATTAATTAACTAAATTAAAAACAAATAAATAAATTTAATTAAATTAGCTAAAGTACAAAAAAACAAACACTAAATTACAAAAAATAATAAACTGTAACTATATATTACACCTAATCTAATAGCCCTATCAAAATAACCCCCCCCCCCAATAAATAAAAACCCCTAGTCTAAACTAAATTATCCATAACCCTTAAAAGGGCCTTTTGCGGGGCATTGCCCCAAAGTAATCAGCTCTTTTACCTGTAAAAAAAAAAAAATGCAAACACCCTCCAACAGTAAAACCAACCACCCACAAAACCAACCCAGAGCAGTTAGCTCTTTTGCGGCCCAAACCCTAATCTAAAAAATAAAACCCACCCAATACACCCTTAAAAAAAACTAACACTAACCCCCTGAAGATCGACTTACTGTTCTGAAGACAGGACATCCATCCTCAAGGAAGCGGCAGAAGTCTTCATCCAATCGGGCCAAAGTCCTCAACGAAGCCGGGAGAAGTCTTCATCCAAGCCAGGCGAAGTGGTCCTCCAGACGGGCAGAAGTCTTCATCCATCCGACACGGAGCGGGTCCATCTTCAAGACATCCGACACAGAGCATCCTCTTCATACGGAGTCTTCTTACTGAATGACGGTTCCTTTAAGTGACATCATCCAAGGTGGCGTCTCTTAGATTCCGATTGGCTAATAGAATTCTATCAGCCAATCGTTCTATCAGCCAATCGGAATTAAGGTAGGAAAAATCCTATTGGTTGATGCAATCAGCCAATAGGATTGAAGTTCAATCCTATTGGCTGATCCAATAAGCCAATAGGATTGGGCTTGCATTCTATCGGCTGATTGAAACAGGGTCTGGGCCTGCAATAGAGCTAACTGCCCTTTTAAGGGCAATGCCCATCCAAATACCCTTTTCAGGGCAATGGGGAGCTTAGGGTTTTTTAGTTAGTATTTTATTTGGGGGGTTGGTTGTGTGATTGGTGGGTTTTATTATGGGGGGGTTGTGTGTATTTTTTTTACAGGTAAAAGAGCTGATTTCTTTGGGGCAATGCCCCGCAAAAGACCCTTTTAAGGGCTATTGATAGTTTAGTTTAGGCTAGGGTTTTTTTTTTATTTTGGGGGGGGGGGGGCTTTTTTATTTTGATAGGGCTATTAGATTAGGTGTAATTAGTTTAAAGATCTGTAATTTGTTTTTTATTTTCTGTAATTTAGTGGGGTTTTTTTTTTACTTTAGCTAATTTAATGTAATTTATTTAAATGTTTTTAATTTAGTTAATTTATTTAATTGTAGGGTTAGGTTAGGTGTTATTGTAACTTAGGTTAGGTTTTATTTTACAGGTACTTTTGTATTTATTTTAGCTAGGTAGTTATTAAATAGTTAATAACTATTTAATAACTATTCTACCTAGTTAAAATAAATGCAAATGTGCCTGTAAACTAAAAATAAACCCTAAGCTAGATACAATGTAACTATTAGTTATATTGTAGCTAGCTTAGGGTTTATTTTATAGGTAAGTATTTAGTTTTAAATAGGAATTATTTAGGTAATAATATTAATTTTTATTTAGATTTATTTAAATTATATTTAAGTTAGGGGGTGTTAGGGTTAGACTTAGGTTTAGGGGTTAATACATTTAGTATAGTGGCTGCGACATTTGGGACAGCAGATTAGGGGTTAATAAATGTAGGTAGGTGGCGGCGATGTTAGGGACGGCAGATTAGGGGTTAATAATATTTAACTAATGTTTGTGAGGCGGTTTAGAAGTTAATATGTTTATTACAGTGGGGGCGACGTTGGGGTGGCAGATTAGGGGTTAATAAATGTAGGTAGGTTGCGGCGACATTGGGAGAGGGAGATTAGGGGTTAATAAATATAATGTAGGTGGCGGCGATGTTGGGGGCTGCAGATTAGGGGTTAATACATATAATGTAGGTGGCGGCAGTGTCCGGAGCAGCAGATTAGGGTTTAATAAGTGTAAGATTAGGGGTGTTTAGACTTGGGGTTCATGTTAGGCTGTTAGGTGTAATTATAAATGTTATTTCCCCATAGGAATCAATGGGGCTGCGTTACTGAGTTTTACGCTGCTTTTTTGCAGGTGTTAGACTTTTTCTTAGCTGGCTCTCCCAGATGATTCCTATGGGGATATTGTGCACAAGCACGTACGACCAGCTCACCGCTGATTTAAGCAGCGCTGGTATTGGAGTGCAGTAAGGAGCACAATTTTGCTCTACACTCACTTCTTGCCTTTTAACGCCAGGTTTGTAAAAACCCATTGCAGGTAAGTGAACAGTGAGAAAAAACTGTTCATTAGCACTGCATATCTTCTAACGCAAAACTCGTAATCTAGCCATTTGAAAGTAATGAGTGTGTTAGAGTGATGTTGGTCGCATTAAACCCAATGATTTACCACTGACTTGTAATATCAAGTTACATGCTAATATTAGTGCAGTATTGCACTACTGCTTTTTGCATCCCGCTCTAGTATAAGCACCACTTGTAATCTGTCCCTATATTAATTAAGGTTTTCAAGCAAGAGGAGCCAGAGTATGCTGTGGGATTTGAGATGAAGACAGACGAGGAAATTAATTGATTCTAAATGAAGATAAAAGATCATTCAAAATGTAAGTAATCAGATTGATAAATGTATGGGGGTTAATGGAAACATTTTTTTAATTGTTTTTTTTTTTTTCACTGAAACACATTATTTTTAATTTATTGGCCTCTGATGATTTAGGATTGGAAGGGTTTTTATGGGGCTTTGGTTAGATGAAAAGTTAACTTTTAAGAGGTGTTTTTAGAAAGAACTTGTTAATTTATAGAGTGCAGTTTATATTAATTAATTATTTAAGGAGATAGCATTTAATTAAGATCATTAGATAAGGTTATGTTTTACAGGGGGTAGCTGTAAGGGGAAGCAGCTAATGTTACTTAGCTCTGAATCATGAGTATTTGTGTTTAGGGTTAATTGCACTGGAGAGGTTGTGGTTGTGGTAATTATGCTAGGGAGGTTACAACTAGGGCTAATTCCTATGTGATCCCCCAGTCAAGATTCCTGCAGGGAGTCTGAGGAAGAATCACTCCAAGTTTATTTGTTTTTGTGGTAATACATTTATTATTTTAGGGACTAGAACATTAGCCAGTGTTATAGTATGTGGATACTTATGAACAATAGACTGCTAAAGGGGCAATGTACAGTAAAATTGGTTTCCCCCAAATGTGATTCCAATTACTTTTTATACCAGCTGCAGAGTATAAAATGCATGGCAAATGGCTCCTTTAGGTGTATTTTTATGTATGACATAGCTGTTTATACTTTTTGAATCCATTTACATGAGCTGAACTTGCTTAGCGAATAGACCTCCTTATTGTCTCATTTAATATACAAGGCATTCTTATCTTATATCTACTTGTATACACAAAGCAAGATTTTTAGCAAGAACTATGTATAAACATTGAGTAAATATGTTTTCTGTGGCCTATTGTTACATAGCGTTTCTCTACCCATTATTGCAGTATTAAAATGTCCATTATAGGTGCAGAGATTAACAGGCAAAAAGCTATTCCAAAATGGCAAAATAAAGGTAAATTAGTGATTTGTAAACAAGTTAATCAACTACAGCATATAACATGGATCATTGGGAACACATTGCAAGAGAGAACATTTTACAGTATATTGTCACTTAAATAGTAATTGATCATTTGAAAAATATGATATATACTTAATATATACATAGATTTTTTTTCTTTTGGCCTCTTTTTTTCTTATCAGTTTTCTGCAGCACAGGTTCTGCTATACAAAGTTTAAAAAAAAAAAACTGAGATTATGTTTAAAATTAGATTTCACTCAAAATTAGACAATTTCACCTTGCCTTTAAATACATAGATGATTTTAAAGAATACAAAACAATTTCTAGATAAACTTGTAATAAAATGTAAAGGTTTAAAAGAGAAATATGGAGCCACAGATGTTATTGGTAGATAAGAACGAGAAGTCAATCTGCCCATTATCCTTTCTTAGCGTATTGGCTTTATTAATCCTTAAGCTATCCTGAGAGTTAATTAAACCAACACTTTTAGATAGGACAGTTGGTAGACTAGATAAGTATATATATATATATATATATATATATATATATATATTATTATTTTGAAAAAACATTTAAGTTTAGAAGTATATCAATTATTTAATTAATGAAAAGTCATAATCAATAAAAATACTATATATATATTAGATTTATTATAAAATTCATATAGATCAAATTTTTATCTGAGTTAAGTTTTTACTAAACTAAAATTGAAAGATATACTGCTACGTAAATAAGCCTATCTTATAAACGTAAGGGCAGAGCTCAGGCAGGAAACCTACCAGTTCAGCAATGCCCCACTGCAACATTATAATTCAATTATACAACTCTTTAACACTAAACAATTATAGAAAGAAAAATATCTGCTCCACAGAGTAAAAAAAATTGTTTGTGTCATTTGGTGCCAAAGAACAGTGTGGGCAAAAATGTGATATTGTTTCTGGTAAATCAGCTCCTTTGTTTGTAAGGCTGTGCAGGGGTCTGACTATGCATGTGTTGATCGCCCCCTGTACAATTCTGCCATAGTATTACTAATGACTGATGTTAGGGGCAGCAAGTAAGGCACTAAATGTTGGATTTTACTCAAACAGGCCTGTCCAATCAAGCCTTAAACTAGCATAGGGAGGTAGGAGACTAGAGAAGACACAGACATTTGCAATCACTTTGCCTAGAGCTATTGGAACATGCAGTTGTGTGACTTTTGTGCCTCTGTGTGCTAATTATTGACTTAAATACAATCAGAGAGTTTTATGTTCTGTTAACATTGAAAGATAGGTTATTTTAATTGTTAACATTTTATAGTGTAAGATTTTTGTTAATATCAATTCTCTTTGCTGTTCTTATTGCAAATACAAGTAAAAAATCTGAATCCAATATCCATCCAAAACAAATGTAACATGGACGGATTTCTACCAAACTGAATAATTGTAAAGATCTGAAACAAACCTTTTGGAGAAAATACATTTTTCAGCCCTGCACATTTTTTTATAAATAGCAGACAGAAGCACACACAATGCCACTGTCCAAAAGCTGAAGTGAAAGTTTTTAAATATAGCTAGTTTCCCACCTTCCTATGCTAAGTTCAATGTGGATAGTACAAGCCTTTGTGGCATTTGCTGTCCCTGACCCTCACATCAATCATTTAGTAATTATCTGACAGGAATGGACAGGGGAAGTTGTACACATGAATGGTCAGACCCCATGTGCATCACTTTAAACACATGTGCTCATTAGGCAAAGGATCTCAACTACTTCTCCCTTTCCTGCCCTTTTTTTGTCACTAAAGTAACAAATACAATAAACAAATGCAACTAACAAACATGTAACATTTCTTTACTTGGTCATTTCGGTCCCCAGCCCATTTGCCTAGTTAGGATTTTGACAAATTACCAAAATGGGTGAAAATGGGCGAATTCCGATTGGCTGATAGGACTCTATCAGCCAATCGGAATTAAGGAAGGAAAAATCTGATTGGCTGATTGAATCAGCCAATCAGATTCAAGTTCAATCAGGTTGGCTGATTCAATCAGCCAATCAGATTGAGCTTGCATTCTATTGGCTGTTCCGATCAGCCAATAGAATGCGAGCTCAATCTGATTGTCTGATCCAATCAGCCAATCGGATTGAACTTGAATCTGATTGGCTGATTCAATCAGCCAATCAGATTTTTCCTACCTTAATTCCGATTGGCTGATAGAATCCTATCAGCCAATCTGAATTCGAGGGAAGCCATCTTGGATGACGTTCCTTAAAGGAACCTTCATTCGTCGTTAGTCCATCGGTGAAGAAGGATGGTTCCGCGTCGGCTGCTTGAAGATGGTCCCGCTCCGCGCCGGATGAAAGAAGATAGAAGATGCCGCCTGGATGAAGATGTCTGCCGGTCCGGATGTCCTCTTCTGCCCAGATAGGATGAAGACTTTGGACCCTCTGGAGGAGCTCTTCTTGCTGGATAGGAGGAAGACTTTGTACCCTCTTCTGGATGGATCGGTGATATCCGGCGTGGTGAAGACAAGGTAGGGAGATCTTCAGGGGCTTAGTGTTAGGTTTATTTAAGGGGGGTTCGGGTTAGATTAGGGGTATGTGGTTGGTGGGTTGTAATGTTGGGGGGGGTATTGTATGTTTTTTTTTACAGGCAAAAGAGCAGAATTCTTTGGGGCATGCCCCGCAAAAGGCCCTTTTAAGGGCTGGTAAGGTAAAAGAGCTTTACAATTTTTATTTTAGAATAGGGTAGGGCATTTTTTTTATTTTGGAGGGCTTTGTTATTTTTTTAGGGGGCTTAGAGTAGGTGTAATAAGTTTAAAATTCTTGTAATCTTTTTTTATTTTTTGTAATTTAGTGTTTTGTTTTTTTTGTAATTTAGTGTTTTTTTTTGTAATTTAGTTTAGTTGATATAATTGTAGATAGTATATTTAATTTATTTATTGATAGTGTAGTGTTAGGTTTAATTGTAACTTAGGTTAGGATTTATTTTACAGGTAATTTTGTAATTATTTTAACTAGGTAGCTATTAAATAGTAAATAACTATTTAATAGCTATTGTACCTGGTTAAAATAAATACAAAGTTGCCTGTAAAATAAATATTAATCCTTAAATAGCTACAATATAATTATTATTTATATTGTAGCTCTATTAGAGTCTATTTTACAGGTAAGTATTTAGCTTTAAATAGGAATAATTTATTTAATAAGATTTATTCTATTTCGTTAGAATTATATTATATTTAATTTAGGGGTGTGTTAGGGTTAGACTTAGCTTTAGGGGTTAATACATTTATTAGAGTAGCGGGGAGGTCCGGTCGGCAGATTAGGGGTTAATAATTGTAGGTAGGTAGCGGCGACGTTGGGGGGGCAGATTAGGGGGTAATAAATATTATGTAGTGGTCGGCGGTGTTAGGGGCAGCAGATTAGGGGTACATAGGGATAACGTAGGTTGTGGCGGTGTACGGAGCGGCAGATTAGGGGTTAAAAATAATATGCAGGGGTCAGCGATAGCGGGGACGGCAGATTAGGGGTTAATAAGTGTAAGGTTAGGGGTGTTTAGACTCGGGGTACATGTTAGGGTGTTAGGTGCAGACTTAGGAAGTGTTTCTCCATAGGAAACAATGGGGCTGCGTTAGGAGCTGAACGCTGCTCTTTTGCAGGTGTTAGGTTTTTTACAGCTCAAACTGCCCCATTATTTCCTATGGGGGAATCGTGCACGAGCACGTTTTTGAAGCTGTCCGCGTCCGTAAGCACCGCTGGTATTTAGAGTTGAAGTGGCGGTAAATTATGCTATACGCTCCCTTTTTGGAGCCTAATGCAGCCCTTCAGAGAACTCTAAATACCAGCGGTATTTAAAAGGTGCGGGGGAAAAAATACACGCATAGCTAACGCACCCCTTTGGCCGCAGAACTCTAAATCTAGCCGTTTGAGTTTTTGTACATAAAATGTTTAGTTATGCATTGCAATAACTATGTAACATACTTTTACTATTTATTTTTCACCATTTGTGTTTATTTTAGCTCAGAAAATTGAGCAATTTCTAATTCTTATACATTTAAATGCACCCTGTTGACTTCTTAATATTAACTTTGCTACATATATGTTCCTAATTAAATTTGTCATATCACAATTGCAAGACAATGTACTTTATACAAACATTATGACCATAGCTAGCCTTGTTGTCTGTGGACTAAAATCCAGATTGGCTCCTCCAAATAAGACAAATTGTGGGTGGAGTTTGGCTGTGAAAAATATTTATAAGTAAAAATTATGTTAATTTGTTTAATAAAATGCTAAGACTTGGCTGGTATGTTATTCTATAGCAAAACAATAGAAATGTCTTGTAACTACAAGGTGTTTACTGTCCTTTAAATATCATTAACTATAATCAAGTTGTTCTATATTTAATCATAGAGGTCCAATTGTTTTGCCATTCTGCAATTTCTAAAAAACAAATGATTATATAATACATACCAGTGCTGCCCCTATATCACTTAGGGAATCCTCCAAAACACTCACATACAACTTAAAGTTGATTTTAGTTTGTTAAAGGCATATCAAAGGAACAGTAAACACCTTGAGCATTTTTATAAAACATGTTTATTGGTGCATAATGAAACAACTTTGCATTATACTTTCTTTATTAATGTTGCCCCTTTCTATGTACGTTGAAAGTTGGGGATTTTTTTAATACTTGAAATGCACCATGTAGACTTCTCAAGGCTAACCATGCTACATGTTTCCCCCTAATTGACTTTAATTGGTAACAACTACAAGGCAATGCATTTTATACTAATGTTATGACAGACTCAAACCCAGGTTGGCTTCTCCAAATAGGGTATAGAGTTTGGCTATTAAAAAACAAACAAGTTTAGCCAAAAATGTATTTAAAAAAATAGACTTGGTGGATGTTATTCTATAGCAACACAGCATAAACATTTTGTAATTACAAGCCGTTTACTGTCCCTTTAATATCTGAAAGGAATTTTATTATTTTAAATGGATATTAAACACTAAACATTGTTGTCATGAATATGAAAGAGAGCTTTGTAAACAATTTAAAACATACTTTTACATAAAAATGCTTATTCATTTTTAGTAGGAAATTATCAGGTAGTAGGTGTTTGCGTATTTATGGCCTATGGAATAAAAGCTCACTGTCTAATTATACTAGGGGTATAAACTCTTTAGGCCCACCTACTGCAACCTTAACAAAATGTATAAATGTTTAATAAATAAATGATACAACAAACTGACTAATTCATTTTTATTAAACAGCTAATAATAAACTAACTGGTAAGAGGGTCCTCCACTGAACCATACAAGTTGCCCCTCTTCTTCTATACTAACTCCAGCTATTTCACGAGTAAAGAAGCCTTCCTGAAGTAAAAAAATTAAATTTAAAAGTTAAAAGTACATTACAATGTAAAATAGTTTTCCCCTTAATGTATTTTAATGACTACCAGCTGCAGAGTATAAAATGTATGAGAGATTGCATTTTCAGGTATATTTGTGTATATGAATTAGATAGTTTTGTGCTTTTAAACCAGAGCCTATTGAAATGGGTTGAGCTTACAGGTAATATCATATCTCATTATGTTATGACTTTTATGTACATGCACTTGCTTCCTTTTCTTATATCTGTTTGTAAACCAAAGCTTAATACCTAGGCCCAGATATTCAAAACCTCTCCGCTCAGGTGAGATATTCCAAAATGATGCTCTAGCACTGTGAGATCCCTGGTGAAATATTCAAAAGGCAGATATTGTTTTGCTTCTCCAAGGGGAGACAAGCCCAGTGAAATATAGCACTGTTACACAGTGACAGTTCTGCTGCATTTACACATTGTGCTTTCTTTCTTATATAAATTTACACTTCAGATTAAATTGTATTACATTTAAACTTTGCACTTTCTATATTGTATTTTATTTTTTACACAGCAGTGTATTTAGGACTGTAATTTTTCTAATTCTGATTATGCCTTCACAGTTTCTGTGTAACTATAACAAATAAGGCTCATACATTGTTTATATATGAATATATTTTATAATTAGATTGCACTTTGCATGTCTTTTATTCAAATTAGAACCGAAAAACAGCCTAAGTTTGCCAGAGAGCGTCATTACTTTCTATGGTCCAGATAATCAAACATTCTCTAGTTTAAAGGGAGAATATAGTGCTGACTTCTCAGGGGCAGAACTCACTGAATTTTCTAAGAAAAGGGGAAGAACCGGTGAGTCCCAAAGTGGTGAGGGCTGCCTTCCATAGAAAGCAATGAAGCTCTCTGGGATACAAAATTTCACATGGGAGAGAAAAGGTAACACCTGGTGCAGATATAAAAGTTCTTTTTGCATCAATTCCAAATCAAACTGAAACATTTTCACTACAACCTAACTTGCTTTTTTTATATTTTAGTATATATTACTTTTATTTTAGTTAAAATAAGTGCATTGAAAATGTTGACCAAACTTCACCTACATACAGCTGGTGATACCAGCTTATTTAAAATGCTTAGAAAATGTATCAAGACTTGTGAGAGAGCTTCAGACATACCCTGGGGACTCTCCTGTTCAGCCCAGGGAACTGCCCTGTCCCTCCAATGTCCCTACAATGGAGAAAATAAAAAGTGCAATGTAATTTTATACAAGCATGATCAGAATGTGTAAAATTACTGCTAGATCAAAATTGTAATGTACTAAATTACAAGTGAGAAAGTGCAATGCTTAAACACAATAATACTGAAAGGACCCAATTTGAAATAGCCTAAACTTCAGTATATAAACTTTCAGTGTAGGTTGGGATACCACAAGCTAAATCAGCAATTTCAAATGCTGAAATAAGGGTAAACAAGCTACTTGTAAACAATGTAATACACTCCAGCAGGTAAAATGAATAATTGGAAACAATTTAAAAGAAATATTTTTTGGGGGTAAACTGTCCCTTTAAATCCCTTTTTAAAATAAATAAAATGTATTGCAATGATTTATATTAAGTATAACCACTGCTTAGTGCTTTTATTACAACAATGAAACAAACTGTTTTATATCCCTTTAATTATGAATGATAAGGGCTGCAGAAAAGAATAATAAAAAAATCAGGGGGCCGAGCTAGCCTGCAACAGAAGAAAATACACTTCAGTGCCACTCCGCTATAAGTACAAAAAATTGTCTCAAAAGCAGGATTTCACAGGTCCTACCACACAAGTCAAACCAGTGAAGCAATATACACAGGCCTGAACTTGAAGAATGGGATCAATATTGTTGTCCAACAGTGGTTACCAACACTGCTGAAGTCACCCTCGAGCAGCAGCAGCCCAAGTAAGCTGTGCCATCAACTCTAGAGATGTTTTGAGAAGAACTCCTGAACTGCTGCGCTTGTCAGCTGGTGTTGCCTGGTGACGGTAGCCTTCACTGCTTTGGGGCAAACCATCATCTTCACTGACTGGGGCCTATGAGTACTGTGAGACTGTGAGTATAGCCACATTGGCTTCATCCATACAGGCAGTCCTAACAATACTATCCAGTGGGGACTGCATGCACATACATTTCCCATTCTACACTATCCCCTTTGGCCCTAATGCCAATTATTGGTTGCACTGCTTGCCACTTTCTGCTGGAGCCAAATAAACCTTGAGTGATTACCTGGGTATTGTCATACCACATTGTATATCTAATAAAGCTTGTACCTGTGTCTCCTGCTACCATAGGATTAGGATCTCTCATGTCTCAGCCAGCTCCTAAGTAGTCACTTACCTGGACCTTATAGAAACCACACAAGTATTGCTCACATACACCCAAACTAATATTTTTGGTGGGATTCAGGTCTCCCCTACCCATTTTCTTTCATTTTTCCCTTTTGTTGACCTAAATGGGGAAGTTTCTCTGAAGGGAACTGATGCCCTCACTACTAGAAACTCAATCAAACTCGCAAAACTACTCTCATCCGTAATGTGAAGAAGCTTCACCTCCTTACCTTCACCTTCTTACCTTGAATCCCATCAGTCTCAGCCCCACTTGCGAGACATCTCAAAACAACTTAGTCTCACTAGAAACACTCTTAAACAGGGGTGGGCAAGACGTAGATCGCAGTCTACCAGGGGACTGCAAGTGAATTTTGAGGTGACCCCTTGTAAGCTTTCAAAAGTCTGCATAATAAGAAAAATGTTTCTCACACATCTACGGCAGTGAGGTTCTTCACTCAGAATCTAGAATTGAAGAGCCTTGCCCCCGTAGATGTGTGAGAAATTTTTCTCTTATGCAGACTTTTGAAATCCGTTATGACTCTGAATGTATAAAGGTGGTATGGACATTGTACTTCAGCATGCGCAACGTGGCTGTAGCTAAACACGCTGCCCCAGCTTTGGTTACAGGACCTGCCCCCTAATCAACCTCACATGGTGTCCAGCCTATAAAATTACTTTGTAGAATGAGTCTCGAGCTGTCTTGATTGTGAGACTACTTATCATACAAAGGCGTGGTACACAGATATGGTTGCTTGACGGTCCCAATCAAAACGTAAAGAGGGAGCTCTCGCAGTAAGTAAAGACAGAGCATGGCTGTATGTGTTAAAGAGCGCAGCTGATTTTTAAAGCTGTATTATTTGTGTAAAAAAATAAAATTTTCCGCCAGCAGGTCCTATTTGTAGCAAAAATACAATTTTCAGCTAGCAGGTCCTATTTGTAGCAAAAACACAGTGTGTGCTGGATGGACTATTCTTTGTGTTTTTTTTTAATAAATACATTATTGTAATTATTATGAAGACTAGTGTTTTTTTTTAGTTAAGTGACCACATCACTTGGAATAAAATTAGAGGTAGCCCTTGCCTTACAAAAGTCTGCCCACTTCTGCTCTTAAATAATCTCTTTCCTCACTGTTCTATTTGATTATTACATTGTCTGCTCAAAATGTCTCAAACCTTTAAAAAGGAACAATAAATTAATCCATGCCCAATTGTATTGATGTAGATCACTTTCATCAGCCTTTCATAGACTCTCGTGCCTGCTCGGATGATGACTGCTCAGAGAGTGAAATTGGATGCCCATGTCAGTGCTGCTCTGAAACAACATATGTCTAACTCATCTCAGAATGAGAATACCTCCAATAACTTAGTACCTGGTTTCTCAACAGCTGGGCCGTGATAGCCCTGCTTGTGGGCCCCGACCTGTCATGCCCCCACTGCACACTCTTACCCCACTGCACACCAGGGGCAGACTGATACCAATAAAGGCCCCAGGAAAACTGTCTCACACTGACCAAAATGTATTCAATTTGATGCAAATGAACATGGTAGCCTCCCTGCCCTGCCCCCAACAGGGCCCTCAACCTCCAGAGCCAGGACCCCCAGCATTAAGGTCCAGAGAAAGGGCACCCAACCTCCAGGGCCAGACCCTACACAGCGACAGACCCCCGCCAGGGCCCCCACTAAACCCACACTTTTTTTGCTTAGTTACTGATAGGGCAACTGAAAACTCTAGCTTAAGGAATGCACCAGGATCCGTGAAGATGCCACTTGTGGGCCCCCCTATTTGCTGGTCCCTCGGCCAAGGTCCTATTTGCCTGGCTGACCTTCCTGCCCCTGCTGCTCACTGTATATATATATATATATATATATATATATATATATATATATATATATATATATAAAACTACCGGGCCCTGGACATGTCTAGCAAAAATTGACTGGGCCTTGAGGTCACTTTGGTTGAGAACCACTGACTTAGTAGATACCGTCAAATCATTATTAGCTTCCATTCATTATCTAAAAAATTGTACAAATCCCCGCTTATCTTAAGAGAGATATTGCTGTTATAGAAGAAAGCACTAATGCACTAGAGCAAAAACAGGAAGACCTTATTGTGGATTATGTCTCCTAAACTTATTCCCTGACCCTAGCAGAAAAAATTACTGATCTTGACACAAAACTGGTTGATTTAGAGAATAGATCTTAGCACAGCAATATAAGGGTCAGAGGAATCCCAGAAACAGCCTTGCTGCAAGATTTACCTGCAGGTAAGGGCTAGATTACGAGTGGTGCACTAACAGTTGCGTCTGAGCCATATTGGGTTTATACTGAATGTTTGTGCATCAGAAGTAGTACCATTATATATATACAGTATATATATATATATATATATATATATATATATATATATATATATATATATATATATCAAATTTAGCAGACAGTCCAGCACTATTTTCCTTTTCTCTCTCAAGGAGTATCACTTTTTGCAATTTTACTCTTTATAAAAGAGATGTACTCTTTATAACCAATACAGTGAGTACATCTCTAAAATAATAAAAAAAACACTGGTATTTATTGGAAAGAACAAACCCCAATATTAAAGAGTTTCAACAGCCCCCTATTAACTCTTACAAAAGGGCAAAAAATATTAGAGACTATGTAGTTAAAGCAGACACTGGTAGTGATAAAAAAGACACAATCAATTACTTAACTAATGCAAATAAGGGATCTTATCCCTGCTTGCACTGTGCTCAGTGTAACTCAATGATAAAGGGTAAAAATGTAGCACAAATTAATGATACAAAAATGAGAGAAATTAATGGTCTCTTTACTTGTGATACCAACTATGTAGTATATGTCTTGAAATGCCCATGTGGGCGGGGTTATGTAGGGGAGACTATTAACCCTATCAGAGACAGAATAAGTGCACACAAATCTTCAATAAGATGCAAAGACATGACACCACCTGTCTCATCACACTTTATCATTGCAGGCCACACAGTTAGTCAGCTAAGGTTTCAGGTCATATACCATATCCCTAAGCAAAGAAGAGGAGGCAATAGAGAGCTGCTACTTAAAAAGAAAGAAGTTTGATGGATACAAAATTTGAAAACTCTATATCCAAATGGATTAAACAAGGATTATGATCTGCATTTGTTTTTATAGTTGTTTTTAATTATCTGTGTCATATAGTTTTTTCTCAAGTGATATAAAGATTAAACAGAATTAATAGGAATATTAAGGTTTTGATAAAAATGTTGGAAATAAATTTAAGTTATTATGTTGGAACCTGACCGGTTGGGGGTACCAGCAAAAAAATTCTGTTTGCACAATTAACTACAATTAACTAAGCCACACCCTATGCACAGATGGTATATAAGGGAGAAATCTGTTCTTAATCCATAGCATGAGGAAGGGCCCAAGAGGCTCGAAACGTCGCTATGTTTTTATCCTGATGTTGTTCTAAATAAAGAAGAAGTTTTTTTAAAGATTGTGCTATTGCCATCATCTATTTTTTGGAAACTATATATGTTTATATATATATATATATATATATATATATATATATATATATATATATATAGAAGTGTATAGGATAAAGCACTCTCTGGACTACAGACTTCAAACGTGATAAAATTTATTAAATGGGACGTTTCGGGACACACACATCCCTTCCTCTGACAAATGAAAACTACAAACAAACAGACTTATAAAGGCATACAAAACCCTCCCCTATTGAACCTCCAATCACTGGAGATCGTGTGCAAAATCCTTGGTCAAAACCAATATGTGTAAAAATGTGTCAGGATAGGTAAAGTCCAGAGTTAGACCCAAATGCTAGAATGAGGTTAATAACACTCTAGCACAGTGAGTATATACCAGGACCTGACCCTGCGACAGCTGTAGTATAATATACTCACAGTAATAGACTGGAGGATGGCACAGCAGGGTCAGGAGAAGAAACTTTGTGTAGATAGGATTAATCAATAGAGTAATCAGGCAAGCGATGTTCAGCAACGTGTAATCAGGTAAGTAAGGAATTAAAAAAAAAGAAATTAAAAAGGTGATCTTGGAGGAAGAAGAAACAAACATCTGAGGATTATTTCTGAAGTGAAGGCGGCACTGATTAAGAAATCCTCGACAGTCTTCAGGATTGCCGTCATATTTATCCGGTAGTGGAATTCTAGGAATAAATTGTTCTGCAGGTTGTGGAGGATTAAACGCAGGGTTAGAGCTGGCCGCAGGAACAACAGGTGTTGCAGAGACTTGAGAAGGTGGAGACAGATTATGCAAGAGAGCAGTTATTTGATCCAATTTAGAATCCAGGGATTGCAGGTGTGCAGAGTGGGTTCCAAGAAGCTGTCCCTGAAGAGCCACAGCTCTGGATAACTCACCAGGGTTCATTATATGGCCTGTTTGTAATGTCAGGATAGGTAAAGTCCAGAGTTAGACCCAAATGTTAGAATGAGGTTAATAACACCCTAGCACAGTGAGTATATCCCAGGACCTGACCCTGCGACAGCTGTAGTATAATATACTCACAGTAATAGACTGGAGGATGGCACAGCAGGGTCAGGAGAAGAAACTTTGTGTAGATAGGATTAATCAATAGAGTAATCAGGCAAGCGATGTTCAGCAACGTGTAATCAGGCAGGTAAGGTTAACCAATAGAATAGTCAGGCAAGCAATATCCAGTAACGTGTAATCAGGCAGATAGGGGTTAACCAGTAGAGTAATCAAGCAAGCAATGTCCAGCAACATATAATCAGGCAGATAGGGATTAACCAATAGAGTAGTCAGGTAAGCAATGTCCAGCAACGTGTAATCAGGCAGGTATGGGTTAACCAATAGAGTAGTCAGGTAAGCAGTGTCCAGCAACGTGTAATCAGGCAGGTATGGGTTAACCAATAGAGTAGTCAGGTAAGCAGTGTCCAGCAACGTGTAATCAGGCAGGTATGGGTTAACCAATAGAGTAGTCAGGTAAGCAATGTCCAGCAACATGTAATCAGGCAGGTATGGGTTAACCAATTGAGTAGTCAGGTAAGCAGTGTCCAGCAACGTGTAATCAGGCAGGAAGAGGTTAATCAATAGAGTAGTCAGGTAAGCAGTGTCCAGCAATGATATGATCAGGCAGGTAGGGGTTCAGAGTTCAGAATAAGAAGGCACAGGTTCAGAATAACACAGGTATAACTTGTACTCACTTAGCCAACGAGTGAAAACAAACAGGCACCGATGAGAGGAGACGCCGGAATAAGAAGGCCTCCTGACGTCATCAGAAGTGCCGACAGGAACAGGGTTGCTAAGCAACCAAGAAAGCGCTACCGCGCTGAGACAGAGGCAGAAGCAAGCGATCAGCAGCTGAGCGATCGCGACAGTGCCCCCACCTCAAGGACCCCTCCGGGGAACATGAACAGGCTTTGAAGGATTCTGGGCGTGGAACTGTTTGATCAAGGCAGAGGCACGGACATGAGAAGTAGGTTCCCAAGAACGTTCATTGATGGGATATCCCTTCCAATGGACCAAATAGTATAGACGGTTACCCCTTAATCTGGAATCAAGAATTTGACTGATCTCAAATTCTGAAGTACCATCCACAAGGAATGGAGAGGGAACTCTACATTTGGTGAAAAACCGGTTAGAGACTGCTGGTTTAAGAAGAGATACGTGAAAGACAGGGTGAATCTTCAAGTTGTCTGGTAAAGCCACCCTGTAGGCAGTAGAACATACCTTGGAAACAATCCTGAATGGTCTGATGAATTTGGGGCCCAATTTAGCACAGGGTTGTTTGAGTCGGATGAATCTGGTGGAAATCCAAACCTTGTCTCCAGTCCGAAAAGAGGGCGCCTTCCGGTGTCTGCGATCAGCAAATCGTTTATACTTTCGAGTAGAGAGAAGAAGAATTTCCTGAATCTTCTTCCAGTGTTTACAAAGACTTCTCACTGTACGATCTGCTCCAGGAACTCCAGAACCTCCCGAAGACATAGGAAAAGTTCTAGGTTCGAATCCATAGGCTGCCTTGAAAGGAGAAGTCTGTAAAGAAGAGTTGAAGTGGGAATTGTAAGCTAGTTCTGCTAAAGGAAGAAGTTGAGACCAATTGGAGTGCTGATTATTAACATAGTGCCTGAGATAGGACTCAAGAGATTGATTTACCCACTCAGTTTGACCGTTGGACTGAGGATGATGAGCAGTAGAAAGAGATATTGTAACTCCAAACTGTTTGCACAGGGATTTCCAAAATCTTGAGACAAATTGAACTCCTCGATCAGAAACGATGTCCAAAGGAAAACCATGTAATCTGGTGATATGGAGAATAAACAATTCAGCGAGTTTCTGGGCCGATGGTAATCCAGTTAATGGAACAAAATGAGCTGCTTTGGAAAACCTATCTACCACCACCCATATGGTCTTGTTTCCGGCAGAATTAGGAAGATCTGTAATAAATTCCATGGAGACATGAGACCAGGGATAATACGGAACAGGCAGAGGTTGTAAGAGACCAAGAGGTAAAGATGAAAACTGTTAATTTGAGGAACAGGAATGACAAGCTGCAACATAATCCTTGACATCTTTGCCCATGGAAAGCCACCAGACATGTTGTTTGAGTCTCCACAAAGTATTACGCACTCCAGGATGTGCAGACAGAACATTATCATGAGCCCAACGAAGAAGTTTTAGGCGGAATTCAGTAGGTACAAACAAGATCCTAGGAGGTATGTTATAAGATGAAGGAACAGAAGCTTGAGCAGACTGTAATGCTTGTAAAGGAAACGTAGATAACTGAGCCAGAACTTTAGCAGGGCGGAGAATGGGTTCAGAATCCAGAAATGTAGAATCAGAAGCCAGAAATTGTCTAGACAAAGTGTCTGCTTTCGTATTCTTAGAGCCAGGAATATAAGAGAGGACAAAATTAAATCTGGAGAAGAACAGAGCCCATCGGGCTTGACGTGAGTTGAGGCGTTTGACAGTATGAAGATACAGAAGATTTTTATGGTCTGTGAGTATAAAAAATGGTTGAACAGTGCCTTCCAGCAGATGTCTCCATTCTTCCAAAGCCATTTTAATAGCTAACAGTTCTTTGTTACCAACGTCATAATTCAGTTTGGAAGTATTGAACTTTTTGGAGAAAAATCCCACAGGAAGGATCTTGCTAGAAACAGGATTCCGCTGAGAAAGTACTGCCCCAGCAGCAGAGAAGCATCCACTTCAAGAATGAATTGGAGAGTCAGAACAGGATGGCAAAGAATGGGAGCCGAAGTAAATGCAGACTTTAAAGATTCAAATGCCTGTAAGGCTTGATCAGACCAATACTTGCAATCCTGACCCTTTTTAGTAAGAGCAGTAAGGGGTGCCAAGATGTTAGCAAAGTCCTTTATGAACTTACGATAGTAATTGGCAAACCCCAGGAACCTTTGGAGAGATTTTAAGGAAGTAGGTCTAGGCCAATCTAGAATAGCCGACAGTTTGTCAGAATCCATCTGGAATCCAGACGGTGAAATAATGTAACCCAGGAAAGGAATAGATTCTTGATGAAAAGAACACTTTTCAAGCTTGGCAAAGAGAAAATTTTCACGTAATCTCTGGAGTACTAATGTAACATGATGAATGTGATCCTGTACAGTCCGGGAATAAATCAGAATATCATCAAGATAGATAATAACGAATTGATTAAGATTGTCTCTAAATATTTAATTAAAAAAATGTTGAAAAACTGCAGGGGCATTGCATAACCCAAAAGGCATAACTAAATATTCGTAGTGTCCAAACCTAGTGTTGAAGGCAGTTTTCCACTCGTCCCCTTTACGAATTCTGACCAAATTATATGCCCCACGAAGATCCAATTTGGTAAAGATGGAAGCACCCTGGAGACGATCAAATAATTCGGGAATGAGAGGGAGTGGATAACAATTCTTGATTGTAATTTGATTAAGAGCTCAATAATCAATGCAAGGACGAAGATCTCCATCTTTCTTTTCCACAAAGAAAAACCCTGCCCCTACTGGAGAAGAAGAAGGACGGATAAAACCTCGGGCCAAATTATCCTTGATATATTCCTCAAGTGAAACATTTTCTTGACGAGAAAGTGGGTACGTTTTACCCTTAGGTAGAGGTGCTCCTGGTAATAAGTCAATGGGACAATCAAAGGTCCGGTGAGGAGGTAATACTTCAGCATCTTTTTTAGAAAAGACATCACAAAAAGAATGATATTGTTCAGGCAAAGAATCAGAAATGTCTAAAAACTGCCACAACAGTACTAGAAGTTTTGGGAGCATTCTGTAGACACTGTGTGAAACAAGAAGATCCCCAAGCAACAAGCTCTCCTTTAGACCAGGAAAAAACTGGATCATGTAGTTGAAGCCAAGGAAGTCCCAGAATGAGAGGAAACTGTGGGGAAGAGATGATGTCAAAGCAAATGGTTTCGGAATGAAGTACTCCTACAGACATGAGAAGTGGAAGGGTAGAATTTCGAATGAAACCAGAACCTAAAGGTTGACCACTGACAGTAGTGACCTTAATTATTTGGCTCTTGGAAAGCAAAGGAATACGAAAAGCATTGACGAACTCCGAATCCATAAACATTCCTGCAGCTCCAGAGTCGATGAGTGCTTGAGCCTGAAATTTGGTGTTGCCAAAGCGGACAGTAACTGGAACAAACAGCTTGGGATTGAGGGAAGAAAAAGAACTTCGGCTTAACTCAATCCCTCTTCCTGGAGTTAAGCCCTGGCTTTTACTGGACGAGTTGGACAATCTTTTAACATATGCCCCTTAATACCGCAGTAAAGACATAGTCCCAGATTACGCCTTCTGAGACGTTTAGCTTCGGATAATTTAATAGCACCAACCTCCATGGGTTCACTTGACTCAGAGATAGAAGTATTTGGAGTAGGAAGTTTTGGAGAATGAGGCATAGGACGAAAGGAAGATCTGATAAAGGATCTTCTGTTACGGTCACGTTCATGGAGACGCTCAGAGTAACGAGCATCAAGCTTGATACATAAGTTGATAAGATCTTCTAGAGAATTGGGAAGATCCCTATAAACCAATTCATCTTTCAAACGATCACAAAGACCTTTACGAAATGCTGCACGCAGGGCCCCATGATTTCACATAGTTTCAGCAGCTAAAGACCGGAATTCTATAGCATATTGTGCTACAGAAAGAGATCCCTGTCTTAAATCTAAAAGTCCTGCTTCAGCCGCCGCTGATCTACCAGGTTTATCAAACACAGAAGAAAATATAGATACAAAAGTGTCAATATCCTGGAGCAAAGGATCATCCTTTTCCAACAGTGGAGAAACCCCAGCCAGGGCTTTACCCTTCATAAGAGAAATTAAAAAGGTGATCTTGGAGGAAGAAGAAACAAACATCTGAGGATTATTTCTGAAGTGAAGGCGGCACTGATTAAGAAATCCTCGACAGTCTTCAGGATTGCCGTCATATTTATCCGGTAGTGAAATTCTAGGAATAAATTGTTCTGCAGGTTGTGGAGGATTAAACGCAGGGTTAGAGCTGGCCGCAGGAACAACAGGTGTTGCAGAGACTTGAGAAGGTGGAGACAGATTATGCAAGAGAGCAGTTATTTGATCCAATTTAGAATCCAGGGATTGCAGGTGTGCAGAGTGGGTTCCAAGAAGCTGTCCCTGAAGAGCCACAGCTCTGGATAACTCACCAGGGTCCATTATATGGCCTGTTTGTAATGTCAGGATAGGTAAAGTCCAGAGTTAGACCCAAATGTTAGAATGAGGTTAATAACACCCTAGCACAGTGAGTATATCCCAGGACCTGACCCTGCGACAGCTGTAGTATAATATACTCACAGTAATAGACTGGAGGATGGCACAGCAGGGTCAGGAGAAGAAACTTTGTGTAGATAGGATTAATCAATAGAGTAATCAGGCAAGCGATGTTCAGCAACGTGTAATCAGGCAGGTAAGGTTAACCAATAGAATAGTCAGGCAAGCAATATCCAGTAACGTGTAATCAGGCAGATAGGGGTTAACCAGTAGAGTAATCAAGCAAGCAATGTCCAGCAACGTATAATCAGGCAGATAGGGATTAACCAATAGAGTAGTCAGGTAAGCAATGTCCAGCAACGTGTAATCAGGCAGGTATGGGTTAACCAATAGAGTAGTCAGGTAAGCAGTGTCCAGCAACGTGTAATCAGGCAGGTATGGGTTAACCAATAGAGTAGTCAGGTAAGCAGTGTCCAGCAACGTGTAATCAGGCAGGTATGGGTTAACCAATAGAGTAGTCAGGTAAGCAATGTCCAGCAACGTGTAATCAGGCAGGTATGGGTTAACCAATAGAGTAGTCAGGTAAGTAGTGTCCAGCAACATGTAATCAGGCAGGTATGGGTTAACCAATAGAGTAGTCAGGTAAGCAATATCCAGCAACGTGTAATCAGGCAGGTATGGGTTAACCAATAGAGTAGTCAGGTAAGCAGTGTCCAGCAACGTGTAATCAGGCAGGAAGAGGTTAATCAATAGAGTAGTCAGGTAAGCAGTGTTCAGCAACGATATGATCAGGCAGGTAGGGGTTCAGGGTTCAGAATAAGAAGGCACAGGTTCAGAATAACACAGGTATAACTTGTACTCACTTAGCCAACGAGTGAAAACAAACAGGCACCGATGAGAGGAGACGCCGGAATAAGAAGGCCTCCTGATGTCATCAGAAGTGCCGACAGGAACAGGGTTGCTAAGCAACCAAGAAAGCGCTACCGCGCTGAGACAGAGGCAGAAGAAAGCGATCAGCAGCTGAGCGATCGCGACAATATGTGTTTAATATATATTATCATGTACACATTCTTATACAAAAGTGAAAAATAATGAACTGCTTGCCCAACCGCAATAAAGATTAAGTAAAACTATTAATGAATGTATTTAAAAAGCTTTAGCAATGCTCCCATGTCCTCATTGTGTACCACCTTGCAAACCGCATTACACCCCTATGTTGAGAGGTGGACTATCCCAAGTAACACAACCTTCTTACGTCACACTGGACTACTCCCCAACAAATACTTAATAGCAATAGGCGTGTAATGCGGTTTGCAAGGTGGTACACAATAAGGACATGAGAGCATTGCTAAAGCTTTTTTAATACATTCAAGACATCTTTAGTTCCAAGCCCATCAGTAACTTGCGGATAAATATGTTTCTGTCCTCCCTGTTTATGGAGCTATGCTGTCTCATTAGTGCAGGTTGCTGTTAAACCTCTGGTGAGCGGGCGGGATAGGATTGTCTAGGAGTAGGCCATCACTATTTTAGCATTTCAGGTCTCCGAGGTTATACCCATGGTGGTTTTGGACCTCCTCTCAGCATGACTGAATCCATTCCTACTAAGAATAGTCTCTAAATAATTAAAAAAAATGTCACTTTTGAAACTAAGACAGCCGGAGCTCTCTCTCCATGCGTCTGCTCCAGTCGGCGGTTGGCTCCGCTCCCAAAAAAAAAATTTACATTTTTCTCCTGAAACTCCTCACAACTCCTACTCAAGAATTGACTGTTTTGCAACTTGTGGTCACTAGATATATTTTTCAAAGCCAAAATTAGGGTGTGTTCCTGGTCTGATCATGACCTGGTCTGTGCCAAATTTTCCTTATTGCAACTACCCAAGAAATGAATGAGCTTCTGGCTTCCTAAACATTTTCTTGCTGACCTTTGGTCCCCTGAACTTTCTCAAATGATTCTGGGAATATATTGTACTAAATGAAACTGGGGACACAAGTTTAGTTGTGAAGGCTTATCTCAGAGGCCATTTTATTAAACAAATGGATCAATCCCTTTGGCTAAGCTATATGGGGATCTTGGAACACTGGAAATTGCCAACAAGAGAGACCCTAAAGCCTCAATAGCTGAACAAATAAGTAAAATTGTTGAGGAAATAGCTAGCCAAGAAGAATTTGGGGTGAAAGATAATTTACATAACAAGAGAGAGACAGATGCGCCACATGGCCCAATATTGTTTGTTCAACACAATGTATATGATCTAGTCGTGCTAATGCAAACTCACAATTCAGGAAGCACTTCAATCAGTGCAATAGAAGCAGCCTGGGATCAATCACAGTCACCCAGCAGACCGACCTCTAGGATAAAGTGGAGTAATCTGTAGTGAATATATAGAGAGACACAGAGGTGCCTATATGGCCTAGTACAGTTTGGACCCAGGATATATTACAGTGTTTAAAGTAATATACTCACATTTGGTATAGCATCTACAGTGATGCTATTCAAGCAGGATGGGATCAATGTAGTCACCCAACAGACTTTAGACAGGGTATCCACAGGAAGCAGTCAGCAGGTGTCCAATAGATTGGGCCAAAATAAATTGGTCCACAAAATGCACAAGAGCAAGTGTGTTTTAATAAAGTATTATATTTACTAGTAAAAACAAGTAAAAACAAGTGACGCGTTTCTCAGCACACAGGCTGTTTCATCAGGCACTGATTGCTTCCAAATGAATAGCTCAGTTATCCAAAGCTTTATAGATGGTTTAGAACTCCCTACCCTTACTGTAGGTTCAATATCTGATTTTGATAGCCCCTTCATGGTGGAAGGGATCCAGTCAGCCATTGTTTCTATAAAGTCACACAAAGCCACAGACCCATACAGCTTAACTGCTTCTTTTTACAAAATATTTACAGCCTAGCTATCCTCACTATTTCTTAAATATTATAACACAGCAGCTCATACAGGTTACTTTCCTAGCAAGTTCTTACAAGCCAGCATTCTTACTATACATAAAGAAGGGAAAGACCCATCTCTATGTGAAAGCTATAGGCCAATTTTTCTTTATAAATGTAGTTGTCAAAATAAATGCAAAATGCAAGCCATCTGATTAGGATGCCACTTGCCATCAATTATCCATCTTGATCAGGTAGGATTTGTTTTGGATAGACAGGGAACAGATAATACATGCTGACTACTAAATATATTCACTTAAGTGGCAGACATGGATCTACCTGTCCTCACAGACAGATGAAGAAAAAACATTTGATTAGGTGAGGTGGGATAACATGTTTCAGTCCTTAAAAGTGTTTGGGATTCCTGACTCCTTCAGTAAAGCTGTTAAAGGGCTTATACACTACCCCGTCAGCTGTTAAAGGAAATGGATTTTACACCCCTAGGATTCTCATTGGAAATGGCACGCAGCAAGGCTGTCCCCTTTTCCATTTCTATCTTCACGACACTGAGCAAAAACGTGTGTTATTTGCAGATGATGGTTCTTATTTGTGACATTGTTTTATTACAAAATTAACATGAGTAAAACAGAGGCATAGCCTTTGGGAATTCTGTCTAGGGAGCTGCAAAAGCTCCCAAAAACATACTCTTTGAATGGTCGACTAAGGGGGTACATAACTTAGGATCGACCACTGTGAAAACTAAACATATTTAATATTTGGGAAGCGGAATGGGTGCAAGAGAACAAAGCCAAACAGTGGACCACTGCTATACGACTAAGTCAGTGCTTCACTGTTTATGATGTATACACTATACTTTAAATTTCCGACCCAATAGCATTTGGTCCCATCCAAATTACAGAAACTTTACCCTGAATATTCCCCAACTTGCTGGAAAGGACGTGGCGAGCTAAGGACCACTCTCCATATCTGGTGGTCACACACCCTTGCCCTGCTCTATTACACTTAGACATTGTAAAAGAAAACAAGAATAAACAGTACCTAGTGATTAAGCTTTTAACTTCAGTTAGGCTCTTGATAGCCAGAAACAAGGAGAAAGAAAATGCTCTTCAGTGACAAGGAGTGATAGATTGTATGAACAATATCAAAGCTATGGAAGAATATGTTTAGATCTAAATAGATGATGGATACAATTTCTTTAATATGGGCACCCAGGGAATACCTGACATAACTTAGAGTGAGAAACGTGACAGTAAATACTTAAACTGATTTTACTACTAACTAATGGATCCCATTTGCAAGGGGAAGTATTTTAACTTTTCCCTAACCCTCCCTCTCTACCTATATATATATATATATATATATATATATATATATATATATATATATATATATATATATATATATATATATGCGGGATCAGACTGATATACTACAGGAAAGTTCTTCTCTGTGAAAAGCATTACTGGGCTAAAAGAAGTTGTAACCAGGTGGTAAATCGCCATAGAACAGACTAACAATAGTATTGAGCCAGTTGTTCGTTCCTGTGAGTGTGCTTCTCTCTGTGTATATATATATATATATATATATATATATATATATATATACATATATATATATATATATATATATATATATATATAAACAGTGTTCATCAGATTTCCCTAATTTTGTATCTCTTTCTGTGTCTCTTTCTCCTCTCTCACTCTTACTTGCAATCTGCAGATCATTAGAACATGTTATAAAACTATTAGATTATTGTAATGCTAATGTTATATTTTCTTAGTTTTGCTGCTTTGTTTGTTTGTTTTTGCTAATTGCTGCATCCTAACTGCGATATTAATCCTGACTGATATTAAGCACCTTGCCGTTGTTGTTTTTTATTGACCTGTCTTTTTGCATTGTCACATATTGTTACTCTATATTAAAATAAAAATATTATAAATAAAAAAAATCACCAATAATGGCTTAATTAAATTTGAAAATATTAAACAAAGATGCTAATTAACTATACAATAATCTGGCAATTTTATAATTTTCCTGCATTGTTATAATTAACAATAAATGACAAAAATAAAGTAAAAAGTAATTAATAATACATTAAATGATAAATATGTAAAATGAGAAAAGTCCAAAGGATCTAGACAGAAGTCATGGTTGATAACACAATATATACTGTATGTCATATACAGGATATTATACAATTATTATTATTGTATATGGATTATAACTTATTTCTCAATGAACAGTCACTGGATGCGTGTAACCCAAAAGTGCTCTAACTTTCAAATTAATCATTTTAAAGTGTTCACAAATTTGTATGGTATTATGAAGAAAATGTTAGTGGACTTTACTAATAAACAAGAAAAGACAAAAAAGATTTCTTTGACATTTATTTGAATAAAGCTTTTGCCTTTGTGCTGCTAAAAATAGAAAATAAATGTGCTAATTGGAAAAAGTTCTATCTACAAGAATCTTTGTTGCAATAGTTATTTATTATTCATTAATTTCATTAAAAAATAAATTCATATTTACTTATAAATTGGGTATAATGAACATGAAATTATTTAAAAGATGCTATAACTCATTAAAAAGTTTCTGTTTATTTATTGGGATTGTACCCTTTGTTTATTTCTTCCATATACTTTGCAAATGAAGTACTAAATGCAATAAACAAGATTTTAATTAATTCATCATACAGATCTTAGCTATATATAAAATGTGCACTCAAGCGATCACATTTATTTTCAACTTATATACACATATACACATGACTATGGACATTAGTCTGAAACATTATCGTTCGATGTTGACTCAATAAATATTTTCTTGCTTTTGTTTTTAGTGGTGCTGCTATCTTCTATTTGAATTTATCTAACTTGGGACAGGGGTGCTGTGCTCAGATAGCTTGCACACCTTTATAAGATATAGCCTGGTACTGGACTTGTCTTGGTTTTGGATATTTATAAATACTTAGAACATATTCTGCTATGTACAGAAGATTGGAATGTGAAATATTTACAGTTAATACATAGTTAAAACCTTTATTAAATTTGAATAATGCATAAATATGATTTTTCAAGTTTTCATCTACTTAAAGGGACACTAAACCCAAAAACTTTATTTCATTGTTCAGATAGAGAAAACAATTTTAAACAACATTCCAATGTACTTCTATTATCTAATTTGCTTCATTCTGTTGATATCCTTTGTTAAAGAACTAGCAATGCACATGGGTGAGCCAATCACACGAGGCATCTATGTGCAGCAACCAATCAGCAACTACTGAGCCTATCCAGATATGCTTTTCAGCAAAGTATTTCAAGAGAATGAAGCAAATTAGATAATAGAAGTAAATTAGAAAGTTGTTTAAAATTGTACTCTTATTCTAATTCATGAAAGAAAAAATATGCGTTTAATGTCCCTTTAAAGGATTACTGTTTTTTACTTTTTTCGTTACTCAATAGTCCCATATTTTGTATAATTATCATCTATTAAAAGCTACTAACCTATATTTTGTATAAAACGAAGCTTACAAACCTTATATTTTAACTAAATATTACCCGGCCATGACGTCACCTTTCCCAGACCATCGTTTTCGGCATAGTGTGTATATGAAATGATTGACCAATAACATTTCTCTCCTATGCATATCATTACCAGCATAACCCTTCCTAATAAGCCTGCGCGTCAATTCAGCTAAATCGCGCATGCGCATTTGTAATTGTAGAAGCCAAAGTTACCCACATCTCTGTTAGTTTTACGCTTGCGCATTGGAGGGAAAATCTATTGAATCGGTTATCCAGACTTTCTATGTATTAGATAACATTAAGACGTCTTATATCTAGCTAAATATTGTACGGCTGTTTACAATTAAAAAGAACTAAAGCAGTAACTTTTTTTGTTCAGTTTATATGTAAACAAGCTGTCACTAAGCACCCACACTATACTACACTGTTCTACCCCCTATACCGGCGCCCCTGGAGCCCCCCGCAACAAAATAAAGTTACTAACCCCTAAACCGCCGCTCCTAGACCCCGCCGCAACTCTTATAAATGTATTAACCCCTAAACCGCCGCTCCCGGAGCCCACCGCCACCTACATTATACCTAATAACCCCTATCCTGCCCCCCCCATACCGCCGCAACTAAATAAATGTATTACCCCTAAACCGCCGCTCCCGGAGCCCACCGACACAATAATAAATATGTTAACCCCTATACCGCCGCTCCCGGAGACCATCGCCAATATAATAAATATGTTAACCCCTATACCGCCGCTCCCAGAGCCCACTGCAAGCTACATTATACATATTAACCCCTAATCTGCCCCCCCTACACCGTCTCCACCTATAATAAATTTATTAACCCCTATCCTGCCCCCCCCTACACCGCCGCCACTGTAATAAAATGATTAACCCCTAAACCTAAGTCTAACACTAACCCTAACACCCCCCTAACTTAAATAATAATTAAATAAATCTAAATAAATATAACTCTTATTAGCTACATGAATCCTATTTAAAACTAAATACTTACCTTTAAAATAAACCCTAATATAGCTACAATATTAATAATAATTATATTGTAGCTATCTTAGGATTTATTTTTATTTTACAGGCAAATTTCAATTTATTTTAACTAGGTACAATAGCTATTAAATAGTTATTAACTATTTAATAGCTTACCTAGCTAAAATAAAGAGAAATTTACCTGTAAAATAAATCCTAATCTAAGTTACAATTACACCTAACACTACACTATCATTTAATAAATGAATCCTATTTAAAACTAAATACTTACCTGTAAAATATACCCTAAGATAGCTGCAATGTAATTAATAATTACATTGTAGCTATTTTAGGATTTATATTTATTTTACAGGTAACTTTGTATTTACAGGGAGTGCAGAATTATTAGGCAAGTTGTATTTTTGAGGATTAATTTTATTATTGAACAACAACCATGTTCTCAATGAACCAAAAAAACTCATTAATATCAAAGCTGAATAGTTTTGGAAGTAGTTTTTAGTTTGTTTTTAGTTATAGCTATTTTAGGGGGATATCTGTGTGTGCAGGTGACTATTACTGTGCATAATTATTAGGCAACTTAACAAAAAACAAATATATACCCATTTCAATTATTTATTTTTACCAGTGAAACCAATATAACATCTCAACATTCACAAATATACATTTCTGACATTCAAAAACAAAACAAAAACAAATCAGTGACCAATATAGCCACCTTTCTTTGCAAGGACACTCAAAAGCCTGCCATCCATGGATTCTGTCAGTGTTTTGATCTGTTCACCATCAACATTGCGTGCAGCAGCAACCACAGCCTCCCAGACACTGTTCAGAGAGGTGTACTGTTTTCCCTCCTTGTAAATCTCACATTTGATGATGGACCACAGGTTCTCAATGGGGTTCAGATCAGGTGAACAAGGAGGCCATGTCATTAGATTTTGTTCTTTTATACCCTTTCTTGCCAGCCACGCTGTGGAGTACTTGGACGCGTGTGATGGAGCATTGTCCTGCATGAAAATCATGTTTTTCTTGAAGGATGCAGACTTCTTCCTGTACCACTGCTTGAAGAAGGTGTCTTCCAGAAACTGGCAGTAGGACTGGGAGTTGAGCTTGACTCCATCCTCAACCCGAAAAGGCCCCACAAGCTCATCTTTGATGATACCAGCCCAAACCAGTACTCCACCTCCACCTTGCTGGCGTCTGAGTCGGACTGGAGCTATCTGCCCTTTACCAATCCAGCCACGGGCCCATCCATCTGGCCCATCAAGACTCACTCTCATTTCATCAGTCCATAAAACCTTAGAAAAATCAGTCTTGAGATATTTCTTGGCCCAGTCTTGACGTTTCAGCTTGTGTGTCTTGTTCAGTGGTGGTCGTCTTTCAGCCTTTCTTACCTTGGCCATGTCTCTGAGTATTGCACACCTTGTGCTTTTGGGCACTCCAGTGATGTTGCAGCTCTGAAATATGGCCAAACTGGTGACAAGTGGCATCTTGGCAGCTGCACGCTTGACTTTTCTCAGTTCATGGGCAGTTATTTTGCTCCTTGGTTTTTCCACACGCTTCTTGCGACCCTGTTGACTATTTTGAATGAAACGCTTGATTGTTCGATGATCACGCTTCAGAAGCTTTGCAATTTTAAGAGTGATGCATCCCTCTGCAAGATATCTCACTATTTTTGACTTTTCTGAGCCTGTCAAGTCCTTATTTTGACCCATTTTGCCAAAGGAAAGGAAGTTGCCTAATAATTATGCACACCTGATATAGGGTGTTGATGTCATTAGACCACACCCCTTCTCATTACAGAGATGCACATCACCTAATATGCTTAATTGGTAGTAGGCTTTCGAGCCTATACAGCTTGGAGTAAGACAACATGCATAAAGAGGATGATGTGGTCAAAATACTCATTTGCCTAATAATTCTGCACTCCCTGTATTTTAGCTAGTTAGAATAGTTATTAAAAAGTTATTAACTATTTAATAACTACCTAGCTAAAAGAAATACAAAATTACCTGTAAAATAAATCCTAACCTAAGTTACAATTAAACCTAACACTACACTATCATTAAATTAATTAAATTAATTACCTACAAATAATTACAATTAAATTCAATTAAATAAACTAACTAAAGTACAAAAAATAAAAAAAGCTAAGTTACAAAAAAATAAAAAAATAAGTTACAAACATTTAACAAATATTACAACAATTTTAAGCTACTTACACCTAATCTAAGCCCCCTAATAAAATAACAATGCCCCCCAAAATAAAAAAATGCCCTACCCTATTCTACATTAAAAAAGTTCAAAGCTCTTTTACCTTACCAGCCCTTAAAAGGGCCTTTTGCGGAGCATGCCCCAAAGAAAACTGCTATTTTGCCTGTAAAAGAAAAATACAGCCCCCCCCCAACATTAAAACCCACCACCCACATACCCCTAATCTAACCCAAACTCCCCTTAAATAAACCTAACACTACCCCCTGAAGATCATCCTACCTTGAGTCGTGTTCAGCCAGCTGACCACCGATGGAACCAAAGAGGAGATCCGGAGCGGCAGAAGTCATCATCCAAGGGGCGCTGAAGAAATCTTCCATCCGAGGAAGTCATCATCCAGTCGGTGCTGAAGAAATCTTCCATCCGATAGAAGTCTAAATCCAGACGGCGTCTTCAATCTTCATCCATCCTGAGCGGAGCCATCTTCAGAGGAGCCTATGCGGATCCATCCTCTTCTTCCCGACGACTAACGATGAATGACGGTACCTTTAAGTGATGTCATCCAAGATGGCGTCACTCGAATTCCGATTGGCTGATAGGATTCTATCAGCCAATCGGAATTAAGGTAGAAAAATCTGATTGGCTGACTGAATCAGCCAATCAGATTCAAGTTCAATCCGATTGGCTGATTGGTTCAGCCAATCGGATTGAACTTGAATCTGATTGGCTGATTCAGTCAGCCAATCAGATTTTTCTACCTTAATTCCGATTGGCTGATAGAATCCTATCAGCCAATCGGAATTCGAGTGACGCCAACTTGGATGACATCACTTAAAGGTACCGTCATTCGTCGTTAGTCTTCGGGAAGAAGAGGATGGATCCGCATAGGCTCCTCTGAAGATGGCTCCGCTCCGCTCAGGATGGATGAAGATTGAAGACGCCGCCTGGATTTAGACTTCTATCGGATGGAAGATTTCTTCAGCGCCGCCTGGATGATGACTTCATCGGATGGAAGATTTCTTCAGCGCCCCTTGGATGATGACTTCTGCCGGAAGTTTAGGGGTGTTTAGACTCAGGATCTCCTCTTCGGTTCCATCGGTGGTCGGCTGGCTGAACACAACTCAAGGTAGGATGATCTTCAGGGGGTAGTGTTAGGTTTATTTAAGGGGGGTTTGGGTTAGATTAGGGGTATGTGGGTGGTGGGTTTTAATGTTGGGGGGGGGCTGTATTTTTCTTTTACAAGCAAAAAAGCAGTTTTCTTTGGGGCATGCTCTGCAAAAGGCCCTTTTAAGGGCTGGTAAGGTAAAAGAGCTTTGAACATTTTTAATGTAGAATAGGGTAGGGCATTTTTTTATTTTTGGGGGCTTTGTTATTTTATTAGGGTGCTTAGATTAGGTGTAAGTAGCTTAAAATTGTTGTAATATTTGTTAAATGTTTGTAACTTATTTTTTTATTTTTCTAACTTAGCTTTTTTATTTTTTGTACTTTAGTTAGTTTATTTAATTGAATTTAATTGTAGTTATTTGTAGGTAATTAATTTAATTAATTTAATGATAGTGTAGTGTTAGGTTTAATTGTAACTTAGGATTTATTTTACAGGTAATTTTGTATTTCTTTTAGCTAGGTAGTTATTAAATAGTTAATAACTATTTAATAACTATTCTAACTAGCTAAAATAAATACAAAGTTACCTGTAAAATAAATATAAATCCTAAAATAGCTACAATGTAATTATTAATTACATTGTAGCTATCTTAGGGTTTATTTTACAGGTAAGTATTTAGTTTTAAATAGGATTCATTTATTAAATGATAGTGTAGTGTTAGGTGTAATTGTAACTTAGGTTAGGATTTATTATACAGGTAAATTTCTCTTTATTTTAGCTAGGTAAGCTATTAAATAGTTAATAACTATTTAATAGCTATTGTACCTAGTTAAAATAAATTGAAATTTGCCTGTAAAATAAAAATAAATCCTAAGATAGCTACAATATAATTATTATTTATATTGTAGCTATATTAGGGTTTATTTTAAAGGTAAGTATTTAGTTTTAAATAGTATTCAATTAGCTAATAAGAGTTACATTTATTTAGATTTATTTAATTAATATTTAAGTTAGTGGGGTGTTAGGGTTAGTGTTAGACTTAGGTTTAGGGGTTAATCATTTTATTACAGTGGCGGCGGTGTAGTGGGGGCAGGATAGGGGTTAATACATTTATTATAGGTGGCGACGGTATAGGGGGGGCAGATTAGGGGTTAATATGTATAATGTAGCTTGCGGTGGGCTCCGGGAGCGGCGTTATAGGGGTTAACATATTTATTATAGTGGCGGTGGACTCCGGGAGCGGTGGTATAGGGGTTAACATATTTATTATAGTGGCGGTGGGCTCCGGGAGCGTCGGTTTAGGGGGTAATACATTTATTTAGTTGCGGCAGTGTAGGGGGGGCAGATTAGGGGTGTTTAGACTCAGGGTACATGTTAGGGTGTTAGGTGTAGACATTTCCCATAGGAATCAATGGGATGTCTGGCAGCAGCGAACCTGAACTTTCGCTATGGTCAGACTCCCATTGATTCCTATGGGATCCGCTGCCTCCAGGGCGGCGGATTGAAAACCAGGTACGCTGGGCCGGAAAAGTGCTGAGCGTACCTGCTAATTTTCATTTTAAGTATAGTTTGCTTGTTTACTCTAGGGCGATTCTGGAAGCGATCGTAAGCTATGTATTTACGTGATGTGCGCAGCTCACTCGACTGCTGCTGATAGATTCTACTTGCCTTATTCTACTGCAGATGGTGACGTTTCCTGTGACGCTGCGGTAACTCGCGCATGCGCATTAGTTCAGAAAACCCGCCATCTTACAACTGCAGTTGTCAGCACGGATTGGTAATCCGTAACGGCTGACATACAAGTAGGTTGGGAAACAATTAATATTTCTAAGTAAATTATTGGCCAAAGGGTACATATTTAATAAATGAAGTACATTAGAAAATAAGAGTTTTAAAACTATACTACGATTTTATTTGCATATAATTTCTGACTACAGTGTCCCTTTAAGTGCAAAGGACTCCAATACACACACACAAACACACACATATATATTTATATATATGTGTGTGTGTATATACTGTATGTGGTATGTGAAAAAGAAGAAAGTCTGGAGGCGGTCTCCAAATAAAAAGATAACTTTATTCCAAAAAGTTTTAAAAGCAAATGGTTACAGGTTAGTGCATATTTAGATGGTGTAGCCCAAGTCTAACACGTTTCAGCCGTGCTGGCCGTACTCATAGACTGCTGGGGTACTCCGTGTTAACAGGACTTATATACAGGTGCATATTATACAGTCAATCACTAAATCAATTAAAAACAATAATTGCTAACATGCACTCAAGTTATGTTTAACTCTATCTCAACAATGTTATAAAGTACTGTGCTATATAAATGATAGTGGCAAAATCAATAACTGATTTTAGTGTTGTGTATATATGTGTATGTGTATATATGTATTTATTTAATTATATGTGTATTTATGTCTGTAAATACATACAGTATATATACATATAAATACATAAATACATACAGTATGTACACATATACATATTAAGACAAGTATCTCTTTGTTAAAACCCTTTGCTTGTCTTTTTTTTTTTTTTTTTATAACACCTCATATCTTTGAGTCCTTATAACTTTTTTGCGCAATATTTTTTTGGATACTTTTTATTAGATGGTATTTTTATGAGTGTAACTGTACTTTGTAATGTATTTTTGATGTGTTTTGTGAAACTTTTTGTTCTGCAAAACAGTTAACCAGAGCTCTGAGGATGTGCTTACCCGGTGAGCGTTAACTTGAATTGCACTCAAGTGATCACATTTACTTTCAACTTGTAATACAAGTGAAAACATCTGCGATGAAAGCCTTATCGCTCGTGCATAACTGATAGAGATCCACTCGTAATCTGGCCCTATAAGTTTAAGTCCCTTTAAGTGGCAAAACATTGAAATCTTTGTTTGTTTTTTGTAAATGAAATAAAACTCCAGCACCAGCATCCATTATTTTTAAAATGGACCTTTATTTGTTGCACAAGGGTCCTAGGTTTGTGAACCTGCCTGTTCTTGTATACATCAACCTCACTCAGCTTTAAATGCTTACCTTTATTCAAAGCTGTCAATACTATTATAACAATATTCTCCTAAGAGGTATTGTAATAACCCTCTATGATGCTATGGTCTTTTATAATTTTGGTGTGAATGAGACTGCAAATGAATAATCTTTTAATTCTTGTATTATTATTATTATTATTATTATTATTATTATTACTACCATTTTTGCTATATCCATACCTTTAAAACATGTGAAATGTTACAAGCAGTTGATTCAGATTCTGATCTGTTGCAGTTAGTCATTTCTGTATGAGGTCTGGGTAATTTCATTTTTTTCTGATTGAAACCAGAACATAAATATGGGAAGGAGGAACAGCAGTCCTTGTTTGGGAGCTCTGCACCATCATACCCACATCTACACTCATACACTCATAGTACTCTGGCTCTACACTCAAACCCTTGGTCTGTTGACTCCAGCCCTGAGACATTCACCCATGCCTCTAACCACTCATAATGCTCCTGGTCTTGGGTGAAGAAGCTGAAAGATTTGAAGTATTTATTATATCACTTTTTATGTTAATTTGATAATGATTGACAAATATCTTTATTAAAAGCACTATATATAGTCAAGTATATTGACAAACCTATGTGCAACATTGGATGCATTTTGGGCATATACTCTCCAAATTTAAGCATTACAGCTGAAATAAGGTTTTCTAGTCAGGTGTGAATTACCTCCCAGTCAAGTTTATACAGGCTTGCAATTTTTTTACATACCTGGAAGCTGTATTGTTTAGAACTTCTATTAAAAAAGTAGTGCCTCCCCCATACTAATCTATGCAAATAAACATGCTGGGGAACTCCATTGCAGGCAATGAAAAATAATTTAACACAGAAGAATAAGCAAGAAAAGTGTAAATTTTTTATGACACCATCAGAGCAGCCTTTAACAACAAATAAAGATAAGTGTAGCATAGAATGGGTGGTAACTAGCCATAGAACAAGCTATTATGCTTTTGTTCGTTCCCAGGTTGAGCGCTTCTCTCTTTTTATTTATACAAATTATGACACTTAGGGAAGACTCCCTAAGTGTGATGCGGGAATCCAGATGTGGACCCATTGCTCAGTGTGCCTAGAGGGATAAGGCTGCACCTTACTGAAGAGGCCCACAATAGGCTGAAACGTATGTCTTGGGTTTTGCTGTTTCTCTCGTTCAGAGAGGGATTGCCTGGTATTTCGGGGCTGGACTGTTCTGTGAAGTCAGGATCAGACTGATATGCTTTTTAAAGTTCTTCTCTCTGAAAGGCATATGTTGAGCAAAAAGAGGCTGCTTCTTGGGTGGTAACTAGCCATAGAACAAGCTATTATGCTATTGTTCGTTCCCAAGTTTAGCGCTTCTCTCTTCTTATTTATACAAATTATGACACTTTGGGAAGTCTCCCTAAGTGTGATGCAGGAATCCAGACGTGGACCCGTAGCTCAGTGTACCTAGAGGGATATGGCTGCACCTCACTGATGAGGCCCACAATAGGCTGAAACATATGTCTGGGGTTTTGCTGTTTCTCTTGTTCAGAGAGGGATTGCCTGGTATTTTGGGGCTGGACTGTACTGTGAAGTCAGGATCAGACTGATATGCATCAGGAAAGTTATTCTCTGTGAAAGGCACATGTTGAGCAAAAAGAGGCTGCTTCTTGGGGGGGTAACTAGACATAGAACAAGCTATTATTCTATTGTTTATTCCCAGGTTGAGCGCTTATCTCTTTTTATTTATGCAAATTATGACACTTAGGGAAGACTCCCTAAGTGTGATGTGGGAATCCAGATGTTGACCAGTTGCTCAGTGTGCCTAGAGGGATATGGCTGCACCTCATCGACGAGGCCCACAATAGGCTAAAAAGTACATCTGGGGTTTTGCTGTTTCTCTCGTTCAGAGAGGGATTGCCTGGTATTTCGGGGCTGGACTGTACTGTGAAGTCAGGATCAGACTGATATGCTTCAGGAAAGTTCTTCTCTGTGAAAGGCACATGTTGAGCAAAAAGAGGCTGCTTCTAGGGTGGTAACTAGCCATAGAACAAGCTATTATGCTATTGTTCATTAATAGGTTGAGCGCTTCTCTCTTTTTATTTATGCAAATTATGACACTTAGGGAAGACTCCCTAAGTGTGATGCAGGAATCCAGACGTGGACCCATTGCTCAGTGTTCCTAGAGGGATATGGGTGCACCTCACTGACGAGGCCCACAAAAAGTTGAAACCTACGTCTGGTGTTTTGCTGTTTCTCTCGTTCAGAGAAGGATTGCCTGGTATTTCAGGATGGTACTGTGAAGTCAGGATCAGACTGATATGCTTCAGGGAAGTTATTCTCTGTGAAAGGCGCATGCTGAGCAAAAAGAGGCTGCTTCTTGGGTGGTAACTAGCCATAGAAAAAGCTATTATGCTATTGTTCGTTCCCAGGTTGAGCGCTTCTCTCTTTTTATTTATAGAATGGAAAGTTTTCATATATTTATTAAACATCAATACACGATTATTTTCCTATAACAATTGAATAAATAAAAAATTACAAATATTATTTTCAGGTTATTATTTTCAGGTTAAAACACAAATTCCATATGGTCTTTAGTCTTTATATTGCTTTCACACAAATACACACTTTTAATATAGTTACAAACCAAAAATGTACAATTGGTTTTAACATGAAGTTACTCGGTAGTGCTTTTTGTCAAATAAGGATGCATAAAAGTGAAGCATAGGCTGTGGATTTGTTGCGTTTCTTTTGGAATAGCAATGAATACACTTATGGTCTGACCCAGATAGCCATGTATTGTTGCAAAATATGTGTCCATTCAACCTGTGTACTTTTTTGCTGCAAGTATTTTGTTCATTTTTCATTTTATTTGAGAAAGAAAATATTATAACTGACTATGGTATTAAAGCAGTTTTATTACAAATTTTCTTTATATTTTTGTTACTAAAAATAAAGATCAACATATTTTTCAAGCCTTTTAAAATATTATTCATTTGATCTCTGGAAGAAAATGCTGATAGTTACATGTTATTGCTTGGCTAATGTACTTAACATACATATTTAGTTCCACCCACACTCATCTATCTGGTAGACTAAATAGATACATAAGGTTAATTTACTTACAGCATGCAACATTTCCTGAAGAAAAAAAGGCACCTGTAAACTGGAATATCAATCTCTCTCTTTCTCTCTTTCTCGTTCTCTCTCTCTCTCTCTCTCTCTCTTTCTCTCTCTCTCTCTCTCTCTCTCTCTCTCTCTCTCTCTCTCTTCCTTTAGTTCATCAAAAACTATTGTTATCTGTGCAGAATGACAAGTAAAATCACATTCATATATGGGTGGCACTACCTTAAAGTGTTAGACTAATACAAAGACCTATTACAATATTACAATAAGCACAACATAGCAAACACTACTGTCAAAAAGATTACATAGAAAGAACCAGAGTATAAGTGTTTAAAAAAATCACTCTAAGTTAGTATATTCAAAACGTAAACTGAGAACAAACGTAAACCATTTAAATTACTAAACTGCAACAGCATTTAACCACCACATGAACTTTAGGTCCCACACCTCAGGAGCGGACCACAAACCATCAAGCATCAAGGGGGAAAGGAGAACCCACAGCATAGCCCTCCCAGTAGACCACCAGATCACCCTTCCAGGCTAGTGAATGCCACGGAATCCTCCCACCCCCTCACTGCCACACCCACATGCTAGACCTGGATTTCACCACAAAATAATAAGCACAGGATATAAAACATGTGCTGGATTCCTATCCTCCAGTTGGCATAGACAACTCAAGTGACCTGCCAACTATCAGCTGCACTGTAATATAAACTCACAAGGATGAACAGTGGCACTACTTGGACTTTTCCTCTAATGGTAATTCCAATCCGGAGGTAAGAGTTTAATTAATTCTACTATGTATTAGAGGAAATGGTGCTTGTGCACAGATATAAATATGAACAACAAGGAAGAATGGTATAGAGGATACCAGACTTCCCACAGTATGCACTTACAGCACTCTGGGTCTAAACTAAGGGTTGGGATTCCGCAACAGGATATTAAAATATAACTTTTATTGGTATTAGAATTAAAAAACCAAAATTGTTTGGTTAATACATACACAATTAAAATATGCTCCAGTGCCCAAATCAGTGTAATAAGTTCCACGTTAGATCACAATTTATGATAATTCGGCCTGAATAAATTCACCAGTAATAGTGATCTAAATAATTCTGTAAATCAACTAGGTAATGGTTACCACTATAGTATTAATCTAGATAGTAGAGCTAATGTAGAGGTTCTAATCCAGGTAGTGTAATCTCAGCTTAATAGACTTATGCTATCATCATTCAGTATAATGGGTGATATCAAAGTAATGAGTATATATTAATAATAACTATCAAAGAATAGGGGTAATAGTGAGTTAAATATTCACAAAAAAGGGTTTGATCAGTTATAACCTGGGCTATAAATTTAGCCTGTGTACATTGGCCCAGAATAACCTATGGTACTGTGAATGAACCTTGGGACATTTGTCAATCAATAGAATCTGGGAGGCGCCAGAATAATTGCAGATCAAGTTTTCTATGGAGTATATGCCCAAAATTTAGGAAGACCGATTAATATGAGCCATAGTATTTTTGCAGCAATTGCTGTATGGACTAACCAGGGTCAAATTATTCAATAACTCTAACTGAACATAAGTGGCTAGATTAGAGGTCTAGGCGACACAGAACTATGTTTATCGTGACAATAACCGTATTCCAATTTCTAGGAATATGCGCCTAATGAAACATAGAAAACTATAGTAACACCAAGCACGCACAAATTGCTATTTATACAAGTACACAGGCTAAATTTATAGCCCAGGTTATAACTGATCAAACCCTTTTTTGTGAATATTTAACTCACTATTACCCATATTCTTTGATAGTTATTATTAATATATAATACTCATTACTTTGATATCACCCATTATACTGAATGATGATAGCATAAGTCTATTAAGCTGAGATTACACTACCTGGATTAGAACCTCTACATTAGCTCTACTATCTAGATTAATACTATAGTGGTAACCATTACCTAGTTGATTTACAGAATTATTTAGATCACTATTACTGGTGAATTTATTCAGGCCGAATTATCATTAATTGTGATCTAACGTGGAACTTATTACACTGATTTGGGCACTGGAGCATATTTTAATTGTGTATGTATTAACCAAACAATTTTGGTTTTTTAATTCTAATACCAATAAAAGTTATATTTTAATATCCTGTTGCGGAATCCCAACCCTTAGTTTAGACCCAGAGTGCTGTAAGTGTATACTGTGGGAAGTCTGGTATCCTCTATACCATTCTTCCTTGTTGTTCATATCAGCTGCACTGTACTTGTCTCCTTAGTGGGGAACACGGGCGGTCTTACAGGACTCATCCAATTAGACAATATCCTGCCCCTAACCGTGCTAGGATTACCCTCCGTTTTTTCCGTTACCTTTCTGATTGTTCCACTGCTCTGCTTTATTGATTCCAGGGAGGGAGGGTGGGAAAACACAAAGAAAAATGTTAGTTTGCTCACTTCCAGTCTGCCCACACCTTATACATCTGCTTCACTCAAGACACTCCCCTTAGTTCCCCTACAATAGGTACCAGCAAGCTAATCACTTAGCCAGATAACATTAACAAAGGAATCACATATTCCTACAATACATCATGTTAACCCCTTACAGCCCAGAAGGCCATTCCTTATGACTTTCCAGTCGCATTTGCTCCCTTCAATTATTTAAGGTCTTGGAGGCTTCAATTGCTTCCATACCCAATAAAAAACCCTAAATTACTTAACTCTTTAAACCCATATATACCTGAAATAAACACGCAGTCAACAGTTTGTTGCGAAATATGGAAAAGTCACATTTATTGACTTTTGCCATTAGCGGCAATTTAAGCTAGGAGAGGGGCATCAAGGGGGAAAGGAGAACCCACAGCATAACCCTTCCAGTAGATAGACAAAACCAGATTACCCCTCCAGATTACCCCTCCAGGCTATTGTATGCTGCAGAATCCTCCCACCCCCTCACTGCCATGCCCACGTGCCAGACCTGAATTTCACTGCCAAAAAAGATCTCTCTTACAGCCAACATTAACCTAGCTTCTGTGACCTTTATTTACCTTCACCAGATCTTCCATCATCCTGATGTCTGTTAAGAGCTGGTCATTCCCTTCATCTGTGAGATGCACCCTGTCGTGCCTGAATAATTCCTCCCTTTTTGCCACTTAGTGGATGCTCTAATACTCTGCCTCCAATTTCGCTTATTGTTTTTATTGCTACTTGGTTTACCTTTCTTCTTGATCTGTATCCCGCACTTTTTGTGTCTGAATTCCTCCAGTATATCCTTGATAATACGTTAGACCATACCATATGCACCGTCGGCCATACTACGCTAAGCCACTTCAATACTTCCCTGATTTTCTCTTCTAGTTCCCTTAAAGGATAGGCCCCAATGTAATTTCCCCCGAGGTTGATAATTAGCACATCGGGACAACCTCATCTCTGTCTAGCCTGCTGTATAGTGTGCATTAATTCTCCTCAAATCATGCCTCTCTTGCCTATCCATCTTATTCTCAATTTTTGTGGTGAGAAACCCAAATTCACTCCTTGCGAGGCTGCTGCTCTTGCCTAAGCCCAAAACATGTAGGAATGTCCTATGATCCAAACTGTTATTACTCCCCCTGAAACAAAATAAAAAATGATGCATCGTTATTAAATCATCATATTATCCTTGCCACCTTTCTAACTCTTTTCCCTTTATTGTCCCCCTTTTATTCTTATGTATGACTTAAATGCAGCAGATTACCATTCCCCTAATTTCTTGATGAGTACGACTGAACACACCTTGCCTACTGCGGAGGTTGCCACTCATATTCTAAATGAATGGGGAGCAAAATATGCATTCCTCCATCCCAACTTTGAAACTGCCATATTCAACACTTTTTTTAACTAGAAAATTGTAACCTCTGAACCGTCTCCATGTCTAAAAAATGGAACACCTACTACCGGCTGGGTACTTACCGCTGGCAGCACCACAGATTCAATAGCTTTGAAGGAGATTCGTTACTGGATACACCCTTTACAGCCGGAGGACATTTTCTGTATTTTTGCAATTCTCTTCAGCTTTCTCTGTGCCTGCAGGGCCCATGTCTTCCATGCTGTCTCCCCATCATCCAGGAACTCCTACCACAATACATCATGTTAATCCCTTACAGCCCAGAAGCCCATCCCTTATGTCTTTCCAGTCCCATTTACTCCCTTTAATTATTTTCAACCCTTTACACAACATCACTGGGGCTTCGTCAGGGCTATGAGCTCAATAAGCTCTGTGCAAGAGCGTGTATGCGGTATCAGATGCTAAAACACTGTTGTGGCTTACGTCTAAGGATTCAAGTGTCCAAAAGAAGGTAAATTCCCTGGCGACTCAGAAGCTGCCATCTCTTTGAAACCGAATGAGGAGAAATATATTAGTGGTTGGTGGTAGGAAAGTGGCAGCAGTGTTGTAAACCAGGATGGTAAGCCACTGATGGTGCATGGATCTTACACGTGGGACCTAAAGTGCAGTTCTATAACTGTGGTCAGTACATACCTGTTTTAAAGCTATTTGATGTTTATGCCTCAAGCTGGAAACCATGCATACACACATTGAAAACACTAGACTTAGAGTTTTTTTTTCACCATACCATCGTGATCGGTCACTGACCGACAGACAAGCCACAGAATAGAAAAACCAGAGATACTTAAAAAACATCAGCAAATGGTTAGCACTTAACCGCAACAAAGATCCCACCAAGAAACCCTTAAGAGCGCGATCGGTCACTGACCGACAAAGGATAAGGTAACTGAGCGGCCACGACAACTACCGAAACACTTATATAAAAGTGAATTTTCTCGCAGCAAACAGATAAGCCCACCTAATAAGAGGAAACCAAAGCGGCATTTATTTAACCGCCAGCAGCTCATATAGAACTGCCACCAGCTTGATCTTGAAACTTAATCAAAACACTGGCATAGCGGCGTTTATTTAACCGCAATTATCTCACAAAAGTGATATCAAACAGATACACTTCAAGGTACTAATTTGTATACTTATATTATAGTGTGATAAAAATCGCACCAACATACCTCTTCATTTGATATATAGTTGCCTAAGATAAGATCTCAAACTCAATTGCATAGCTGAACTTGAAACAAAGTATCCTATATGAACTATACAGCAACTATTGTTTTATCCACTATAAAATTGTATCTACAAACATTCTGTTAGAAATTACAACTTGTGATAAACCCAAAACTGTATATATTATAAGATTTCAACATTATTATTTTAATTTAATTTATTTTTTATATATTATGTACATTTTTATACATAGAGACACCGGTGTCATTTTTTAAACTTTGAAGGAATTGTAATAATGTTTGTTTAACTGTACTTTTAGCATCACTACTATTGGGTAAATTTACCATAATCAAATAAAGGATCATATTTATTTCTTAAATAGTTTCGACATCCATTTTTTCCAAAAGAGAATATAAAATTAGGACTCATCAAAACATTAACATATATTGAGCCCACATATTATCACACATATTTACAGTAAGACACATTGGGAATAGCAACTTGTTTTGCGCCACCTACTACAACTAACTATAACTCTTTAAACTTTGGGATAAAGTTTACTTCAGGTGTGCTAGATTCCCCACCAGCTAGACAGTCTAAACCTACCAAACAGCCCTGAAAAGGGCCCTTTGCGGGGCATGCCCCAAAGAATTCAGCTCTTTTGCCTGTAAAAAAAAAAACATACAATACCCCCCCCAACATTACAACCCACCACCAACATAACACTAATCTAACCCAAACCCCCCTTAAATAAACCTAACACTAAGCCCCTGAAGATCTCCCTACCTTGTCTTCACCACGCCGGGTTCACCGATCGATCCAGAAGAGCTCCTCCGATGTCTTGATCCAAGCCCAAGCAGGGGGTTGAAAATGTCCATGATCCGACTGAAGTCTTCATCCAAGCGGGAGCTGAAGAGGTCCATGATCAGGCTGAAGTCTTCATCCAAGCGGGAGCTGAAGAGGTCCATGATCGGGCTGAAGTCTTCTATCAAGCGGCATCTTCAATCTTCTTTCTTCCGGATCCATGTTCATCCCGCCGACGCGGAACATCCATCTTCACCGACGACTTCCCGACGAATTAAGGTAAGAAAATTCTGATTGGCTGATGGAATCAGCCAATCAGAATCAAGTTCAATCCGATTGGCTGATCCGATCAGCCAATCAGATTGAGCTTGCATTCTATTGGCTGATCGGAACAGCCAATAGAATGCAAGCTCAATGTGATTGGCTGATCGGATCAGCCAATCGGATTGAACTTGATTCTGATTGGCTGATTCCATCAGCCAATCAGAATTTTCCTACCTTAATTCCGATTGGCTGATAGAATCCTATCAGCCAATCGGAATTTGAGGGACGACATCTTGGATGTCCCTTAAAGGAACCATCATTCGTTGGGAAGTCGTCGGTGAAGATGGATGTTCCGCGTCGGCGGGATGAACATGCATCCGGAAGAAAGAAGATTGAAGATGCCGCTTGATAGAAGACTTCAGCCGGATCATGGACCTCTTCAGCTCCCGCTTGGATGAAGACTTCAGCCGGATCATGGACATCTTCAGCCCCCGCTTGGGCTTGGATCAAGACATCGGAGGCTCTTCTGGATCGATCGATGAACCCGGCGTGGTGAAAATAAGGTAGGAAGATCTTCAGGGGCTTAGTGTTAGGTTTATTTAAGGGGGGTTTGGGAAAGATTAGGGGTATGTGGGTGGTGGGTTTTAATGTTGGGGGGGGTATTGTATGTTTTTTTTTACAGGCAAAAGAACTGAATTCTTTGGGGCATGCCCCGCAAAGGGCCCTTTTCAGGGCTGGTAAGGTAAAAGAGCTTTTCTATTTTAATTTTAGAATAGGGTAGGGCATTTTTTTATTTTGGGGGGCTTTCTTATTTTATTAGGGGGCTTAGAGTAGGTGTAATTAGTTTAACATTGTTGTAATATTTTTCTAATGTTTGTAAATATTTTTTTATTTTTTGTAACTTAGTTCTTTTTTATTTTTTGTACTTTAGTTAGTTTATTTCATTGTATTTATTTGTAGGTATTGTATTTAATTAATTTATTGATAGTGTAGTGTTAGGTTTAATTGTAGATAATTGTAGGTATTTTATTTAATTTATTTATTGATAGTGTAGTGTTAGGTTTAATTGTAACTTACGTTAGGATTTATTTTACAGGTAATTTTGTAATTATTTTAACTAGGTAACTATTCAGCGATAGCGGGGGCGGCAGATTAGGGGTTAATAAATATAACATAGGGGTCGGCGGTGTTAGGGGTAGCAGATTAGGGGTACATATGGATAACGTAGGTTGCGGCGGTGTATGGAGCGGCAGATTAGGGGTTAATAATAATATGCAGGGGTCAGCGATAGCGGGGGCCGCATATTAGGGGTTAATAAATATAACATAGAGGTCGGCGGTGTTAGGGGCAGCAGATTAGGGGTACATAGGGATAACGTAGGTTGCGGCGGTGTACGGAGCGGCAGATTAGGAGTTAATAATAATATGCAGGTGTCAGCGATAGCGGGGGCGGCAGATTAGGGGTTAATAAGTGTAAGGCTAGGGGTGTTTAGACTCGGGGTACATGTTAGGGTGTTAGGTGCAGACTTAGGAAGTGTTTCCCCGTAGGAAACAATGGGGATGGGTTAGGAGCTTAACGCTGCTTTTTTGCAGGCGTTAGGTTTTTTTCAGCTCAAACAGCCCCATTGTTTTCTATGGGGGAATCGTGCACAAGCACGTTTTTTAAGCTGGCCGCGTCCGTAAGCAGCGCTGGTATTTAGAGTTGTAGTGGCGGTAAATATGCTCTACGCTCCCTTTTTTGGAGCCTAACGCAGCCCTTCTGTGAACTCTAAATACCAGCAGTATTTAAAAGGTGCGGGGGAAAAAAAGCATGCGTAGCTAACGCACCCCTTTGGCCGCAGAACTCTAAATCTAGCCGTCTGTTTTGAAAATAGGGGATCTGATATGTGAACTTGCAACATGTTTGCTACAAATGTATAGCAGCACATTTCTCTAAGGGAGACTTTGCAACTTCATAAGGTTTCTTTGGCTCTCATGCTAATATCAGAACAAATCAACTGTCTGTGAGCTTGCAACATGTTTGCTACAGATGCTCAGCAGTATACTCCTTTAAGTGAGACTTAGTAATTTAAATGGATTACGTTTGTTCTCATCTTATGTTTTGAATATACTAACTACTAACAAATAATTTACTCATTTGATTGTAAGCATTTATAAACATATATATTTTTTTATTTTTTTAAATCAAAGATTTTTTATTAAGGTAATTAGTAAAACAAGAGCCACATATAAACAAAAAAAACAAGTTATTACAGAATGAACATGGCTAATAACAATAGTAAATCATGATAGACATATTGAGAACATGTATATCCTACTATATTACCAGTATACCTTGGATATATACATTGTAAGATTTACATTGATACCTTATATATTTTTTTTTTTACAGAATATTACTATAGTACCTAATTAGCAAAGTGTTCTGTCCTTTAGTATGATATTTTCAGCTGTCATATGTAGAATAAAGGTCATAAATGAGAGATACATTTTTACCCCGTAGGGTGCAAAATACCAATTAAAGTATAGTAGTAATAAGAAAGAGATAAAATATACAATATAGTTAACACCATAAACCATGTTTCTTCACTTAACATATAAGGTTACTCTGGAACCTATTCACGTTTATGTTACATAAGAGGAAAATTGGCTTAAATATATGGAAAGTAGCGGATTAGTACCACAGTAGAATTCACCATATTGGGTGAATGAATATTATTATTACCCCCCTGGAATTCACATTGACCTGGGGGGGGGGAGGGAAATACGAATATAGGCGGTACAGATTAATTACTGACGTTTCTCAGGAGTGACATTGGGTAGAAATATTTTATACATATCAACTGGCCTATTACACTCTATGGCCTTCAATATAAGCCTATACATGTGATCTCAGTTATTATAAGCTCTAATGCACCACATTGCTATTCAAGTCTAGCACAGTATCTATACATCCAAAATATGGTCTACGTGTAATCAAGCGACTTACAATGAAACCGACAGGACACAGGGAGAGAGTTTGATATAGCTACCTGTAGTGTAGCTGTAGATGAAACGCCCCTTAAGTGAATAGTGAGCTCAGTTTGCTTTAACTTATAGGTTACGGTCTCCCCCTGCAGTAGAATTACTACATATGATTCTCTTTTAAGCCACCTCGGCCGCTGGCAGCTTCTTAAGTACATTGCTAAAGGCCCACAACAGGAGTAAAACTATGATACCGTTAGTGCTACATAGGGTCAAAAGGAAAGCTAATGTATAGCTATGAGGACCTATAGGAATCTATATTTACATCTGAATATCACCAGTCTTATTATTATAAACATTAATATAACCCACCAGAGTGTAAAGCTTACATTCTAATAGCATAGACACTAATGCCTATACATAACGAACATCCCCTAAACAATAAACATCAAAATAGAACAATAAGAAAAATATCAGGCTCAATGAACATGCTTAACATAAAAGGAAAAAAAGCCAGAAAAAAACTGTAATTTGGGCATGTGAGGAATAAAGTTAAACAATACTGGAGTATACATTTTTAAATGGACATTATCTTTTGTGAACCATTATTGAGGGCTCTATAATGTGGGATACCATCTAGATACCTCTGTGTTAAGTGTCTCTTATATGTGCCACATAGGCAAGCAGAAAAAGTATAGGCAGGATTAACCCCCTGGGTCAAAGGGGCTCTTTAACTGTTCAGCTAGCTCTGAATAATTCAATGCCTCCAGTCTCTGCGATAGTCTCAATCATGTCACCATTAGAGTGCTGACTCCGCGGTCATCTGGCCTCCAAGCAGGAGGGACATGGACACTACTGAACAATAATGAGCTCCTATCTGCATCGACCGCTGCCGATGGTTTCTACTTCCTCTCATACTTCCCGATCATCCTTAACTCAGCCCGGGGATGCGATGCGTGTGCAGCACCAAAAGCACCTACCCCTTGCCCCATACTTCTCGATGTCTCACTGAGCCCACTATCTCTCAGTCGCTCCTGTCCAAGCTACAGGGTGTCAGATGGGCTGTCCTTAAGGTAGGTTTTAGTGTATGGAAAAGTGGGCACGTTGTCTTCAGATCGTAGGATAGCTATACAGCTTGCGTGATGTGAATCTAGGCGAGCGGCTATGCCCATCAGAAGGGACATGATTAGCTTCCGGACGCCCCCCGGGTATGTGGTGCTGTGAGAGACCTCCATGAGGTAGTATCAGCTTAGTTTAGATTTATATAAGAGCTGTTGCGGTCGTTAATACCTGGGCGTCAGATTGCTTAGTCACTTGTCACCATAAAAGACCCATATACCTCCAACTTAAATGTAAAGTGCTGAACATTTAACATGCACACGGCTAGTCATCAGCGGCTGTCCATGTGGGTATCCCATAGGCCTCAAAGATCTGTTCCCTCATGTGTGGAGTATAGGGGATGTCTGGTCCCAAAAAGAACATCAAAGTAGTTACTCCTCTCTTCTCTGTTTATGTATGTAGAGGATATCCATGAAAAACCAAAGCAGTTTGGCTTTTTCAACGTTTTATATGAAATCCATAGCTGGAGCACAGGGTAGATGCGACTGCTCTCCCCGGCTGTTGGCTCCGCCCCCCATAAACATATTTTTATACTAACATATCATTTTAATATTTAATAATCTGGTGGTTTTGCTTTTTTTTAAATAAATATTTACATCAATAGTGTGAGTTTAGAGTTTACAGATTATTTTACTTTTTACTTTGTCAGAGGGTTACAGTTCTGTCAAGTTAATTTCCCTAAATTCTAGTGAATATCATTACAGACAATAATCAACATCTATAATAAATTATATCTCAGGATAGAAGAGCTCTTCATAACTCCACATGTTGATTTAAAGTACATGATAATAATATACTGTTTCCGATGTTCATTAAGACCATAAGAAAATACAAGAAGAAAACGGCTACTGCAAATCAGAATGATCACTTTAATATATATTTATCATATGTATTTAGAAGTAATGAGTTGAACAATGTGTCAAAACACTTCAAATATATGAACTTTTTGCTGACAAAAGCTAGCAGAACATTTCCTGAATTCATTTGCATAAAAAAACAATGCTCAATTATAAAGATGACATTTAAAATAATGCATGTATAAAACTGAACTAAGCATATGTTATGCAAATAAATTGTTTCCTGACTTTTATTTCAAAAGAGGATTTGTTTTCAGATAAAATAAAATTGTTCATCCTCAGCTGTATTAGTATTACTTTTTTTCTATGTGTAATTACAGTAATTAATTTGTATTCCCATTATATGCTATGTCACCGAAAATATCTAAGAAAAACAAATCATTGAAGAGTATGTTGAAACAAAAAAAAAAAATATACAATCTACAAATAATAATCTAAAACTATGAAGTAACAGATAAACATAAAAGTCCATAACAAAGCTCATTCAGAGTTTTTAAAAATACATACAGTAAATCACAAATACGTTTCTCTGAAGGGAACATTTTCAGATAATTACAAACATTAAAGCTCATAACATATATTTATTATTAACCCCCCCCCCCCAAAAAAATTATCTAGTATCCAATCTGTTTCATTCTCTTGGTATCATTTGTTAAAGAAGCAGCAATGCACTACTAGTTTCTAACTGAACACATGGGTGAGCCAATCACATTCAATATATATATGCAGCCACCAATCAACAGCTAGAATCTAGATTCTATGCTGCACATTAACTTGCCTAGAAAAACCTTTCAGAAAATGATAAAAAGAGAAGGAAGCAAATTAAATAATAGAAGTAAATTGGAAAGTTGCTTAAAATTGTATTCTCTATCTGAATTATGAAAGAAAAAAATTTGGGTTTCATGTCCCTTTAAGTTAAAACATATTGGCTTAGATTACAATTGGAGAGAAATTGTTTGTGCCATAGTGATAAGGGCTATATCGCAAGGGTTTTCATTCATCAGGCTTACTGCTCATATTACAAGTTGAAAGTAAATGCGATCGCATGAGCACAATTGTGATTTACGCTAAAATCATTACTGTGATTACAGAGTTGTGGTTAACTGGCAAAAATAAAAAGTTGCACAAAATACTTCAAAAATACATTTAAAAGTACATTTATACTTATAATAACAGTCTAATCAAAATTATTTAAAAAAAATATTGCACAAAAAAGGGCTCAAACATATGAGAGACATACATATATGTGTCTAAAGATGTATATATATATATATATATATATATATATATATATATATATATATATATATATATATATATAGGTTCAAATAGAGGCAGGACTCCCAGAAGACTTGTAATTAAAACTCGTTAATAAGAGTAAACATTCTTAACAACATTTGCTATCTGGTGTGGACACTATGCACAAAGCACTTTGTTTAAAAGTCACATTAAAATTGTATTGGATGAAAGTTTAAAAAGTTCATACAGGAGCTGTGGTAAACACAGTCACTCACGTTAAGTAGAAAGACAGGGAGGCAAGTGATGTCATCTGACGCGTTTCACGCCGGTTGGCGCTTTCACAAAGATCTTTCTCTACAAGCAGGCAGATTTATGTGGGCTCACTCTAAGGTACCTTCTTTACTTTTCATACTGTTAACAGTACTCCAGTCTTCTATGTGAACACATGAAGTTAAACATTTCTGTGTGTTTCACATGCAAGGAGGGAAGAATAAACAGCTACCACTTCACACACATTGAACACAGATTTATTTAATGTGTGTGCTGAAATTATACCTTGATTTATCTGATATTTTGTTACCAAATTTCTATGAGCTACACTACTACCACCAGAAAGGAAATTCTCTGCCAATTCACTTGGCTTCATATTTGCTAGATCTGCAGTTGAGATTCACAGATACTAATTCTTACTTTAACAGCTGTGAAATATTACCAAGCCCAAAGATGAATCCAGCAGATCTCCCAACTCATGTTGTTAACCTCACACAAAGAGTGAACTTACTCATGCAGCATTTAAACAAACTGCAAACTTAAAATGATTCACTTAAATCATATAGCAGGGAAAATGTGAAACCATACACTGAACACTTTTCTGAACCCACAGTAGGCACCCCTGAAACGTTTGATGGTAATAGAAGCCACTATAGGGAACTCAAAAATGCCTGTAAACTTATGTTCACTCTAAAACCTAAAACTTATTTCACATAATGCATTAGGTGTTAACAGTTATCTCATTCTTCCAAGGTGAACCCAGGGCATGGGCTAACACCTTCTTTGAGTCTGACGTCCCCATTTCAAATTCCCTCTCATCTTTTTTGAGGCAATGTCACTCCTGTATGATGATCCAAATACTCAAATTACAGCTGAAACCACTATAAGATCCCTTAGACAACAAAAAAGACATGTAGAAGACTATATAGCTGAATTTAAGAGGTGGATGAAAGATTCCCTCTGGAATGATATATCACTTAAAAATTAGTTCAGACTTGGGTTATCAGACTCAGTAAAAGATGTGTTAGCCAGAGTTGTGCTTCCTTATTTCTTAGATGGACTTATGACACCTACAATATCTATAGATAGACGTATCAGAGAGAGAGGCTTAGAAAGGTCAGCACAGGAATATAATGCTAAAAAACAAGATAAGATAGTGCCCCACTACCACACTCAGTCAGCTATCAGAACCCCAGATGAGCCTATAGACATAGGGTTTATCAAGGGACCGCTCTCCCTAGAGGTAAAGAACAGAAGGAGACTTCAAAATCTGTGTATGTATTGTGCCGGGAATACCCACAATGTGAAGGACTGCAAAAAAAGGGTAAGTCCCACCAGTCCCACCATATTTTTCTTAACTCCTTCATGAAACAAACAACTTACTGTGTTATTTCTCTCCTTCTGCAGTGGGGACAATAGCAAGTGACAATTGATGCAGCGATTGATTCAGGAGCATTCTTTAATTACATTGATGTACCGTTTTCTAAAATTAATAAAATACCTTTGGTTGCAAAACAAAACCCTGTTTCAGTAAGAGTCATTGACGGTAAGGAGATTAGCTCCAGCCCAATCCCGCATTACACAACCCTTTTACTTGCTACTACAGAAAATATCTCATTCAATGTTATTTCTTCTTCTTTATTCCCAGCACTTTTAGACCTTAGTTGGTTGAAATTAAATCAACCAGTAATTGATTGACATAACTGTGAACTATCCCTTACCTCAAAATACTGCAAAAATAATTGTGAATTCTTCTCGACCATTCTTCACACTAACCGAAATGGGTTACCCTCTATATACTCTAAATTTAAGGATGTGTTTGATCCAAAAGAAGCTACAACTTTACACCCTCATAGGGCATATGATTGCCCTATTGATCTGCTTCCTGGGTCAACATTCCCTGTGGTCATATATACCCCTTGTCACAACAAGAGTTAGAACACCTAAAGTCATACATTGAAGATAATTTAAAAAAGGGGTTCATTAGACCCTCAACATCACCTGAAGGAGCAGGAATATTTTTTGTAAAAAATAAGGACAACACTCTACGACCTATAATTGATTACAGGGAATTAAACAAACGCACAAAGAAGGATAGATATCCTTTGTCGTTAATTCCTGAATTGATCAAATCATTACCAGGTTACAAGATCTACACTAAAACTTGACTTAAGAGGTGCTTACAACCTCATTAGAATCCAAGAAGGAGACGAATGGTTGACCACATTCCGTACCAGATACGGACTCAACGAGTACACTGTCATGCCATTCGATCTCTGTAATGCTCCGGCAACTTTCCAAAGATTTGTGAACGACATCTTTAGTGACCTACTTGACATTCATTTAGTTATTTATTTAGATGATATACTCATCTATTCAAATGATCCCCAGGAACATGTTAAACATGTTAAGGCAATTCTATCACGATTAAGAGAGAACAATCTCTTCACTAAACTGGAAAAATGTAAATTTAACACTGAAAACATCACTTTCTTGGGATACAGAATCAGTTCATCCAGTATAGACATGGAACCCAGTAAAATTTAAGCAATCACTGACTGAAAACCCCAAAAAGTAAGAAAGATGTTCAACAGTTCATGGGGTTCTCTAACGTTTACAGAAAGTTCATAAAAAACTTTGCTGCACTCACTAAACCTATTACTGACCTAACCAAAAAGGAAAACCATCCTTTCAGATGGACCTGTATTGCCAACACAGCATTTAAAAACTTAAAAACACATTTCACCACCGTTCCAATTCTGCATTTCCCATATCCTACCCTGCAATTTATCTTGGAAGTAGATGCATCGGACTATGCCGTGGGAGCAGTTCTTTCTCAAAGGAAATTACTTCAACACCCCGTCCACCCGGTTTCATTCTATTCAAGGGTTATGAACTCAGCAGAAGTTAATTATCCCATCAGAGAGAAGCATTTGCTGGCAATAAAATCTGCCCTGGAACAATGGAGACATCTTCTTCAGGGTACTGTTATCCCAATCTCATTTACTCTGACCACTGAATCTACAATATCTCAAAACGACTAGACCATTATCATCCCGTCAAGTTCATTGGAGTTTGTTCTTCACTAGATTTAATTTCATAATCACATACAGACCTGGTAGTAAAAATGGGAAGGCTGATGCCCTCTCCCGCAAGGACTAATGACCAATTTACATCCAAAATCAGAAGTCCATCGTTACCCCTGAACAAGTCATAGGTCTTTGCATCAATTCTGTCAAAAAAGAAGACATTTGTAAACCACTGTCCATACTACGTAAGGATAGTGCTGGATTTTATTATTTTGGAAAATAACTTTACATTCCCCATGTTATGTGACAGGACATCCTAAAATCTGTGCATGATTCACCTCTCACAGGCCATCTTGGTGAACAGAAAACTTATCAGTTACTTAAGAACAACTTTTGGTGGCCAACCATTTACAAAGATACCAAGTTATACGTCCAATCATGTGCTAAATGCATGGCCACAAAAAACGACAAACTTTCTCCATACCGTCTTCTTTCATCATTGCTAATACATAAGAGACCATGGTGTGACATATCCCTTGATTTCATATTAGATGTACCTAAATCTGATAGAAACACGGTCATCCTTGTTGTAGTAGATCATCTGACCAAAATGGCTCATTTTATTCCATACAACTCTCTTCCCACTTCCTCACAAACAGCACATCTCCTCTTAAATAACATTGTCAAACTGCATGGGTTATCCAAAACCATCACATCTGATCATGGGTCTCAATTTACATCACGATTTTGGAGAGAGTTGTGTCACATTCTAAACATTCAACAACAGCTCAGTACGGTCTACCACCCACAAACAAATGGCCAGACAGAATGCACCAACCAACAGTTCATCCACTGTTACTGCAACTCGCAACAAGATAACTGGACATCACTAATTCACACAGCAGAATTTGCCTTCAATCATACAGTTAGTGTTACCACTAAACAGACACCTTTCTTTGCCAATTACGCTTACCACCCATCCTTCCATTTCCTTCCTGATTGTGAGATCTCCAATCCACTCCTGAACAGTTTAGCTAACACATTGGTTCAGAACTTTGAAGTTCTTAAAGATAACATAAAATCCACACAAGAGAGACAAAAGTGTTACTATGAGATCAAAAGGAGAAAAGCACCTTCATACAAAATAGGAGAAAAGGTCTGGCTATCAACAAAGAATCTAAAGCTGCACGTGCCTTCAAAAAAGTTTAGCAAAAGTTTCATTGGAACTTTTTAAATCCTTAAAATTGTCACTAACAACGCAGTAACCCTCCAATTACCTCCGGTATATAAGGTACACCCTACTTTCCATACCTCTTTACTTAAGCCTTATCACCCTGTTAGGTCCTCTACTCATTCTACCCTTCCATTAGATAATCCAGATCAGCAATTTGAAGTCAAGTCCCTCATGGACTCCAGGAGATGTTGAGGTCAATTGCAATACCTATTTCGATGGACCAGTTACAGACCAGATGAAGACTCATGGAAGCACTCCAGGAATCTATTGTCGCCTTGTCTGGTTTCTATTTTCCACAGGAGACACCCTGATAGACCTAAACCTTGAACCACGGGGTGGTTCCTTATGGGGGGGGGGGGTTCTGTAACAACTTACCACTCCTGATCTCATGCTGTGGGTATGTACCTTTAATTCCTAGCTGTTTCCCTATATAAGCCTCATCTGCCAGTTCCTAAGTGCTTGGTAATTCCTCAAGCTTCCTGTGTAATTTGATCCTACAGCTTACAACTTTCAGCACTTTCTCTTGTAGCACAGTTCCTCTGGCTTCCTGAACTGCACATACCTCTCTGACTCTGACATCATCAGCTGCAGCCCATCCTCTCCTGCTCTCATATTGAGACACCGAATATTCAGCTCCTACACGTATTCTCTCTACAAACAGGCAGATTTTTGTGGGCTCACTCTAAGGTACCTATTTTACTTTTTACACTGTTAACAGTACCCTAGTCTTCTATGTGAACACATGAAGTTAAACTCTAACATTTCTGTGTGTTTCACATGCAAGCAGGGAAGAATAAACAGTTCCTACTTCACACACATTGAACACAGATTTATTTAATGTGTGTGCTGACATTTTACCTTGATTTATCTGATGTTTTTTTACCAAATTACTATGACCTACACTACCACCACTAGAAAGGAAATTATCTGCCAATTAACTTTACCTAAACTCATTGAATACATAATACAGCTCCCTGCACTCGCTAAAGGGGCTGAGATGAAACTAGCGAACCTAATTGGTCAGAATGGCCAGACCCTATACACCAACATATCCCATAACTATGGCTGGACTACAAACCCAATAGGTATGTGAACTAGATTGTACTGTCTAGTATACTAGTATATAGCCTAGCACTGATAATTTTCTATCCCACTAGATCCTACACTATTACACTTATAATCAGTCATTTATACAAATGAGAGGCAACTCATCTCTGCAATATGCTGGTTGTTAATGATCCTAACTGGTACAAAATTTACAACCTGTAACCACAATCTGGATTCAAATGTGGGCGCTACTTGAAGGACTTTCTATTATGCCCAGACCATAGAGGAAGTTACACCAGTAGTACATGGTTAAGTTCCACCAATGAAGGTTGCTTTCGGTGTAGTGGATGCACCACTTGTGGTGGTTTAACCCAAAGTAGCTTCTTTATATACCCATGGACAAACAAAAAGTTTTATATAAGGCACAGGGTGACCTGCACCACCACATTTGTTGTATATCTGCTACACTGTCTGTGTGGAAGATTTTATGTGGGTAAAACCCAGGACGACCTCAGGACTAGAATGACCGATCACTGGTCTGCTGTTCGTAATGCTATTAAGAATAGAGAATCCGATCTGCATTTTCTAGCCATAATGTATCTGTTTTGAGATATATTATAATAGACCACATACCTGTCCCACAGAGGGGGGGGGGGGGTGATAGAGCCAAATGTTTATTACAAAAAGAGTCCCAGTGGATATTTAATTTGAAAACTATGTTTCCAAAGGGGCTAAACATGTCTATTGATTAACAGTGCTTTTTGTAAGTGAACGATTGGCAGTGACTTCTATTCCAGATTGTTTTTTACAGTTAGGATTATTAACAACCAGCATATTGCAAAGGCGAGTTGCCTTATTTGGTCTTTTAGTATTCTGTATTGGTTTGCGGACGGGGGAGACCCTGAAAATCTTTACCACTTTATTAAAGTGACAGCTTAAAAAATGGAGAGTGCCTTCCTGATTTGAATCTGTATATATATATATATATATATATATATATATATATATATATAAATATACTATAAACTTATATCTCCCTTGTCAGTAAAGATATAGAGCAGCTAAAGCATAATATCAATATACATAAAGGGTTACCAGTGGAATATAATTTGTCAGCTGCAGAAATGGATTCCTTATTGGACATTATGAATAAACCAAATATTATTATAAAATCTGCTGACAAGGGAGGGGCTATTGTTGTCATGGACAAATTAAAATATGTATAGGAAATCAACAAACAACTCACAGACACTGAAGTCTATGAAAAATTGAAAATAATCCTATTAAAAACATACAGGCAGAACTTAAAATAATTGTCCAAAGAGCCTTAGAAAACAATGCCATAGATCACAAACTTAAGGAATATCTTATTAGGAAGGAATGTATTACTCCCTTAATTTATACACTTCCAAAAATCCATAAATGTATAGATTATCCTCCAGGGTGCCCCATTGTAGCTAGTATTGACTCTGTTCTTTCAAATGTGGCCACTCTTCTGGATAGAATTTTTAAACCTATAGTATGCAAATTACAGTCATACATAGAAGATTCCACAGACTTCTTAAATAAATTAGACACAACTGAGTGGCAAACAACAACACACCCTATATTAGTCACACTAGACGTAAAAAAAAAATTTTTAGACAAGTATTCCCCATCTCGGTGGTATAGAATTTGCTAAAAAATCCTTACAAGATGAAAATGCATACACAGACCTCCAAATTAATTTCATAATGGAATTACTAACAATGGTGTTAAACAACAATTACTTTTTATTTGGTGATGTCTATTATATCTTATACATTGGTGTATACGAACAGAAATTTGTATACTCCAATGAATTGTTTCAAAGGTTTGCTAGCTTATGGAGGCGCTATATAGATGATGTCTTTATGATATGGTCTGGAAATAATGAAACCCTGAGTCAATTTTTTTTCAACTAAATGATAACACTGAGAATATTGAGTTTACCATGCAAAGTAATGATAAACATATTAACTTTCTGGATTTTATGGTTTATATAGAGGAAGATATGTTCAAAACAGACATTTTTGTCAAAGAAACTGATAAGAACACCTTGTTATCCTATAATAGCTGCCATCCAGAAAGTACTGTGAAATCTTTAACTAAATCGCAATATATAAGGGCTAAATGAATTGTAAGTGATATTAGCTCTTGTAAAACAAGATTACAGGAAATGAGTAATACATTTACCCAAATAGGCTATCCAAAACAAGTGCTAGACAATGAACTGGATAAAGTTAATCAAATTGATAGAAAAGTATTGCTAATTAAGAAAAAGAAAACTGTTCAAACAAATAGGATTCCCTTTATAAGCACTTATAATGTCAATAGCAAACAAATCACAGGTATTATTCAAAAAACACTGTAATATTCTTTGAAATATCTATAATGACATCAGAGAGTTTAAAAATGTGCCATTACTTACATGATAGTTTAGTTAGAACTGACTAGGGAGTAATTAACATACATTATTAACCTCTAGCAAAAAAGGAACCTTTCCTTGTTATAATTGTTCACACTGTAATAGTGTTATAAGAGGAGACAAAGTTGTACATCCTCACACAGGGAAAATATATAACATTAATGGTTTGTACACTTGCCAGTCAGATCATGTTGTTTATTCATTAAAATGTCCATGTGGATTAATCTACATAGGAGAGACCAGTCAAAAAATAAAAGACAGACTCACACAGCACAAATATACTATAAGAAAAGGTGTCCCAGATTTACCAGTCTCAGCTCATTTCAAAGAAAAAAAGCATGACGTTAGTGAATTAAGATTCCATGTATTGGAACATATACTCATACAGAGAAGGAGCCATGATATAATTAATAAGTTAAAACAAAGAGAAGTAATGTGGATTAATAAATTAGATAGTATGTATCCCAAGGGACTAAATAGGGACTATAATTTGTTTTTATTTTTGTGAATTAAGCATCTTTATTTAATAATTTCTGTATTTTTTCTTTCATACAGATCAAGATTCACATAGGACTCAAGAATCCATATAAGAAGTTTAATAATACACACATTTAATAAATATTTTATGTCTATGATTAGAACAAATTGTAGTAAAATGTTATTAATAAGATAAAAAGAAAGTTATAAAAAAAACTACTATTGCTTTGCAAAGGATGCAGTTAGGTTGCTATTTTTTTTACTCCATTTTTTTTTTTACATTTTATATATGTCATTTCATAAATGTTCTAGGTTAGCTATGGTTACATAATTTTTCTTCCTCCTTGTCATCCATCATAAAGGTAACATTTCTTAACCCCTTAATGACCGGACCATTTTTCAATTTTCTTACCCTTAATGACAATGGCTATTTTTACATTTCTGCGGTCTTTGTGTTTAGCTGTAATTTTCCTCTTACTCGTTTACTGTACCCACACATATTATATACCGTTTTTCTCGCCATTAAATTGACTTTCTAAAGATACCATTATTTTCATCATATCTTATAATTTCCTATAAAAAAAATATAAAATATGAGGAAAAAATTGAAAAAAACACACTTTTTCTAACTTTGACCCCCAAAATCTGTTACACATCTACAATCACCAAAAAACACCTATGCTAAATAGTTTCTAAATTTTGTCCTGAGTTTAGAAATACCCAATGTTTACATGTTCTTTACTTTTTTTGCAAGTTATAGGGCCATAAATACAAGTAGCACTTTGCTATTTCCAAACAACTTTTTTTCAAAATTAGCGCTAGTTACATTGGAACCCTGATATCTGTCAGGAATACCTGAATATCCCTTGACATGTATATATTTTTTTTTAGAAGACAACCCAAAGTATTGATCTAGGCCCATTTTGGTATATTTCATGCCACCATTTCACCGCCAAATGTCATCAAATAAAAAAAAAAGTTCACTTTTTCACAAATTTTGTCACAAACTTTAGGTTTCCCACTGAAATTATTTACAAACAGCTTGTGCAATTAAGGCACAAATGGTTGTAAATGCTTCTTTGGGATCCCCTTTGTTCAGAAATAGCAGACTTATATGGCTTTGGCATTGCTTTTTGGTAATTAGAAGGCCACTAAATGCTGCTGCGCACCACACGTAAATTATGCCCAGCAGTGAAGGGGTTAATTAGGTAGGTTGTAGGGAGCTTGCAGGGTTAATTTTAGCTTTAGGGTAGAGATCAGCCTCCCACCTGACACATCCCACCCCCTGATCCCTCCCAAACAGTTCTCTTCCCTCCCCCACCCCACAATTGTCCCCGCCATCTTAAGTACTGGCAGAAAGTCTGCCAGTACTAAATAAAAGGAGTTTTTCTTTTTTTTAATAAAAAAAATTAAAATGTTTTAGCTGTGATGGACCCCTGCCTTAGCCCCAACCTCCATGATCCCCCCCCCCCCCCAGCTCTCTAACCCTCTCCCCTACCTAATTGCCGCCATCTTGGGTACTGGCAGCTGTCTGCCAGTACCCAATTTGCCCCCAAAACAAGTGTTTTTTTTTGCAATTTTTTGCCATTTTTAATGTTTTCTGTAGTGTAGCAGCCCCCCACAATACCCCAACCCCCTCCCCCTCCCAGATCCTTATATATTTATTTATTTTTCATTCATTTTTGTCCCCCCTTCCTTTCTCATTGGTGTCAGTGGCCATGTAATCGGGCGCGCATGCGCGCCCCCGCGCGCCCCCGCACGCTCCCGGCACCCGGCGTGCACATAGCACTTACAGGAACCGGATGCCGGGTAGCGATGGGCCGCCCACCCGCCTCCCTGATGTGCTCCCACCCACCAACGAACCGGCACCATCGCTACCGGTGCAGAGAGGGCCACAGAGTGGCTCTCTCTGCATCGGAGTCTTCTGAAAAGGTATTGCAGGATGCCTCCATATGGAGGCATCACTGCAATACCCTGAGAGCTGCTGGAAGCGATTGCGATTGCTTCCAGCACTCTCTTAGACAACTGACGTACCAGGTACGTCTATTGTCATTAACTGTTAGTTAATGCATGACGTACCTGGTACGTCAGTTGTCATTAAGGGGTTAAAGATTAAAAATTGTTTGTAAATATAATATTAAAATTTTGTTATTTTTTTAAAAAATGTACATTAATTCACATATAACAAACACAGAAACATAATTATAGAATTTAATTGTAAATTTCTAATGTATAGTCACAGCAGAGACTAAAAGTATTGTATTATATTAAGATATATATTATTACGGGATAAATGTAATGAATGAGTACACAATGAGTGTTATAAACAGTACTGTCTCTTTAAAAGTTAAATCACTTGAATGTTTTGCACCTGTATTTTGGTTCACTCACAGCCTATAAATTGTAGGCATTTATTATGTGTTTATTCACTTGGCTTGAGAAAGGGCAAAATAGAATATTGCCGCACATCCACTTCTATATTATCAAAACATTTTAAATATTGCAAAAAAAAACATTCTAAGCTCATATTTTAAAATTAGGATCTTAGTCACACAATATTGCCATATTTTGCTTAAGCCAGTCACCAACTTACAAGGTGTCCCCATGTTGACTGGTCCTAACACTGCAATGTGATGCCTTTGTGAGCTGTAACATTCCTGCTTTAACTATGCATCTAAGAATGAGCCTCTCTGGCTTTATACACACTTCCAATGCACTATAATGAGAGCACCTGAGCAACTGGGTGGGGTAGGGTGCTAGAAACCATGAAAATGGTTAGTCTTCCTTTAAATTTAAATACAAATGTTTCTGCACACCTTACAAAATTATTTTATTAATATTACTTCTTAGGGGTGCAAGCAACCAACCAAATAATTACACAAAATAGAATATTGCCGCACATCAGTGCAACAGGCATCAATTGATCGTGCCTGAGGAAGCCCTTGTGACTAGTGATGTCGCAAACATCAAAATTTGGGTTCGGGAACTGCAAACGCGAACTTCCCCAACTGTTTGCGAACTGGCGAACTGGGCGAACCGCCATAGACTTCAATAGGCAGGCGAACTTTAAAACCCACAGGGACTCTTTCTGGCCACAATAGTAATGGAAAAGTTGTTTCAAGGGGACTAACACCTGGACTGTGGCATGCCGGAGGGGGATCCATGGCAAAACTCCCATGGAAAATTGCATAGTTGATACAAAGTCTGGTTTTAAGCCATAAATGGCATAAATCACCTAACATTCCTAAATTGTTTGGAATAACGTGCTTTAAAACATCAGGTATGATGTTGTATCGATCAGGTAGTGTAAGGGTTATGCCCGCTTCACAGTGACAGACCAAACTCCCCATTTAAAGGGACAGTCTACACCAGAATTTTTATTGTTTTAAAAGATAGATAATCCCTTTATTACCCATTTCCCAGTTTTGCATAACTAACACATTTATAATAATATACTTTTAACCTCTGTGATTATCTTGTATCTAAGCCTCTGCAAACTGCCCCTTTTTTCAGTTCTTTTGACAGACTTGCAGTCTAGCCAATGAGTGCCTGCTCCCAGATAACTTCTCGTGCACGAGCACAGTGTTATCTATATGAAATACGTGAACTAACACCCTCTAGTGGTGAAAAACTGTTAAAATGCAATCTGAAAGAGGTGGGCTTCAAGGTCTAAGACATTAGCATATGAACCTCCTAGGTTAAGTTTTCAACTAAGAATACCAAGAGAGCAAAGCAAAATTGGTGATACAAGTAAATTGGAAAATTGTTTAAAATTACATGCTCTATCTGAATCATGAAAGTTTATTTTGGCATTGTTACAATAACATATGTTCACATTTTTTAAGTGAACATATTATACGTGAGGCATTAAGAAAATAAATATACAAGAATTGAACAAGAATTGGAGAAGGGGCAATACACAAGGCAAGTACTTTTGTAATATTATGTTTTATGTATCTGATTATTTCCTTATGCAATTGCTGCTGTAATACTTTGTTATGTGTTTAATTGGTTCCCACTTTGTAAAAATGCTCAATATCTTCATATTCCTTTTTGCTGCCTCTTGTCTCTATAACAAACTACATTATTGTCAGGGCTATCACTGAAGGAGATAATTGATGTGACTGTTCCTTTATCAAACACTCCGTTTTTACAACTTGCCTATAAAAGCATGTACCTACTCTTCCCTATTGCTTGTTATTGACCGTCCGCCACCTTCTGGTAGCTTAACGGTATTATCCTGAGCCTAAGCTAGTTCCTGTTGTGTTCCTAACCAGCTGCCACAGTCTCCTTGTTTCCAAGACAGGATCTACATTGGATCACTCTGCGGTGACGTCACACGCCAACCACGGAGTAACCGGAGCTTCAGCAATACCGGACCTCTAGTAGCCTGTGCGGCTATCTCTCCTATCCGGATCTCCTCTGAGCATAAATAGGGGTTTATCCCCATTACAGGTACCTAACTTTTAGTAACCTGCAGGTTGTCCTTATAACTTAACCTAAGTGCACTTCCTAAGTTTCTTTTCGTTATGAGTATACTTTACACAAGCTTGTCATTTTTTCCTATGATACCAATATCAAAGTACTATCTCCAACTTAGGGTTGTACAACAGTATTAATTCCTTAATCTGACTACTCTGAATTTGTTTTCTAAGTATATTCTATATAGCTATTTTAAGGGTTATATACTGAGATACACTGCTACATAATTTCAGTGTTTTTAAACACATGTGGTAGCAATAGTGTCTGCTCACTTACACCCCTGATTTTTATATTGCCAACTGATCTATCTGTTGCTTGACACTATCTCTGCTGGTAGTTCATATCATACAACAGTATCTCTACCTGCTACAACCACCCATATTGTAAGTACATAGTTAAAGTCTCAGCAGCTGCGGTTCTTAAACTCATTGTATGATTCTTATTTCCATACACTTAGCAATTCGTAACAGAGTCTGACAGAATAACAAGCCTTTACAAATGGACCCAGCTGAGATGACTGTTCGCATGCAGACTTTAAACCAAAGAGTTGACTTACTTACAGAGGGGCTAACCACACTCAAGGCAGAAAATAGTGCCCTTAAGGCTTATATTAAGGAATACGTAGAACCTAAGATACATTCATCAGAACCCCAAATAAGTCAGCCTGAGAAATGTTCTGGTGACAGGTCCCAATATAGAGACTTTAAAAATGCCTGCCTTTTGCTTTTTACACTCAAGCCCCAAACATATCCGAATGACAGGTCACGAGTTCTGACTGTCATTTCTTATTTGAGAGGCGAACCCCGTACATGGGCCAACACTTTTTTTGAGACTAACGACACTATATTAAACTCACTTGATGCCTTTTTAACGGCTATGGGTCAGTTATATGAAGATCCATTCAAACAACAAACTGCTGAGACAGCACTTAGAGCATTGAAACAAAAAAAGAGAATTGTGGAGGAGTACATCACAGACTTTAAAAAATGGGCAAAATATTCCAAGTGGAATGATGTATCTCTTAAAAACCTATTTAGGCTTGGCTTATCTGAACCTATCAAAGATGAGCTGTCTCGCATAGTCCTGCCTCCCACTTTAGAAGGGCTTATAAATCTCACTATTACAATAGATAGACATCTCAGAGAACGTATGCATGAGAGGTCTTACCAGGAGACACAGTACAAGAAACACTATACAAACCCTACACCCCATGCCTCTAGTAAATCAACAGTTGAACTTATGGATATCGGTTTCCTAAAAGGGCCCCTAACTACCCAAGAGAAAAACAGAAGACGTGAAAACAATTTGTGTTTATATTGTGCCTCAGACGAGCATACAGTGAGAGAGTGTCCTTCTTTGCAGAGACAACGAAAGGCTAAGAATACTACTACCCTATCCTGCTGTAATACATATGATTCTACCACAACCTATTGTAAACTCAATCTTTTATTGCAGTGGGATCTCCTACGAGTCAACGTTCCAGCCATTATTGACTCTGGTGCAACAGCCTGTTATATAGATAAGGAATTCACTTATAAAAATAAAATACCACTGGTGCAGAAAAAGTCTCCCATTCTTTTGCGTGGTATAGATGATAAGATTGTTTCCTCAGGTCCAGTTGAATACCAAACGATACCTCTATTGGTATCCACAACTGAACATCACAGGGAATATATATCTTTCGATGTTATTACTTCACCAGTATCTCCTGTCATTCTGGGTTTAACCTGGTTAAGTTTACACAACCCCAATATCTCATGGAAAACACTGTCACTCACATTCAGCTCCAAATATTGTACCACTACATGTTTTCCTATTGCTATCCTTCACACCACCCAGGTGAATTCTGAGATCCATATACCTAGTGAGTATAGGGATTTTATGGATCTATTCAACAAAACTGAGTCTGAGACTTTACCTCCACATAGGAAGTATGACTGCCCTATAGAGATAGTACCTGGTGCGGATATTCCCTGTGGGCACATCTTTCCCCTTTCTAAAACAGAACTTGAACACTTGAAATCTTACTTGGAGGATAATTTAAGGAAGGGGTTTATACGCCCTTCTACCTCGCCGGCGGGAGCCGGAATATTTTTTGTTAAAAACAAAGACGGCTCCCTAAGGCCCATTATAGATTATAGACTACTGAATAGGATCCCAGTAAAGAATAGGTACCCTTTGCCTCTGATTCCAGAACTAATTGAGAGATTAGAAGGAGCCAAATTCTTTACGAAATTGGACCTCCGGGGGGTGTATAATTTAATCAGAATATGAAGTGGGGACGAGTGGCTGACGGCGTTCAGGACCCGGTACGGCCACTATGAATACACAGTCATGCCGTTCTGGCTCTGTAACACCCCAGCCACCTTTCAATACCTAATAAATGACTTGTTTAGAGATATCTTAGACATTTTCATAGTCATATATCTAGACGACATATTGATATACTCTAAGACGCTATCTGAACACATACTACATGTTAGACAAGTCCTCTATAGGTTAAGAGACAACAACCTCTATGTCAAACCTGAAAAATGTATCTTTAATTCACAGAGTATAGCCTTTCTTGGATATATAATCACCTCTTCAGGTATTCATATGGAGGAATCAAAGATACAAACCATTAAAGATTGGCCCAGCCCTAAGTCAAGAAAAGAAGTCCAAAGATTCCTGGGCTTTGCAAATTTTTATCGCAAATTTATAAAAAAACTTCTCTAAACTTACCAAACCTTTAAACCAAACCTTTAACCACTCTAACAAGGACCACCGTACCTTTCAGATGGAATCAAGAAGCACAAAAAGCTTTTGATTTTTTGAAACTAAAATTTACCACCGCACCTATACTTAGGTTTCCAAATCCTGAGTATCAATATATACTGGAAGTCGATGCCTCAGACATCGCGTAGGTGCTGTTCTTTCACAACGAGATGGCATAAAACAACCTCTTCATCCTGTTTCCTTTTTCTCCCGATCTTTGAATTCAGCTGAACAAAATTACCCCATTGGGGAAAAAGAATTATTGGCTATTAAGTTGTCACTCGAGCACTGGAGGCACCTTGTTGAGGGTACAAGTGTTCTGATATTGATCTATACAGATCACAGAATCTTGCAGTACCTAAAAAGCACTCGCACTCTCTCCTCTAGACAAGTAAGGTGGCAGTTGTTCCTGACCAGATTTAATTATCAAATAGTCTATCGTCCAGCAAGTAAAAATCACAAAGCAGACGCTCTCTCTAGGTTACCGTGTTTTGAACGTAACCGCACACCTGACGAAAGCTTGATACCTAGAGACAGATTTGTCTCCTTTATCTGTGACTTCAAACCACAATTGTTACGTGAACAAACAGAAGATCAAACAAAATCATTACCTCTCTTGGATAGGGGAGATGATAAACTGTATTACCATCAAGGACTCTTATACATTCCTCTAGTCCAGAGACAAATGGTACTGCAGACTGCTCATGACTCTTTGCTAGCGGGACACCCGGGTTTAAGAAAGACACTAGAACTTGCGAAGAGGTCCTATTGGTGGCCTAATATGACTAAAGAAGTAAAACAATATGTTGCTTCGTGTCATACATGGACCATTTTGAAATCTTCAAAACAAGCTCCCTATGGCTTCCTACTACCTCTCAGTACATCAATTCCATGGTCTGAAATAGCAGTTGATTTTATAGTCGATTTACCAAAATCAAACAACTATAACACAATTCTAGTAATAGTGGACCTATTTAGCAAAATGGCTCACTTTGTCCCGTATCACAAATTGCCTACCGCTATGGAAACCATCCAACTACTTATGAAACATGTATTCAAACTCCATGGTCTCCCTACTTCTATTCTCAGTGACAGAGGAAGTCAATTTTCCAGTAGGCTATGGACGAATTTCTGTAAGATATTCAAGATTGATAAAAGACTCACTACAGCATATCATCCTCAAAGTAACGGGCAGACAAAGAGTGATGTAACCAATGGATTGAGCAATATCTACGACTTCATTGCTCTGATCAACAAGACTCATGGTCCATACATTTACCTTATGCTGAATTTTCATTTAACAACACTGTCAATACCACCACCAGAACCACACCATTCTTTGCCAATTATGGTTTCCACCCTAGGTTTCATTTACAACCTGATAATCGTAGCAACTTTCCAGGTATATCTGAACTCTCCAATGCCATCTCTTCTAGCTTCACTACCATACAAACCGCCATTCAAGAATCAAAGGAAACACACAAAAAAATACTATGATAGGAAAAGAAGGAAACCTCCCTCTTATGCTACTGGGGATCTTGTCTGGTTATCCACCAGAAATCTGAAGCTTAACACCCCTTCGAGGAAGTTCTCTCCTTTATTTATCAGACCCTATCTTATAACTAGGGTTGTGAATGTAAATGCTGTTACGCACAAACTTCAAGATAACATGAAAGTACACCCTACTTTCCATGTCTCCCTCCTAAAACCATACAAAGCCTTGAGAAACATCCCATTGGATTCTGCCCTGCAGGTCTCGATAGACCCTATCACCGAATACAAAGTCAATGCCATTCTGGATTCTCGGTTGTTCCGTGGAACATTACAGTATCTTATTGGTTGGAAGGGGTACTCATCAGAACATAATTCCTGGGAACCTGCTAGCAATATCTCTGCGCCCAGATTGATCTCGCTGTTCCATCGGAGGAACCCGGACTGTCCGCACCACTGAGCACCGGAGTTGCTCTTAGACGGGGGGATACTGTCAGGACTATCCCTGAAGGAGATAATTGATGTGACTGTTCCTTTAACAAACACTCCGTTTTTACAACTTGCCTATAAAAGCATGTACCTACTCTTCCCTATTGCTTGTTATTGACCGTCTGCCACCTTCTGGTAGCTTAACGGTATTATCCTGAGCCTAAGCTAGTTCCTGTTGTGTTCCTAACCAGCTTCCACAGTCTCCTTGTTTCCAGGACTGGATATACATTGGATCACTCCGCGGTGACGTCACACGCCAACCACGGAGTAACCGGAGCTTCAGCAATACCGGACCTCCAGTAGCCTGTGCGGCTATCTCTCCTATCCGGATCTCCTCTGAGCATACATAGGGGTTTATCCCCATTACAGGTACCTAACTTTTAGTAACCTGCAGGTTGTCCTTATAACTTAACCTAAGTACACTTCCTAATAAGGCCTAGATTTGGAGTTCGGCGGTAGCCGTCAAAACCAGCGTTAGAGGCTCCTAACGCTGGTTTTGGGCGCCCGCTGGTATTTGGAGTCAGTGATTAAAGGGTCTAACGCTCACTTTTCAGCCGCGACTTTTCCATACCCCAGATCCCCCTACGCCATTTGCGTAGCCTATCTTTTCAATGGGATCTTTCTAACGCCGGTATTTAGAGTCGTTTCTGAAGTGAGCGTTAGAGCTCTAACGACAAGATTCCAGCAGCCTGAAAATAGCAGGAGTTAAGAGCTTTCTGGCTAATGCCGGTTTATAAAGCTCTTAACTACTGTACCCTAAAGTACACTAACACCCATAAACTACCTATGTACCCCTAAACCGAGGTCCCCCCACACCGCCGCCACTCGATTAAAATTTTTAACCCCTAATCTGCCGACCGCCACCTACGTTATACTTATGTACCCCTAATCTGCTGCCCCTAACCCCGCCGACCCCTATATTATATTTCTTAACCCCTAACTTGCCCCCCACAATGTCGCCGCAAGCTACTTAAAATAATTAACCCCTAATCTTCCGACCGCAAATCGCCGCCACCTACGTTATCCCTATGTACCCCTAATCTGCTACCCCTAACACCGCCGACCCCTATATTATATTTATTAACCCCTAATCTGCCCCCCTCAACGTCGCCGACACCTGCCTACACTTATTAACTCCTAATCTGCCGAGCGGACCTGAGCGCTACTATAATAAAGTTATTAACCCCTAATCCGCCTCACTAACCCTATCATAAATAGTATTAACCCCTAATCTGCCCTCCCTAACATCGCCGACACCTACCTTCAATTATTAACCCCTAATCTTCCGATCGGAGCTCACCGCTATTCTAATAAATGTATTAACCCCTAAAGCTAAGTCTAACCCTAACACTAACACCCCCCTAACTTAAATATAATTTACATCTAACAAAATAAATTAACTCTTATTAAATAAATTAATCCTATTTAAAGCTAAATACTTACCTGTAAAATAAACCCTAATATAGCTACAATATAAATTATAATTATATTATAGCTATTTTAGGATTAATATTTATTTTACAGGCAACTTTGTATTTATTTTAACCAGGTACAATAGCTATTAAATAGTTAAGAACTATTTAATAGTTACCTAGTTAAAATAATAACAAATTTACCTGTAAAATAAATCCTAACCTAAGATATAATTAAACCTAACACTACCCTATCAATAAAATAATTAAATAAACTACCTACAATTACCTACAATTAACCTAACACTACACTATCAATAAATTAATTAAACACAATTGCTACAAATAAATACAATTAAATAAACTATCTAAAGTACAAAAAATAAAAAATAACTAAGTTACAGAAAATAAAAAAATATTTACAAACATAAGAAAAATATTACAACAATTTTAAACTAATTACACCTACTCTAAGCCTCCTAATAAAATAACAAAGCCCCCCAAAATAAAAAATTCCCTACCCTATTCTAAATTAAAAAAGTTACAAGCTATTTTACCTTACCAGCCCTGAACAGGGCCCTTTGCGGGGCATGCCCCAAGAAGTTCAGCTCTTTTGCCTGTAAAAAAAAACATACAATACCCCCCCCCAACATTACAACCCACCACCCACATACCCCTAATCTAACCCAAACCCCCCTTAAATAAACCTAACACTAAGCCCCTGAAGATCTTCCTACCTTGTCTTCACCATCCAGGTATCACCGATCCGTCCTGGCTCCAAGATCTTCATCCAACCCAAGGGGGGGTTGGCGATCCATAATCCGGTGCTGAAGAGGTCCAGAAGAGGCTCCAAAGTCTTCGTCCTATCCGGCAAGAAGAGGACATCCGGACCGGCAAACATCTTCTCCAAGCGGCATCTTCGATCTTCTTCCATCCGGTGCGGAGCGGGTCCATCTTGAAGCAGGCGACGCGGATCCATCCTCTTCTTCCGATGTCTCCCGACTAATGACGGTTCCTTTAAGGGACGTCATCCAAGATGGCGTCCCTCGAATTCCGATTGGCTGATAGGATTCTATCAGCCAATCGGAATTAAGGTAGGAATTTTCTGATTGGCTGATGGAATCAGCCAATCAGAATCTAGTTCAATCCGATTGGCCGATCCAATCAGCCAATCAGATTGAGCTCGCATTCTATTGGCTGATCGGAACAGCCAATAGAATGCGAGCTCAATCTGATTGGCTGATTGGATCAGCTAATCGGATTGAACTTGATTCTGATTGGCTGATTCCATCAGCCAATCAGAAAATTCCTACCTTAATTCCGATTGGCTGATAGAATCCTATCAGCCAATCGGAATTCGAGGGACGCCATCTTGGATGAAGTCCCTTAAAGGAACCGTCATTAGTCGGGAGACATCGGAAGAAGAGGATGGATCCGCGTCGCCTGCTTCAAGATGGACCCGCTCCGCACCGGATGGAAGAAGATCGAAGATGCCGCTTGGAGAAGATGTTTGCCGGTCCGGATGTCCTCTTCTTGCCGGATAGGACGAAGACTTTGGAGCCTCTTCTGGACCTCTTCAGCACCGGATTATGGATCGCCAACCCCCCCTTGGGTTGGATGAAGATCTTGGAGCCAGGACGGATCGGTGATACCTGGATGGTGAAGACAAGGTAGGAAGATCTTCAGGGGCTTAGTGTTAGGTTTATTTAAGGGGGGTTTGGGTTAGATTAGGGGTATGTGGGTGGTGGGTTGTAATGTTGGGGGGGGGGTATTGTATGTTTTTTTTTACAGGCAAAAGAGCTGAACTTCTTGGGGCATGCCCCGCAAAGGGCCCTGTTCAGGGCTGGTAAGGTAAAAGAGCTTGTAACTTTTTTAATTTAGAATAGGGTAGGGAATTTTTTATTTTGGGGGGCTTTGTTATTTTATTAGGGGGCTTAGAGTAGGTGTAATTAGTTTAAAATTGTTGTAATATTTTTCTTATGTTTGTAAATATTTTTTTATTTTCTGTAACTTAGTTCTTTTTTATTTTTTGTACTTTAGATAGTTTATTTAATTGTATTTATTTGTAGCAATTGTGTTTAATTAATTTATTGATAGTGTAGTGTTAGGTTAATTGTAGGTAATTGTAGGTAGTTTATTTAATTATTTTATTGATAGGGTAGTGTTAGGTTTAATTATATCTTAGGTTAGGATTTATTTTACAGGTAAATTTGTTATTATTTTAACTAGGTAACTATTAAATAGTTCTTAACTATTTAATAGCTATTGTACCTGGTTAAAATAATTACAAAGTTGCCTGTAAAATAAATATTAATCCTAAAATAGCTATAATATAATTATAATTTATATTGTAGCTATATTAGGGTTTATTTTACAGGTAAGTATTTAGCTTTAAATAGGAATAATTTATTTAATAAGAGTTAATTTATTTCGTTAGATGTAAATTATATTTAAGTTAGGGGGGTGTTAGTGTTAGGGTTAGACTTAGCTTTAGGGGTTAATACATTTATTAGAATAGCGGTGAGCTCCGGTCGTCAGATTAGGGGTTAGTAATTGAAGTTAGGTGTCGGCGATGTTAGGGAGGGCAGATTAGGGGTTAATACTATTTATGATAGGGTTAGTGAGGCGGATTAGGGGTTAATAACTTTATTATAGTAGCGCTCAGGTCCGCTCGGCAGATTAGGGGTTAATAAGTGTAGGTAGGTGTCGGCGACGTTGTGGGGGGCAGGTTAGGGGTTAATAAATATAATATAGGGGTCTGCGGTGTTAGGGGCAGCAGATTAGGGGTACATAGGGATAACGTTGGTTGCGGCGGTGTACGGAGCGGCAGATTAGGGGTTAATAATAATATGCAGGGGTCAGCGATAGCGGGGGCGGCAGATTAGGGGTTAATAAGTGTAATGCTAGGGGTGTTTAGACTCGGAGTACATGTTAGAGTGTTAGGTGCAGACGTAGGAAGTGTTTCCCCATAGGAAACAATGGGGCTGCGTTAGGAGCTGAACGCTGCTTTTTTGCAGGTGTTAGGTTTTTTTTCAGCTCAAACAGCCCCATTGTTTCCTATGGGAGAATCGTGCACGAGCACGTTTTTGATGCCGGCCGCGTCCGTAAGCAACTCTGGTATCGAGAGTTGCATTTGCGGTAAAAATGCTCTACGCTCCTTTTTTGGAGCCTAACGCAGCATTTGTTTGAACTCTCAATACCAGAGTTAAATTTATGGTGCGGCCAGAAAAAAACCTGCGGAGCGTTAACAGCCCTTTTACCGCCGAACTCCAAATCTAGGCCTCAGTTTCTTTTCGTTATGAGCATACTTTACACAAGCTTGTCATTTTCTCCTATGATACCAATATCAAAGTACTATCTCAAACTTAGGGTTTTACAACAGTATTAATTCCTTAATCTGACTACTCTGAATTTGTTTTCTAAGTATATTCTATACAGCTATTTTAAGGGTTATATACTGAGATACACTGCTACATAATTTCAGTGTTTTTAAACACAAGTGGTAGCAATAGTGTCTGCTCACTTACACCCCTGATATTAATATTGCCAACTGATCTATCTGTTGCTTAACACTATCTCTGCTGGTAGTTCATGTCATACAACAGTATCTCTACCTGCTACAACCACCCATATTATAAGTACATAGTTAAAGTCGCAGCAGCTGCGGTTCTTAAACTCATTGTATGATTCTTATTTCCATACACTTAGCAATTCGTAACAGAGTCTCACAATTATTCAATTACTCTTTCTCCTTCTCCACCTGCACTGTTCATTAGCCCATCTTTCTTAACTCATCTTACTTTTGCACTCATGAACTTTACCTATTCCTAAACACTCTCTCTCCCCCATGCACCTCATCTCAAAAACAGTCTTATTACTTCAAATTTGTAACTCATCTCATGTCACTCTCTCTCCTGCTTTTATTAACTGCTGGTGACATTATTCCCAAAAACTTCCTAGCCATGCACATCCATGTGTACTGTTCCTTAGACTAAGAAAACAAAACTCTGGCAACCTTACTCACGTTTCTCTTGCATCTAAATCCACTACCCCTTTCATTTGTGCACTCTGGAACTCACGCTCTGTTTGCAACAAGCTCACTTCAATACATGACCTCTTTATTTCCCACTACCTCAACCTTCTGGACCTAACAGAAACATGGCTCTCTCCCCTAGACACAGCATCCACTGCTGGTCTGTCACATGGGGTCTCCACTTTAGGCACACTCCTAGGTCTGATAGATTCAATGTTTTCTTACAGCGCTGAAAGTGTGGACCTATAGCTCCTGTCTATAGTGGGTCCCCAGGTGCCCACTTTTAGAAAATATGTGTCAAAACGTGGTTTAGAAAGGAGCGCCAAATCTTGGCGAGGTCTGGTGCGGTATAGGTGTGAAAATATGGTATTCTGTCTGAGAAATTGTATAGCGCTATAGCTCAGCTACAATTATGGTAGTTGTGCTGTATAGATGTGTAGGTTTTGATATCTAGATATAAGATCTAAGAGTGGCACAGTTGATACATAAAAGCATTTAATACATATTAAACATATAAAACAAGGGTGTCGTTTAAAATATATTTTAACAGAACGGCAAGAAATAATGTGTAAAAACACATAAACACATAAATATCTATAAAAACACGCGTGTTTTGCTTTTTAGCTGTATGTATAATGTCTCATAAAATTCGTCTCATATATAGTTGTGTTGGCATAAATCTGAAAATAATAAACAATAAAAAATAATAAAAAACAATGAAAAGTAAATAATGTCCAATAATCCCTTCTCAAAGTTAAGAGATATATAAAAAAAGGTTAAGTAGTGTCCAAAAATCCCTTCTCAAAGTTAAGAGATATAAATAGATTTTCACATGTGTATCCAAAAAATAAACTGTCCAAATGTAAGTGTTGTCCAAAAACGTGGTATAAATGAATAGTGCAAATCCAGCAGATTCAAAAGTTCTATTAAAAAAGCTTTGCAAAAAACATTTCAAAGAGACATTTAAAAAACATCAAAATGAAGGTAGAAAAAAAGGTCTATCAAAATATGGTGACAAAGAATAATCCGTGAAGTCAATCCAAAATAGTGATAAAAATAAGTCCAAAAAAGATGTAAAATATCCAAAAGATAAAAAACAAAAAATAAATGATTAGTATGTGCACAAACTAGTGAGAGTGATCCCAAAAAGGGGGCTTATGTGGAGGGGTTATGTTTCCATGTAGAAAAATTATTTGCTGTATAAAAAGAAAAAAGAAAAAAGAAAAATAAGCAAAAATACAAAAATATAAATAAAAATAATCCTAGGGAATCTTCAAACCCTGAAAATAAAAGATAATAACAATAGTGTAATACTGTATTATAATTCAACAATCAAGGAATAAATAGCTCACCATAGCTCTGTCAACGCGTTTCGGCCCTCAAGAGAGGCCTTTATCAAGACTCGACAAGGAGGTGGTGTAGGTATTTTACTTTCCTTTCATTGCACCTTTCAACAAATAGAACCCATCTCTTCCCTCACATTTTCCTCATTTGAAACCCACATGATTTGCTTATTCTCTCCCCTCTATATACGTGTTGCAGTCATATACTGACCCCCTGGCTCCTCAACTCAATTTTTAGGCCACTTGGCTGCCTGGCAACTTTAACATCCCTCTTGACAATCCCACTGCATCCTCTACAAAACAACTTCTGCAATTCACTTCCTCTTTCAGTTTGTCACAATGGACTGATTCTCCCACTCACAAAGACGGTCACTCATTTGACCTGATCTTTAGCTATCGATGCACTATTTCAAACTTCACAAACTACCTTTTCCTCTTTCTGACCACCATCTCCTCTTTTGCAACATATCATCCCTCCCTACAACTCTCACTCCTTCTACTCCTCACACCAAACTTCACAGAAGCATTATGTCATTAGATCAGCAACAGCTTTCTAATTCCCTCAAACCACTCTTCTCATCCTTCTCCTCCTTTCCCTGCCCCGACCAATCTATCTGTCACTATAATTCCCTTACATCCATCCTTGACAATCTGGCCCCTCTTACCATAGCTCGGAAATCACACACTCATCCTCAGCCCTGGCATACTCCTCTGACACGGTACCTACGCAGATGTTCCTGTACTGCTGAGTGGCACTGGAGAAAATCTCAGAATTCAGCTTATTTTCTTCATTACAAATTAATTTTGAACTCTTACTATTCTGCCCTTAATCTCTATAAGCAATATTACTTCTCTACTCTTATCTCTACTCTTTCTTCAAACCCAAAAAGTTTGTTCTCCACTTTCAATACTCTTCTCTGCCCACCCCCACCTCCTAATACAACTTCTCTGTCAGCACAAGACTTTGTCAGCCACTTCAATAAAAAAAAAAAATATCGACTCCATCAGAAACAAAATCAGCTCTAAACACACTTCCATTCTCTCACCCCTCAAATGCTCAAAATCATCCACAACCCACATAGCCATAACCTTAGCTCTTTCTCCCCTGTTACTGAGAAAGAAGTTTCTGCACTTATACTGCACTCTCACCTCACTAACTGTCCCCTTGACCCTATCCCCTCACAGCTACTGCCCTCCCTCTCTTCTCCCCTTACCCCTTTACTCACACACATTTTAAACCTCTCCCTCAGCACTGGTATATTTTACTCATCTCTGAAACATGCACTGGTCACACCTATCCTCAAAAAACCTTTCCTTGATCCAACCTCCCATCCAACTACCATGCTATTCCCTCCTCCCTCTTGCCTCAAAGCTTCTCGAAAAGTTAGTATATGCACGCCTATCACATTTCCTTACATTAAACTCCCTCCTTGACCCACTGCAATTTAGATTTTGTCCCCATTACTCCACAAAGACAGCAATTGTTAAGGTTACCAATGACCTACTTACAGCAAAATCAAAAGGCCACTTCTCTCTGCTTATCCTCCTTGATCTGTCCACAGCCTTTGATACTGTTTACCACCCTCTTTTGCTCCAAACCCTCCATTCCTTTGGCATTTGTGACACAGCCCTCTTGTGGTTCTCTTCCTACCTGTCAAATCGTACCTTTAGTGTAGGCTTCTCTGGGGCCTCCTCTGCCCCGTCACTACTTTCTGTCAGGGTACCGCAAGGCTCTGTCCTCGGTCCCCTTCTCTTCTTAATCTACATGTCATCATTAGGTTCCCTAATAATGCCTCACGGGTTCCAATATCATTTGTATGCCGATGAAACCCAAATCTACTTCTCTGCACCAGACCTATCTCCTTCCTTGCTAACCCATGCCACTAACTGTCTTCCTCACATCTCTTCCTAGATGTCCTCTCACTACCTCAAGCTAAATCTCTCCAAAACTGAGCTCCTTATTTCCCCCCCTTCTTCCAAGATCTCCACCTCCAATCTCTCTATAATTGTTGAGAACTCCATCATTACCCCTACCCCGCATGCCCAATGTCTTGAGGTCACATTTGACTCAGATCTTTCTTTCACTCCTCACATTCAGTCCCTGGCTAAAGCCAGCTTAAAAACATCTTTAAAATTAGATATTTCCTTACACAAGACACAACCAAGATTTTAATCCACTTTCTCATCCTTTCCCATCTCGATTACTGCAACTCTGTCCTCTCTGGTCTACCCAGCTGCTGCCTAGCTCCTTTACAATCCATAATGAATGCCTCTGCCAGGTTCATCTTCCTTACATGTTGCTCTTAATCTGCTGCACGTCTCTGCCAATCCCTTCACTGGCTTCCTCTTGCCTCTAGGATTAAACACAAAATTCTCACTCTGACATACAAAGCCCTCAACTGCACTGCTCCCCCTATATCTCAGACCTTGTCTCCAGATACTCTCTCTCCCATCCCCTTCGATCTACTTACGACTTCCTACTCTCCTCCTCTCTTGTTACCTCCACACACTCCCTTTTACAGGACTTCTCCAGACTGACTCCCATCTTGTGGAACTCTCTGCCTCACTCCACAAGACTCTCCCCTAGTTTTGAAAGCTTCAAATACTCCCTAAAGACTCTGTTCAGGGATGCATACAACCTACACTAAGCTTTCTTTATACCAGTTCTTTTCCTCTATTGCTATCTCCTGAACCCTCTTAGCATGTAAGCCTAAGAGTCCAGCTGTTTGTAGATCATCTTCTTAAGAGCTGACTACAACAGTTCGACTCTTGGCAGGGCCCTCTACCTGTTTGATCCCTATAAATGTTTTGTTGTACTCCGCATTTGTTTATAGCGCTACAGAATCTGTTGGCGCTCTACAAATAGCTAATAATAATAATAATAATAATAATAATAATAAAATGCCATACACCTAGATTACTAGTCCTGGGCTAAACAAGGTGCGAAAATAACGCCAAAAAAATTGCGTTATTGCATTCTCTATAGCGCTGCCATTATGAGTTACTGAAAAGCCTCCTTGTGCTGTGCATTTTAGTGCATTAAGCTCCATACCGCAAAAAAGTAATTGGCTGATTTACGTGCTCGTGCACGCTTTCCCCCATAGACATCAATGGCGAGAAAGTGTTAGAAAAAAAAAACTAACACCTGTGATCGCGGAAGGGAGATCGCCGTAATGCAACCCATGGGGAAAAGAAAGCTACTTTTAAACCTAACATCCTAACATAAACCCCTCATCTAAACACCTCTATTCCGCCACTCCTTGACATCGCCATCACTGATAAAAGTTATTAAACCCAAATCCGCCCCCCTGACATCACCAACACTAATAAAAGTTATTAACCCCTAATCAGCCGTTCCCCGACATCTCCGAGACTAATAACAACTATTAACCTCTATTCCGCCACTCCCTGACATTGACAACACTAATAAAGGTTATTAACCACTAATCCGAAGCTACCCAACATCGCCGGCACTAATACAATTTATTAACCCTTATACCGCAGCCTACCGACATTGCTGACACTAATAAAAGTTATTACCCCCTAATCCGCCGCTCCCCAACATCGCAGAAACGCCCCTGATATCGCCAACACCTAAATAAACCTATTAAACCCTAAACCGCCACCCCCCCCCACATCGCCAACACTATAATAAAGTTTTAACCTATAAACCTCCGGCCCCCCACATCATAACTACTAAACTAAACCTATTAACCTCTAAACCACTGGCCCCCACATTGTAAAACACTAAATTAAACTATTAACCCATAAACCTAACACCCCCTAACTTTAAATTAAAATTACAATATAACCATCTTTAAAAAAATAAAAACTTACCTGTGAAATAAAAAAAACTATGTTTAAACTATAAATTAACCTAACATAACTATTCTAGTAAAATAAAAAAACTACCAATTAAAAATTTAAATTATTTTTTTTTTAAAACCTTATACTACGAAAACAATAGTAAAAATCAAACATTAAAAAAAATAATAAACACTAGGGCCTAGATTTAGAGCTGGGCAGTAGCCGTCAAAACCAGCGTTAGAGGCTCCTAACGCTGGTTTTTACCACCCGCTGGTATTTGGAGTCAGTCAGGAAAGGGTCTAACGCTCACTTTGCAGCCGCGACTTTTCCATACTGCAGATCCCCCTACGCCATTTGCGTATCCTATCTTTTCAATGGGATCTTCCTAACGCCGGTATTTAGAGTCCTGGCTGAAGTGAGCGTTAAAAATCTAACGACAAAACTCCAGCCGCAGAAAAAAGTCAGTAGTTAAGAGCTTTCTGGGCTAACGCCGGTTTATAAAGCTCTTAACTACTGTGCTCTAAAGTACACTAACACCCATAAACTACCTATGTACCCCTAAACCGAGGTCCCCCCACATCGCCGCCACTCTATTAAAAATGTTTAACCCCTAATCTGCCACTCCGTACACCGCCGCCAGCTACGTTATCCCTATGTACCCCTAATCTGCTGCCCCTAACATCGCCGACCCCTATATTATATTTATTAACCCCTAATCTGCCGCCCCCGCTATCGCTGACACCTGCATATTTTTTTTAACTCCTAATCTGCCGCTCTGTACACCGCCCCAACCTACATTATCCCTATGTACCCCTAATCTGCTGCCCCTAACACAGCCGACCCCTATATTATATTTATTAACCCCTAATCTGCCGCCCCCAACGTCGCCTCCACCTACCTACAATAATTAACTGCTACTATAATAAATGTATTAACCCCTAAAGCTAAGTCTAACTCTAACCCTAACACCCCCCTAACTTAAATATAATTTAAATCTAACGAAATAAATTAACTATTATTAAATAAATTATTCGTATTTAAAGCTAAATACTTACCTGTAAAATAAACCCTAATATAGCTACAATATAAATTATAATTATATTGTAGCTATTTTAGGATTAATATTTATTTTACAGGCAACTTTGTAATTATATTAACCAGGTACAATAGCTATTAAATAATTAATAACTATTTAATAGTTACCTAGTTAAAATAATTACAAAATTACCTGTAAAATAAATCCTAACCTAAGTTACAATTAAACCTAACACTACACTATCAATAAATTAATTAAATACAATACCTACAAATAAATACAATTAAATAAACTAACTAAAGTACAAAAAATAAAAAAGAACTAAGTTACAAAAAATAAAAAAATATTTACAAACATTAGAAAAATATTACAACAATTTTAAAATAATTACACCTACTCTAAGCCCCCTAATAAAATAACAAAGCCCCCCAAAATAAAAAAATGTCCTACCCTATTCTAAATTAAAAAGTTCAAAGCTCTTTTACCTTACCAGCCCTGAAAAGGGCCCTTTGCGGGGCATGCCCCAAAGAATTCAGATCTTTTGCCTGTAAAAAAAACACATACAATACCCCCCCAACATTACAACACACCACCCACATACCCCTAATTTAACCCAAACCCCCCCTTAAATAAACCTAACACTAAGCCCCTGAAGATCTTCCTACCTTATCTTCACCTCGCCGGGTATCACACCGATCCGTCCGGGCTCCGATATCTTGATCCAAGCCCAAGCGGGGGGCTGAAGATGTCCATGATCCGGCTGAAGTCTTCATCCAAGCGGGAGCTGAAGAAGTCCATGATCCGGCTGAAGTCTTCTATCAACGACATCTTGCATCTTCTTTCTTCCGGATCCATGTTCATCCCGCCGACGCGGAACATCCATCTTCACCGACGACTTCCAGACGAATGACGGTTCCTTTAAGGGACATCATCCAAGATGGCCTCCCTCGAATTCCGATTGGCTGAGAGGATTCTATCAGCCAATCGGAATTAAGGTAGGAAAATTCTGATTGGCTGATAGAATCAGCCAATCAGAATCAAGTTCAATCCGATTGGCTGATCCGATCAGCCAATCAGATTGAGCTCGCATTCTATTGGCTGATCGGAACAGCCAATAGAATGCAAGCTCAATCTCATTGGCTGATCGGATCAGCCAATCGGATTGAACTTGATTCTGATTGGCTGATTCCATCAGCCAATCAGAATTTTCCTACCTTAATTCCGATTGGCTGATAGAATCCTATCAGCCAATCGGAATTCGAGGGACGCCATCTTGGATGACATCCCTTAAAGGAACCGTCATTCGTCGGGAAGTCGTCTGTGAAGATGGATGTTCCACGTCGGCGGGATGAACATGGATCCGGAAGAAAGAAGATTGAAGATGCCGTTGATAGTAGACTTCAGCCGGATCATGGACCTCTTCAGCTCCCGCTTGGATGAAGGCTTTGTGTTAGGTTTATTTAAGGGGGGTTTGGGTTAGATTAGGGGTATGTGGGTGGTGGGTTGTAATGTTGGGGGGGGTATTGTATGTGTTTTTTTTACAGGCAAAAGAGCTGAATTCTTTGGGGCATGCCCCGCAAAGGGCCCTTTTCAGGGCTGGTAAGGTAAAAGAGCTTTGAACTTTTTTAATTTAGAATAGGGTAGGGCATTTTTTTATTTTAGGGGGCTTTGTTATTTTATTTGGGGGGCTTAGAGTAGGTGTAATTAGTTTAAAATTGTTGTAATATTTTTCTAATGTTTGTAAATATTTTTTTTATTTTTTGTAACTTAGTTCTTTTTTATTTTTTGTACTTTAGTTAGTTTATTTCATTGTAGTTATTTGTAGATATTGTATTTAATTAATGTATTGATAGTGTAGTGTTAGGTTTAATTGTAGGTAATTGTAGGTATTTTATTTAATTAATTTAATGATAATATAGTGTTAGGTTTAATTGTAACTTAGGTTAGGATTTATTTTACAGGTAATTTTGTAATTATTTTAACTAGGTAACTATTAAATAGTTCTTAACTATTTAATAGCTATTGTACCTGGTTAAAATAATTACAAAGTTGCCTGTAAAATAAATATTAATCCTAAAATAGCTACAATGTAATTATAATTTATATTGTAGCTATATTAGGATTTATTTTACAGGTAAGTATTTAGCTTTAAATAGGAATAATTTATTTAATAAGAGTTAATTTATTTTGTTAGATTAAAATTGTATTTAACTTAGGGGGGTGTTAGTGTTAGGGTTAGACTTAGCTTTAGGGGTTAATACATTTATTATAGTAGCAGTGAGATCCGGTCAGCCGATTAGGGGTTAATTATTGTAGGTAGGTGGAGGCGACGTTGGGGGCGGCATATTAGGGGTTAATAAATATAATATAGGGGTCGGCGGTGTTAGGGGCAGCAGATTAGGGGTACATAGGTATAATGTAGGTTGCGGCGGTGTACGGAGCGGCAGATTAGGGGTTAATAATAATATGCAGGTGTCAGCGATAGCGGGGGCGGCAGATTAGGGGTTAATAAATATAACATAGTGGTCGGCGATGTTAGGGGCAGCAGATTAGGGGTACATAGGTATAATGTAGGTTGCGGCGGTGTACGGAGCGGCAGATTAGGGGTTAATAATAATATGCAGGGGTCAGCGATAGCGGGGGCGGCAGATTAGGGGTTAATAAGTGTAAGGTTAGGGGTGTTTAGACTCGGGGTACATGTTAAGGTGTTAGGTGCAGACTTAGGAAGTGTTTCCCCATAGGAAACAATGTAGCTGCGTTAGGAGCTGAATGCTGCTTTTTTGCAGGTGTTAGGTTTTTTTCAGCTCAAACAGCCCCATTGTTTCCTATGGGGGAATCGTGCACGAGCACATTTTTTAAGCTGGCCGCGTCCATAAGCAACTCTGGTATTGAGAGTTGCAGTGGCGGTAAATATGCTCTACGCTCCCTTTTTGGAGCCTAACGCAGCCCTTCTGTGAACTCTAAATACCAGCGGTATTTAAAAGGTGCGGGAGAAAAAAAGCCAGCGTAGCTAGCGCACCCCTTTGACCGCAGAACTCTAAATCTAGCCGTAGATTAGGAAAAAGAAAAAACTCTAAGATTACAAAAAATAATAAACATAATTATCAAAAATAAAACCAATTACACTTAATCTAATAGCCCTATAAAAATAAAAAAGACCTCCAAAATAAAAACACCCCCTAAACTACAATAAACTACCAATAGCCCTTAAAATGTTCTTTTGTCGCATTTCTCTAAGTTAAACAGCTCTTTTACCTTAAAAAATTACTAAGACCCCCTAAAAGTAAACCCCCTCACTCAACCAACCCAGCAAAATAAAAAAACTAACTCTAAAAAATCCTAAGCTACTCATTGCCCCTAGAGGGGCATTTGTATGGGCATTGCCCTTAAAAGGGCATTCAACTCTTTTAAAAGTGCCCAAAGCCCCAATCTTAAAAAAGAAGCACCTACATTTTTTAAAAAAAGCTAACACTAACCCAGGGTTCCAGTAAATAAAGTATAAAAAGATAAACTTTATTCGACCATTAAAACTTGGAGGGACAAACCCCTTAGAACAGACAAGAGACTAACATGTTTCGGCCGAAGCCATATTCATGGTCCTTAAAATCATTCACACATTGTGAGTTTAAAAAGCCCTCACTGAGCCCTAATTGGTGGGAAAATTTCCCTGGAATTTATATTTAAAGGTACAGGGGCGAAGTATAATATAGTTTCATTGGAGTCTAACATATGCTACAATAGACAAAGTTAAGACCTAGAATCTTTCTACCAATATGTTATAAATATGGGCACGTATTCAAATTACTTATATTCATCTATCATTCATTACAGAATTCATCTTTAACAAATATATAGATAGAGTATATTTCGATGATAAGAACATCCCATATATCTAGACGAGATTATATACAAACTCAAAATAATGTATCATATGCAAACATCAAGGGCGCGATCCGATATCGATCGCAGTTTGCGGCGCAAGCGAGGGAACCGGCGTCGCCCGCAGTTTCAGCTCGCAACTTGAGCCATCCCATATAGGTAGCCGTCAGATGCTAACGTGCCGTAAGTCTCACAAACCAGCGATGTCCAGAAATCTGCGTAAGTACAAATTTCTGGCGTCGCCAGTGACTTGCGGCACGTTAGAAACTGCCGGCGCCTATAAAACCTGACTAAAGTTTAAAACACCCGCACTGTCTAACACGCCTCCCTAACATAGCCCGCACTGTCTAACACGCCTCCCTAACATAGCCCGCACTGTCTAACCCTCTATCCGCTATCCCCCCTCACTAGCCTAACAATAAAAAAGCTATTAACCCCTAAACCGCCGCTCCTTTACCCCGCCGCAACCTAATAAAGTTATTAACCCCTAAACCGCCGCTCCCGTACCCCGCCGCCAGCTATATTATATCTATAACCCCCTAAAGTGAGCCCCTAACACCGCCGCCATCTATATTAAAATTATTAACCCCTAATGTAAGCCCCTTACACCGCGCCATCTCTATTAAAATTATTAACCCCTAATTTAATCTACCTACCCCGCCGCCAGCTATATTATCTATATTAACCCTAAGTATATTATAGTTAATATAGGTATTACATTATATATATTAACTATATTAACCCTAATTATATTAGGGTTAATATAGTTAATATAGTTACTATAGTATTTATATTAACTATATTAACTCTATCTAACCCTAACTAAATTTATATTAAATTAATCTAATTCATTTATAAACTAAAATATTCCTATTTAAATCTAAATACTTACCTATAAAATAAACCCTAAGATAGCTACAATATAATTAATAATTACATTGTAGCTATGTTAGGGTTAATATTTATTTTACAGGTAAATTGTTAATTATTTTAACTAGGTATAATAGATATTAAATTGTTATTAACTATTTAATATCTACCTAGTTAAAATAATTACCCAATTACCTGTAAAATAAATCCTAACCTAAGTTACAAATACACCTACACTATCAATAAATTTAATAAACTACAAACATCTATCTAAAAATACAATTAAATTAACTAAACTACAAAAACAAACAAACACTAAATTACAAAAAATAAAAAAAAGATTACAAGATATTTAAGCTAATTACACCTATTCTAAGCCCCCTAATAAAATAATAAACCCCCAAAATAAAAAAAATTCCCTGCCCTATTCTAAATTCAACAAATTTCAAAGCTCTTTACCTTACCAGCCCTTAAAAGGGCCTTTTGTGGGGCATGCCCAAAAGAATTCAGCTCTTTTGCATACAACAAATACAATACCCCCCCCCATTACAACCCACCACCCACATACCCCTATTCTAAACCCACCCAAACCCCCCTTAAAAAAGCCTAACACTACCCCCCTGAAGATCTCCCTACCTTGTCTTCACCACACCGGGCCGAACTCCTGATCCGATCTGGGCGATGTCTTCCTCCAAGCGGCAAAGAAGAATTCTTCCTCCGGCGATGTCTTCCTCCAAGCGGCAAAGAAGAATTCTTCCTCCGGCAATGTCATCCTCCAAGCGGCAAAGAAGAATTCTTCCTCCGGCGACGTCTTCCTCCAAGCGGCAGCAAAGTCTTCAATCTTCCGGCGGCATCTTCAATCTTCTTTCTTCGCTCCGCCGCCGCGGAGCATCCATCCCGGCCGACTGCTGAACTTGGAATGAGGTACCTTTAAATTACGTCATCCAAGATGGCGTCCGCCGAATTCCGATTGGCTGATAGGATTCTATCAGCCAATCGGAATTAAGTTAAAAAAATCTGATTGGCTGATTGAATCAGCCAATCAGATTCAAGTTCAATCCGATTGGCTGATCCAATCAGCCAATCAGATTGAGCTCGCATTCTATTGGCTGATCGGAACAGCCAATAGAATGCGAGCTCAATCTGATTGGCTGATTGGATCAGCCAATCGGATTGAACTTGAATCTGATTGGCTGATTCAATCAGCCAATCAGATTTTTTTAACTTAATTCCGATTGGCTGATAGAATCCTATCAGCCAATCGGAATTCGGCGGACGCCATCTTGGATGACATCATTTAAAGGTACCTCATTCCAAGTTCAGCAGTCGGCCGGGATGGATGCTCCGCGGCGGCGGAGCGAAGAAAGAAGATTGAAGATGCCGCCGGAAGATTGAAGACTTTGCTGCCGCTTGGAGGAAGACGTCGCCGGAGGAAGAATTCTTCTTTGCCGCTTGGAGGATGACATCGCCCGGATCGGATCAGGAGTTCGGCCCGGTGTGGTGAAGACAAGGTAGGGAGATCTTCAGGGGGGTAGTGTTAGGCTTTTTTAAGGGGGGTTTGGGTGGGTTTAGAATAGGGGTATGTGGGTGGTGGGTTGTAATGGGGGGGGGTATTGTATTTGTTGTATGCAAAAGAGCTGAATTCTTTGGGGCATGCCCCACAAAAGGCCCTTTTAAGGGCTGGTAAGGTAAAGAGCTTTGAAATTTGTTGAATTTAGAATAGGGCAGGGAATTTTTTTTATTTTGGGGGTTTATTATTTTATTAGGGGGCTTAGAATAGGTGTAATTAGCTTAAATATCTTGTAATCTTTTTTTTATTTTTTGTAATTTAGTGTTTTTTTTTTTTTTTGTAATTTAGTTTAGTTAATTTAATTGTATTTTTAGATAGATGTTTGTAGTTTATTAAATGTATTGATAGTGTAGGTGTATTTGTAACTTAGGTTAGGATTTATTTTACAGGTAATTGGGTAATTATTTTAACTAGGTAGATATTAAATAGTTAATAACTATTTAATATCTATTATACCTAGTTAAAATAATTAACAATTTACCTGTAAAATAAATATTAACCCTAACATAGCTACAATGTAATTATTAATTATATTGTAGCTATCTTAGGGTTTATTTTATAGGTAAGTATTTAGATTTAAATAGGAATATTTTAGTTTATAAATGAATTAGATTAATTTAATATAAATTTAGTTAGGGTTAGATAGAGTTAATATAGTTAATATAAATACTATAGTAACTATATTAACTATATTAACCCTAATATAATTAGGGTTAATATAGTTAATATATATAATGTAATACCTATATTAACTATAATATACTTAGGGTTAATATAGATAATATAGCTGGCGGCGGGGTAGGTAGATTAAATTAGGGGTTAATCATTTTAATAGAGATGGCGGCGGTGTAAGGGGCTTACATTAGGGGTTAATAATTTTTATATAGGTGGCGGCGGTGTAAGGGGTCAGATTAGGGGATAGATAAGGTAGATGGCGGCGGTTTTAGGGGCTCACAGTAGGTGGTTAGTTTATGTAGATGGCGGCGGGGTCCGGGAGCGGCGGTTTAGGGGGTAATAACTTTATTAGGGATTTCGGGGGGGGGGGATCGCGGTTGACAGGGAGATAGACATTGCGCATGCGTTAGGTGTTAGGTTTATTTTAGCAGATCGCGGTTGACAGGGAGATAGACATTGCGCATGCGTTAGGTGTTAGGTTTATTTTCTAGTTAGTTTAGGGAGTTACGGGGCTCCAATAGTCAGCGTAAGGCTTCTTACGGCTGCTTTTTGTGGCGAGGTGAAAATGGAGTAAGTTTTCTCCATTTTCGCCACGTAAGTCCTTACGCTGCATATTGGATACCAAACTGCGCGGGTTTGGTATACCTGCCTATGGCCCAAAAAACTGCGGGCGACGGCAGAAATATACGCGCGTAACTTCTAGGTTACGCCGTATATAGGATCTCAAATCCACGCAAATATTGGCGTCGCCGGCTTTTGCGGGCGACGATTTATATCGGATCGACCCCCAAATGTATATAGCAAATAAGTATTTTTTAATCATGATATAGTTGATCTATTTATGTTTCTTGGGATCACATACATTAATTTATTGAATTGTTTATGTTATTAAATCAATGTATAATATATAATATATATGTTGAAAACATAGGTCCTTTTGAATAACTAAACTTATTCCTGAAGAGAAAAAAAGATGATAGAATACACATAAGTGTATACATATATATGTCTCGCCGATCATATACATACATACATACTAACCCCATAAAGTCTACTCACGGTTCCTGAATTCAATCTTCATCCAGGCGGCAAGAAGTCTTCATCCAGGTGGCGACACCTTCGTCCATCTCGGGGACATCTTCTATCTTCATCCCTGCAGCGTGAAGTAGAGCTATCCTGAAGGGCGATGACATCCTGCATGGAGCGTCCTCTTCATATGATCACCGCTGTAAACTGAAGTTAAATGCAAGGTACCTGTTTCAAAATGGCGTAGCTGGCATTCCTATTGGCTGATTTGATTATTCAAATTCAAATCAGCCAATAGGATGAGAGCTTCTTAAATCATATTGGCTGTTCAATAGAGCCAATAGGATGAGAGCTCCTGAAATCCTTCAGATTTAATATTTGAATGTTATATTCACATATAGAGCCCCATTTATCAAGCTGAAGAAGAAGGCAGATTAAGAACCTCTTTGAGACCTTTAAAGATCACAGAGTTATATCACCCTGGACTAGCTTGTCTGAGATGACAAGCCATGTTCTTGTGTGATTGGCAGGGCTGAGCATTTCATTGTGCAGTCTTAAATGTGGGGAGCAGATACTCACTCTCACTACTCAAGTGCTAATATTGTGAATTGAAAGCATCTTGGTGCAACCAAAGCCCAGCCTCAAAGTGGTAGACAAACTCATAGAGAAGGTGGCCCCTGAATGCTGAAAATCATAGCATTTTAAACTCATGTATCATCTGTTGCATCACTAACTACAGTGTTCAAAACTGCCTCTGGAAGCAACATCAGCACAAAAACTATGCAAACTGAGCTTCATGTAATTGGTTGGTTTGGCTGAGACACTGTACATAAGTCTCACATCAACATTTGGAATGTCAAGCATCGGCTGGAGGAGTTTAAACCGTTCTTGCAATGGACTATGTAGCAGTGGAAAAGGGATAATAGCCTAGGGCTATTTTTGATTGGGCCCCTTAATTCCAGTGAATGAAAATCTTAATGCTACAGGATATAAAGACATTTTAGACAATTGGGTGTATCTAACTTTGTGGCAGCATTTTGGGGACAGCCCTTTCCTGCTCCAGCATGACTGTGCCCTCTGCAAAAAGTGAGGTCCATGAAGACATGCTTTTTGAATTATTTGAGTTTTAAATGCTTAATCTTTGTAGTCAAGCAATAATCACATTAATGCTGGAAATATTAACCAAAAGTGAAAAGTTATAGTAAAGTAATTATGACTGCTCATATTAGACGTTATAAGCCACAAAATAGTTGTTGGTAGAGAGAGATATAGTTTGGGATAAAATGGTTGGTACAGTGAGATCAAGTTTTTACTTTTTAGTTTTAAAGAGAAAGGAAACTCAAAATTAAACTTGCATGATTCAAATAGAGCATGTCATTTTAAGAAACTTTTAAATTCACTTCTATTTTCAAATGTGCTTCGTTCTCTTAGTATCCCTTATTAAAAAATGAATATGCACATATCATACACTAGTGGGAGCTGCTGCTAATTGGTGACTGCACACATTTGTCTCTTGTGATTGGCTAAATAGATATTTACAGCTTCCTGTCAGAAGTGCAATGCTGTCCCTTCAGCAAAGGATAACAAGAGAATGAAGAAAATTTGGTAATAGAATTAAATTGGAAAGTTGTTTAAAATTGTATGTTCTATCTGAATCATAAAAGACAATTTTGGGGTTTATTATCCCTTTAATTCCAGAAATCACACTTTTTTACAGAACACATTTTAACAGCGTGATAAATATTTGCTAGATGTTATTATCCGGTACTGTTAATCTTGTCTGTAAACCTAAACACGCTAAAAATGTATCACCTCTTTCACTTTACCCTTCCTAGTACTTAGAGTAGGCAAAGAGAATGACTGGGGGGTGGAGCTAAGGGAGGAGCTATATAGACAGCTCTGCTGTGGTGCTCTTTGCCACTTCCTGTTAGCAGGAGGATAATATCCCACAAGTAAAGGATTAATCCGTGCACTCGTCTTACCTTTATAGAAGAAAACACATTTCTTACAATAAACAACATTAGAAACATGTATAATGAACAATTTACTGTATAATGCATATGTTACACATTGTACACAATATGTAATGTAAACTGATCAGGCTTTAATGTATGACTAATTAATTTACAAGTTGTGCTATTCTTCAGAAGTAAAAAGGTACATTTTACACATGTACATTGCTACTTTCCATTTGCAGTGTACTTTCATCTCTAGTTAGTTGGAGACCTTTACTTTTATCTTGCATTACAAGCACACAGTTTACCTGATATTCTTGTCGTAGCAGTTTTACACTAGAAATCTTGCTCAAAATACTGCTCCAGTGTATAACATGATGAGATAAAAGACTACATCACAGCTAATAGAGGAGCTATAACTTAGTATTTAGTTTTAATGAACTATTCACCATCAATGACCAGTTACTCTTCCATGTATTGAACTCGGGGTCCCTGAAAAACTAAAAAGAGCACTAAAACATTTTTACCTTTTAATAATGAACATCTGTTAAACAAAAGGCATTTATAAATATTTTACTTTTAAAGGTATAGTAAACCCCAACATTTTCTTTTATGATTCAGATAGAACATACAATTTTAAACAACTTTCCAATTTAATTCTATTATCAAATTGTCTTCATTCTCTTGCTACCCATTGCTGAAGGGACAGCATTGCACTTCTGACAGGAAGCTGTAAATGTCTATTTAGCCAATCACAAGAGACAAATGTGTGCAGGCACCAATTAGTAGCAGCTCCCGCTAGTGTATGATATGTGCATATTCATTTTTTAACAAGGGATACTAAGAGAACGAAGCACATTGAAAATAGAAGTGAATTTAAGTGTCTTAAAAGGATATGCTCTATCTGAATCATGCAAGTATAATTTTGACTTTCCTATCCCTTTAACTCATTTTAGTTGTGAGGTGTTAGTTCATCTTGACTTGTTTTCTTTGTAATAAGTTTAATACAAGTTAGCTTAAAAAATATAACCTGTTCCTTTAACATTTTTTGATAATCCATGATGGCATTCAATCAATACTTTAAAAATAAGAATTTTCTGTAAAGCCCTTTAACCCATTTTCAGTCTTGAAAATAACCTAAATGTGTGAAGTATTATAATGAAATAGTCTTTCCTCTTTCTTCTTAATGCCTTGTGACAAATAATCCAATCTCTCTTATTTTTATAGTTTACATCTCTTCCAAATATATAATTTTTATAGGATGTGTTACTCTTTTTTTATCTATGGGTTTGTGCTTAGTTGGGTAATACCTAACCTTGTCTAGGGGTATTGATTCTGCACTTAGCAATGCAATTTATCTAAGCTAGAAAGACATTTTTGTGAATTTTGCTCACAGTGTAAATTTTGAATAGACAATGATATTTTATTTAAAAATAAGTATTGTTATGTGTATGTACTTTAGAACCTGTGATCATAACATATGGTATAATTTTTTCATATTAATGTAAATATATTGTTGATTTTTTATTCTAGAAATGTATGCTTCAGCAAAGATTTACCCTGACTTTTGTTCCTAAGAGTGGTGGTGTCTAATGGGATATTGGCAATGTGATCAATTTTAAGTCCATTTAAGAAATGACGCTTGTTTTTTTGTTTTGTTTTTTACTTGATAAGCAAACTCACATTGAAGGCCAAATTCTCTAAAGACCTCTTGTCTGGTGAGATTCTATAATATGTCTTACCAGTATTAAAAGACCCATTCAGCAATTGTTTTAAAGGCAATTTTACCTTGGAAACTGTGTATCCCATTAAAGGGCATTAAACTAATATGCTTTATGTTAAGGAGAGAAACTTACATTAAAATGTAATGAACAGTAATATTAGATTATGTTTTCTCTTCATGAAAGTAAGTTTTTTAGAACTAGGCCCTAAAAGGTACTGCATTATTTTTTATATGTGAGCAACTCATAAAAACTGAAAAAAAGACTACTAGTGTAGTGCAAAGCATATATTTAGTGTCTCTCCTAAAAATATGTTAAATGTTTTTATTAAAGAATGAAAAATTTAAAAATAAAACAAATTTATGATAATGATGATGATGATAATTATTATAAGAGGTATTGAATGCTCTTTAAAATATGAATAAGACATTTACAGATCTATTCAAAATCAAGCGTACTATCTAAACCACTTGAAATAGAGGCTTTTCAAAATAATGCCACACAGCATACAAGATTTATGCTGTCACATTTAAAAATAAAAGAGAGACGATCACTCAACTGGGAATGAACAACAGTTCAAAAAACGTTCTTGCTTGTTCAACAGGCTAGTAAAACTTAGGGAACAGTCTCTTTTAGCTCACAGTGCCTTTTGGCAGGCATGTAGATTGTTGCAGGAAACAATATGGGCTTGCATTGTCCATGCCAGCTGAATTGTTACACTAATCTTAGCCAAACAGCACTACCAAAGTTCTCCATTTGCTTACTGGCAAACTCCATTGTAAGTTATTGGCAAAAAGAGCCAAAACAGAAAAAATAACTGTATAATCTCACAGCACTGGAGAATTAGGTTAACTAGTACCAAGTTGGAAAGTTAATTACATATTCCTTGCTCCCACTCATAATCTTATTATGGGGCAGATCACAATATTTCCAAAATCTGCTTCCAATAATGAATAATGAGGTTTCATTGTTGGCTGCTATGGAAAATGGTTTTGGCTGCTAAAACCTCACAGCCTTAAAGGGACAGTAAAGTCATAATTAGACATTAATGGTGCAGACAGAGCATACAATATTAAACAACTTTCCAATTTACTTATTTTATTTTATTTGCTTCCTGCTTTTGTTATGCTTTGTTGAAGGTTTTTTCTAGGTAAGCTCAGAGGCAGCAATGCACCTGGGTGCTAGCTGGTGATTGATGGCTGCATAGATATGCTATTGCTTATTGCCATTGACTCACCCCATGTTTTCAGTTAGCAACTCACAGTGCATTGCTGTTCCTCCAACAAATGACACCAAGAGAATGAAGCAAATTTGATAATAGAAGTAAACTGGAAAGTTGTTTAACATTGTATTTTATATCTAAATCATGAAAGAAAAATGTTGGGTTATATATCCCTTAAAATAAGTTTTCACTTGAAAGTTGTTATCAAGATGGAAACCAACCAAAACGAATCCAAGCAAAACTGATTTATACAATGGTTGTTTCACACTTCTTAAAGTTACATTACAGTTGGTTTGAAGTAACCCCTGTGTACAATGTATAAGAAAAATAATTTACATGAGTGAGAATAATGTATTGTTCATCTGAACCCTGATACCTGTTAAACAATCTGAATGCCATTTGTAAATGGACATGATGTGTATTTTGAGCATGTTTGCTCAATCATTATATTGTCATTTTTAATAAGTTTCCAAGAATTTTATTTTTTAATTTTTTCAATCATTAATTAATTTTTTCAATCATTAATTAATTAAAGCATTGTTTTCTGGTTTGAAGAGATTTACGGCTAGATTTGGAGTTTTGTCGGTAACGACCCGAAAATCTAACGACGGCTTTTTTCTGGCCGCACCATAAAAATAACTCTGGTATTGAGAGTCCACAGAATGGCTGCGTTAGGCTCCAAAAAAGGAGCGTAGAGCATTTTTAACGCAGCTTCAACTCTCAATACCAGAGTTGCTTATGCAAGCGGCCAGCCTCAAAAACGTGCTCGTGCACGATTCCCCCATAGGAAACAATGGGGCTGTTCCGATCAGCCAATAGAATGCGAGCTCAATCTGATTGGCTGATTGGATCAGCCAATCGGATTGAACTTGATTCTGATTGGCTGATTCCATCAGCCAATCAGAATATTCCTACCTTAATTCCGATTGGCTGATAGAATCCTATCAGCCAATCGGAATTCGAGGGACGCCATCTTGGATGACGTCCCTTAAAGGAACCGTCATTGTGCAGTTGGACGTCGCCGGAAGAAGATGGGTCCGCGGTGGAGGTCTTCAGGATGGAGCCGGTCGTCATCGGATGAAGATAGAAGATGCCGCTTGGATCAAGATGGTTGCCAGTCCGGATCGCCTTTTCTTCCCGGATAGGATGAAGACTTTGGAGCCTCTTCTGGACCTCTTCAGCCACCGGATGATGGATCGCCAACCCCCGCTTGGGTTGGATGAAGATTTTGGAGCCAGGATGGATCGGTGATACCTGGTGAGGTGAAGACAAGGTAGGAAGATCTTCAGAATTCTTTGGGGCATGCCCCGCAAAGGGCCCTTTTCAGGGCTGGTAAGGTAAAAGAGCTTTGAACTTTTTTAATTTAGAATAGGGTAGGGCATTTTTTTATTTTGGGGGGCTTTGTTATTTTATTAGGGGGCTTAGAGTAGGTGTAATTAGTTTAAAATTGTTGTAATATTTTTCTTATGTTTGTAGATATTTTTTTATTTTTTGTAACTTAGTTCTTTTTTATTTTTTGTACTTTAGTTAGTTTATTTCATTGTAGTTATTTGTAGATATTGTATTTAATTAATGTATTGATAGTGTAGTGTTAGGTTTAATTGTAGGTAATTGTAGGTATTTTATTTAATTAATTTAATGATAGTATAGTGTTAGGTTTAATTGTAACTTAGGTTAGGATTTATTTTACAGGTAATTTTGTAATTATTTTAACTAGGTAACTATTAAATAGTTCTTAACTATTTAATAGCTATTGTACCTGGTTAAAATAATTACAAAGTTGCCTGTAAAATAAATATTAATCCTAAAATAGCTACAATGTAATTATAATTTATATTGTAGCTATATTAGGATTTATTTTACAGGTAAGTATTTAGCTTTAAATAGGAATAATTTATTTAATAAGAGTTAATTTATTTCGTTAGAATAAAATTATATTTAACTTAGGGGGGTGTTAGTGTTAGGGTTAGACTTAGCTTTAGGGGTTAATCCATTTATTAGAATAGCGGTGAGCTCCGGTCGGCAGATTAGGGGTTAATAATTGAAGTTAGGTGTTGGCGATGTTAGGGAGGGCAGATTAGGGGTTAATACTATTTATTATAGGGTTAGTGAGGCGGATTAGGGGTTAATAACTTTATTATAGTAGCGCTCAGGTCCGCTCGGCAGATTAGGGGTTAATTATTGTAGGCAGGTGGCGGCGACGTTGTGGGGGGCAGATTAGGGGTTAATAAATATAATACAGGGGTCGGCGGTGTTAGGGGGAGCAGATTAGGGGTACATAAGGATAACGTAGGGGCCAGTCGGCAGATTAGGGGTTAAAAAATTTTATTCAAGTGTCGGCGATGTGGGGGGACCTCGGTTTAGGGGTACATAGGTACTTTATGGGTGTTAGTGTACTTTAGAGTACAGTAGTTAAGAGCTTTAGAAACCGGCGTTAGCCAGAAAGCTCTTAACTACTGACTTTTTTTTCTGCGGCGGGAGTTTTGTCGTTAGATGTCTAACACTCACTTCAGAAACGACTCTAAATACCGGAGTTAGAAAGATCCCATTGAAAAGATAGGATACGCAATTGACGTAAGGGGATCTGCGGTATGGAAAAGTCGCGGCTGAAAAGTGAGCGTTAAACCCTATTTTGAGTGACTCCAAATACCGGCGGTAGCCTAAAACCAGCGTTAGGAGCCTCTAACGCTGGTTTTCACGGCTACCGCCAGACTCCAAATCTAGGTCTTAGTTTCTATTGGTAGAAAGTGGCTGCAACATATCTTCTAGAATGGGATTTAACATTTCTCATACTGTAATTTGTGAGGCCACAATATGACAAGGTTTCCTCCATCTAATTTTTAAATTGCCTTGTGATATTGGTTGCCAACAAACAGCCTATAGAAGGGACAGTAAACACATTGTAATTACAAGATATTTCTATTGTGTTGTAATAAAATAACATACTGGCAAAGTCTACATGTTTCTAAACAAAAATAACAATGCAAGTTGTTTTCAATAGCTAGACCTAATCCACCATTTGCCTTATTTGAAAGAGCCAATCTGGGCTTTAGTCCACAGACAACAAGGCCAATCACAATCATAATGTTAGTATAAAGTGAATTTGTTTTGCAGTTGTTCTTATTTTAAGCCAATATGGGACAGATATATAGCAGAGTTATAAGAGTCGCTGGACCCAGATGTACCCCTGTGTCCAGCGCCTCTTATAAGATACAGCTCAAGTTTTACTGTTATTTAAGAGAAAACTGTGAGATGTCAGCGGTCCCACTTGAGGGGAGTATTATAGTTGTACCAAATTATTCTTGTTGTTTCTATATAGCAAAGTTCAGAGAATAAGAAATTATACAATGTTCAGAGATGAACTGCCTGAAAAGGTAGCAAAATAAATATTGAAATTATATTACAAAGTTGTTCATTTTTGTATAGCTAAACATTTTATATAAAAATCTCAAGGTATTTATTACACCTTACATTTGTAGAAAATAGAAAAAATAAATCAATAATATTTGTAGTGGACATGGCTAAATGACAGAACACGCCAATGAAAAACAAATTCCACACCCAAATTTATTTTATAAATGCTTCACAGCCCTAAGTTTTATATGAGAATGATTTTGCATTGTGAAGGGTATATATTAATGTGAAGAGCATATTTATGTACAATTCTGGTTGAGGTCATAATAACTGGAAGGTTCACATCAATTAAGTAAGTATATGTTTTTTTTCTGAGATACATGCATAGACATTTAACTAGGTTATGGTTTCATAAATGGAGGTCATAATATGCTTTACCTTTTTTGAATTTAGGAGCTCAGACTACAAATGTCACAAACTTATACCAGCACACTAGTGATTGTTAGACCCTCACAAACATGTAGGCATATTCCCCTACACATGTTTACTGCTTAATGCATGCACAATGTCTGCATAAACCTAGCTACCATAAACTGAATTTGTCTGTATCCAGTACTCACAAGATGACGGGTAGATAGTAAAAAATAACATTTCAAGCTTTAACGTTTTGTATATAAACATTTTATTGGTGTTTAACTAATTAAAAAACTGTTTAGGTAGAACTGTTCATTTCCTTGCTTGTGCTTTTTGAATTATTTAAAGTAGTTCAGTGTAGCTCACAGTTTTGTTGCTTGATCACAATTGGTGAGGTGAAACTATAATTTACATAGGCCATTTCTAGGATTTTTTCCAAACAGTCGAATACACATTTTGTACCCCCCCCCACAAACAAATGATATAACCTGCTATTACTGCTTCTTAAAGGGAAATTAAACCCATATTTATTTATTTCATTATTCAGATAGAGAATACAATTTTAAAAATGTTTACAATTTACTTCTATTATCAAAAATACTTTGTTCTCATTTCATTCTTTGTTGAAGAAATATCAAGATAGGTAGCGTGCACTGTCTGGAGCACTACATAACAGAAAATAGTGCTGCCATCTAGTGCCCTTGCTAATGTGTAACATTGGTAAATACTGCTGCTATATAGTGTTGCAGACATTGGACCGCTCCTTAACTTACCTTCCTCCTTTTCAACAAAGGATAACAAAAAAACGAATAAAATTTGATAAAAGAAGTAAATTAGAAATTTTATATTCTATCTGAATTAAATGATTTTTTGGGGTTTTATGTCCCTTTAATGCACTTTTCTAGTATGTGTTTAATAGTTGTAGATAACTAATTTACCTACAATTATAGAGAATATAGATTTTCATTATCACATCAAATTATTGACTTTTAATCTGATTTATTATACTTATAATAGCTAAAATGTTTAATTTCTATATGACATAACATGCCAAAGCAGTGGCTTTGCACAACATAGCAAATCAGTGATGGCTGTGCTTAATAAATCAAACAGTGGTGACGATATATCAAACACATGAACTTGGAGGCAAGATTACCTCTTTTCTTTTTCACCATTATATTTAGACTGATACTAGCATGTCTTACAGGGAAATATATCAAGCTATGTGCAGACAAGTTCTAGAACAGAGACTCACCAGTTGGCAAAATTTAAGACTTCAAAAGAGCTCTTATGTTCAATTCTGCCTCCATATGCTTCAGGGGAGTGGCCTCCCTTTCTAGCCATTATGCCACCACATATGGGTGCTACTATGAAGAATTACTTAGGCAGGAAAATATACACATTAAAAAATTATATCATGCACCAAATTAATACCCCCCTGCAGGAGTGCCCTTAGGCAGTTGCCTAGTTGCCTCAATTGTAGCACTGGCCCTGATTACATTGCTACCTTGGTAATTTTGATTAAATAATATACAAAGAATATATATATATATATATATATATATATATATATATATATATGCATTTTGCCAATGTTAGACCAGCTATATTAGCTTGATCTAACGCCATTCCCAAGACTAGAAAATCAACCTTTTATCAGGTCCAATAAATCATTCAGATTACAAAAAATTTTTTTTAAAGTATAATAATGGTAAACTGGTTATAATCTTACTACTACTATATAAAAAAATGTCATATATTTTAAAGATTTGTGTGGTCTAATACACAAAACATATTAAAACAAAGATATGGGCCATAGACATAATATAGAAAATGGTTTATTATTAGTGCTTCTATACATTGTAGGAAATTAGAGTATACATTTTTTACAAATTAAACAAATCTGTAAAAATGCTAATTATGACTGTTTCCAGAGATTAAGACAGAGGGAGGCATATTGGATTTTTAAACTCTACACTTTAATGCCAAACGGATTAAATGGTAATATTGATTTCACAGGTTTTAATTAAGTATAGAAGTTTAAGTGTGTTCTTTTATTTGTTTGGCATGCTGGATTATATTTCTAATAATAAGCTAGTAATAATGTTATATATATATATATATATTTGTGATTAAACATGTTTATTGTTTTATATTATAATATCATATGAAATACTGCTGATATTGTTGTTATAAATACAACCAATATACTGCATTATTGGTTTAAATAATATAGTTATCTCTGAGAAGTATAGATTACATTTGACATTTTAATTTACTTACAGAAACTAAGCTAATGGTTTTGGTGAGTGCACATGAATTATCCTTTTGTTTAAATAAACACAGATCACACACACACACATACAGTATACACACACGCATATAAAGAGAGTGACTATATTTAACATTTGCGGATGGGCTTTATTGTGGCTTTCTCATTTGCTTGTTTTAAAATTAGTCTGCTTTGTTTTAATTCTAAATAAACTGAATGAATGTATATATACCAAAACTCAGTAGTTTTTATTACCAATGTTAGAACAAATTAAAATAATTTAATTACATTATGGATCCCTTCTTCAGAAAAAATCTTGTGAAGCTATAAAGCATTTATCTCATACTGGTAAAGACAATAGCCATATCTTCTGGAAAGTTTTTTTTGCAAGAACGTTAATTTGCAGCAAACCAGGATCCAGGTAGCTATGTCGCGAACCAAAAATTTTCGGGTTTGCGAACAGCGGACTCGAACTTCTGGTATTGTTCGCGAACCCGCGAACCACCATTGAATTCAATAGGCAGGCGAACTTTAAAACCTACAAGGACTCTTTCTAGCCACAATAGTCATGGAAAAGTTGTTTCAAGGGTACTAACACCTGGTCTGTCGCATGCTGGAGGGGGATCCCTGGCAAAACTCCCATTGAAAATTACATAGTTTATGCAGAGTCTGCTTTTAAGCCATAATGGGCCTAAATCAACTAACATTCCCAAATTGTTTGCAATAACGTGCTTTAAAACATCAGTTTTTATGTCGTATCTATCAGGTAGTGTAAGGGTTACGGCCGCATCACAGTGACAGAGCAAACTCCAAGTGTTACGCACCGCAATCAACCGCAAACAGTCCACTTGCACAACCACAAGATAGATTTGATAGATAGATACATAGATAACATAGCTCAATCGATGCAATATACATATGATCGATACACTGTACATAGCTCAATAGATGCAATATACATTTGATCGATACAAATTACATCGATCAATAGATGCAATATACATTTGATAGATAAGAATGTTATCGAATCAAAGATGCAATATACATTTTATAGATACGAATGACATCAACCAAAATATGTAATATACATTTTATAGATACGAATTACATCGATCAATAGATGCAATCTACATTTGATCGATACGTTTGATAGTTCGATCGATTTGATATATAAATAAATGGATTTGAAATATATATAATTTCCCTGACAGAGTATAACAATAAGACATGCGGTCTGTGACCCGTGGTGTGCTAAGTAGTACTATTCTTAACATTTTACTACAACCTGTTACTCCCCCTATCAGATGAGGTCTATATGGCCTTCATTTGTGGAACCGGGAGATGGAAGAAGATGATTGTTCTGTCCTCCTACTTCAAATTTGTCAGAAACACAAGTGGCTGTCTCAAAACATCCCGGACAGAAGATAGATTGATAGATAGGATAGATAGATATACATAGATAGATAGTTAGATAGAATCGATAGAAGATAAATAGATAGATTTGTTAGATATATAATTACCCAGATAAAGTCTAATAATTAAACATGCGTTCTTGGACCCAACTAGGTTGTGTTAAGTAGTACTATTCTTCGCACTTTCAGCCCTGTAACTCCCCCTATTGGTGGAGGTCTATATGGCGGTTATGATTACCCTGACAAAGTATAACAACAAGACACGCGGTCTGGGACCCATGGTAATTTTGTTGTGTTAAGTAAAACTTTTCTTATCACTTGAATCCCTCTTACCCCCCCCCCCCTTTTGTTGGAGCTCTATATGGCCTGCATGATTAGCCTGACAAAGTATAATAATAAAACATCTGGTCTTGGACCCATGATAATTAGGTTGTGTTTAAGTAGTACTATTCTTATAACTGTAATCCCTGTTACTCCCCCTATCAAGGGAGGTTTATATGGCCTGCATGATTACCCTGACAAAGTATAACATCAAGACACACAGTGTTGGACCCATGATAACTAGCTTGTGTTAATTAGTACTTTTCTTAGCACTTTAATCCCTGTTCCCCCCCCTATCGGGGGTGTTCTATATGGCCTGTCTGTTTACCCTGAAAAAATATAATAATAAGACATGCGGTCTGGTACCCATTTTAACTAGGTTGTGTTTTAAGTACTACCATTCTTAGCACTTTAATCTCTGTAACTCCCCCTATTTGGTGAGGTCTATACGGCCTGGATGATTACCCATACAAAAAATAATAATAAGACATCTGCTCTTGGTCTGCGACCCATGGTAACTATGTTGTGTTAATTAGTAATGTCCTTCGCATTTTAATAGCTGTTACTCATACTCACCCTATCGGTAGAGGTCTATATGGCCTGCATGATTACCCTTACAAAATATAACAACCAAACATATGCTCTGGGACCCATGGTAAGTAGGTTGTGTTAAGTAGTACTGTTCTTTGCCGTTTAATACCTGTTACAACACCAAATGGTGGCAGGTCTATCTGGCCTTCATGATTAGCTGCACCCAAACCCAAAAAAAAGCCGAGTGGTCTTAGACTAACACCCATGGCTAACTCGGTTGTTTCAATTAGTACTATTCTTAGCACTTTCATCCCTGTTACGGGTGGTCTACATGGCCATCATGATTAGCCGAACAAAATACTACAATCCAACCTTTGCTCAGTCTTCATAGGCCCTTCATTGGCTGTATTTTGATAGTACAGTTCTTATTATTTTTATAGCTGATACAACACCGAATGGTGGCAGCTCTATATGGCCTGCATGATTAGCCGCACCCAATACAAAAATAAATCCAAGCGGCCTTGGATTAACACCCATGGCTTACTCTGTTGTTTCAAGTAGTACTATTCTTAGCACTTTCATCTCATCATCCCTGTTACTTCCAGGACTCTCGGTTGTGGTCTACATGGCCATCATGATTAGCCTAATCAAATACTACAATCCAACCTTGGCTCAGTCTTCATAAGGCCCTTCATTGGCTGTATTTTGGTAGTACTGTTCTTATTAGTTAAATACCAGATACAACACCGAATGGTGGCAGCGCTATATGGCCTGCATGAATAGCCGCACCCAAAGCCAAAAAAAAGCCAAGTGGTCTTGCACTAACACCCATGGCTAACTCTGTTGTTTCAAGTTCTACTATTCTTAGCTCTTTCATCTCATCCCTGTTACTTCCAGGACTCTCAGTGGTGGTGGTCTACATGGCCATCATGATTACCCTCACCAAAATATAACAACAATACGTGCGTGCAGGGAACCATGGTAAGGTTACTTCCTTTCGCAAAATCGAGTATAACAGTTGCAGGCAGAGGTTCTGACCCTGAATTATGGCTGCACCTCTCCCTAAAAGAGGCATGCAAAGAGCTGGCCTGTCTAAAAAGAGGAGCAAGGCTGTACAGGTTGTTCTCCTTCAGTCGTTTTATACGCTGTCCCATGGCCACGACCCTCAACAACCACAACAGAATGAAACACCACATATGCTATCCTTTTGAACAACAGAGTACAGGTATGGCATTGATTTTAGTTACATGGCGATATTTATTATGAACCGTGAAATTGAAAACAAAAACATGATTGGACACCCAGTACAGTACAGGTCGTTCTCCTTCGGCCTTTTTAGAATAGTGTTCCGGACCCCCAACAAAAACAACAGCAGGAAAGAGGACATATGGCATCCTTTTGAACAATAGATGACAGGTAAGGCATAGATTTTAGAAAGCCATAGATAATTTTTTTGCAACTGTGAAATAAAAAAAAAAACATTGATTGGACACCCAGCACACTTCTTTATCCTTAGGCCTTTTTAGAAGAGGCTCCTGGAGCCTCAACAGAAACAACAGCATGAAAGAGGACATATGGCATCCTTGTGAACAATTGATTACAGTTAAGGCATTGATTTTAGAATCCCAGAGATCATTTATATGACCCGGGAAAAAGAAAAAAACATTGATTGGACACCCAGTAAACTTCTTTATCCTTAGGCCTTTAAATAAGAGGCTCCCGGAGCCTCAACAGAAAAAACATCATGAAAGAGGACATATGGCATCCTTTTGAATAATAGATTACAGGAAAGGCATAGATTTTAGAAACCCAGAGATCATTAGTTGCAACCGGGAAATAGAAAAAAACATTGATTAGACACCCAGTACACTTATTTATCCTTAGGCCTTTTTAATAAGAGGGTCCCGGAGCCTCAACCAAAACAACAGCTTGAAAGAGGACATATGGCATCCTTTTGAATAATAGATTACAGGAAAGGCATTGATTTTAGAATCCCAGAGATCATTTATATGACCCGGGAAATAGAAAAAAACATTGATTGGACACCCAGTACACTTCTTTATCCTTAGGCCTTTTTATAAGAGGCTCCCGGAGCCTCAACAGAAAAAACATCATGAAAGAGGACATATGGCATCCTTTTGAATAATAGATTACAGGAAAGGCATAGATTTTAGAAACCCAGAGATCATTAGTTGCAACCGGGAAATAGAAAAAAACATTGATTAGACACCCAGTACACTTATTTATCCTTAGGCCTTTTTATAAGAGGGTCCCGGATCCTCAACCGAAACAACAGCATGAAAGAGGACATATGGCATCCTTTTGAATAATAGATTACAGGAAAGGCATTGATTTTAGAAACACAGAGATAATTAGTTGCAACCGGGAAATGGAAAAAAACATTGATTAGACACCCAGTACACTTATTTATCCTTAGGCCTTTTTATAAGAGGGTCCCGGAGCCTCAACCGAAACAACAGCATGAAAGAGGACATATGGCATCCTTTTGAATAATAGATTACAGGAAAGGCATTGATTTTAGAAACACAGAGATAATTAGTTGCAACTGGGAAATGGAAAAAAACATTTATTAGACACCCAGTACACTTATTTATCCTTAGGCCTTTTTATAAGAGGGTCCCGGAGCCTCAACTGAAACAACAGCATGAAAGAGGACATATGGCATCCTTTTGAATAATAGATTACAGGAAAGGCATTGATTTTAGAAACACAGAGATAATTAGTTGCAACCGGGAAATCTAAAAAAACATTAAATAGACACCCAGTACACTTCTTTATCCATAGGCCTTTTTAGCAGAGGCTCCAGGACCCTCAACAAAAACAAGAGCAGGGAGCTGGGCATAGGAGTACAAGTGAGTGTGACAATAATAATGTGAAGGGGAAGATTGCGGAGTTGTGGAATTTTAATTTTGTTATTGTGGGAAGTACTTGCAATGACCTTGCTCTGGTGAATCCATATCGCAAATGTCTTTTTTAAGGCACTGTTTGTCTATTTTTTGAATATCAGCATTTGGTAAATGAAGTGCAACTTAAGGCTGGTGAGAACTGACCTTTCTTCTGGCTGTTTGCAAATGTTGTGGCTCTGGACAAACATGTGAATAAGGGGCCATCTGCCATATTCTGCACGCAACCCCTTTGATGATTGACGATAAACATGTGTCACCTGCAAGCAGAGCTCGTTACTTCTGTCTAAATCATCTTCCTGGTATGGACAGGCCACTGTTTCTCACAGCAAGTCTGAAGCTTGAACTACAAGATTGTCTTGATTATGGTAGGAAACCAAAGTTTATTAAATTCTGTATTATCACCACAAAAGCTGAACTTCTTGAAGCAAGGAAAATGCCAGCAATTTCATGTGTTTATGGATGACAAGGACATCCTGTCCTGTGGTGCACAGAGATGGAGAGGATTTTGGGCCTCCCTGTACACTACCCAGATGTCTCCAACATCACCAGAAACACAAGACAGCGACTCTTGGGAAGTTCCTGGAGTGTTCCGGTAGCTATCTCTTTGCGCCCCGAAAGGAATACTTTATCAGTGTTTTTGTATACATCTGACAACAGCTTTGGAGACTGTGGTGACGCACATGTTATTTACTGTTGTTCCAGCTGTGGCAATATCAATTGGCTTTAAAAAGGTAAGATTTGGAGACTAGTGACGCACATTTTATGCATGCTGTGGCAATTGCAATTTGCATTAAAAATAATCTGCTAACAACCACTACCTAGGACCACACCTGACTCCTGAAGTCATGCTTCAGTTAGTAACTCAAGTTAAATTAATTTTTTTTTATTATTATGCTCAGCAGATTCAAAACATACCATTCTTCTAGGCATATCACACGACATGTCAAAATGCTGCATGGAAAATGGCAGTGTGCAAAGTCCTAATATTAGTGAACCTATAAGTGCATTAAATTTTCTAAAATAAACAAAAATACCGAGAAAAAAAAAAAGAAAAAAAAAAGGAAAGAGGACATATGGCATCCTTTTGAACAATAGATTACATTTAAGGCATTGATTTCAGAAACCCAGAGATAATTTGTTGCAACCGTAAAATCTAAAAAAAACCTTGATTAGACACCCAGTACACTTATTTATCCTTAGGCCTTATTAGCAGAGGCTCCAGGACCCTCAACAAAACCAGCAGCAGGAAAGAGGACATATGGCATCCTTTTGAAAAATAGATTTCTGGAAAGGCATTGATTTTAGAAACCCGGGGATAATTTGTTTCAACCGGAAAATCTAAAAAAACATTGATTAGACACCCAGTACACATATTTATCCTTAGGCCTTTTTAGCAGAGGCTCCAGGACCCTCAACAGAAACAAAAGCATGAAAGAGGACATATGGCATCCTTGTGAACAATTGATTACAGATAAGGCATTGATTTTAGAATCCCAGAGATCATTTATATGAACCTGGAAATAGAAAAAAACATTGATTGGATACCCAGTACACTTCTTTATCCTTAGGCCTTTTTATAAGAGGCTCCTGGAGCCTCAACAGAAACAACAGCATGAAAGAGGACATATGGCATCCTTGTGAAAATTAGATTACAGGAAAGGCATTGATTTTAGAAACACAGAGATAATTTGTTGCAACCGGGAATTTGAATCAAACAAATGATTCGATGGACACCCAGTACACTTCTTTCTCCTTAGGCCTTTTTATAAGAGGGTCCAGGACCCTCAAACAAAACACCAGCAGGAAAAAGGACGTATGGCATCCTTTTGAACAATAAAGTACAGGTACAGCATTGATTTTACAAACCCAGAGATAATTTTGGGCAAATGTGAAATAGAAAAAAAAATTGAGTGGACACCCAGTACACCTCTTTCTCCTTAGGCCTTTTTATAAGAGGGTCCAAGACCCTCAAACAAAATACCAGCAGGAAAGAGAACATATGGCATCATTTTTAACAATAGAGTACTGGTACGGCATTGATTTTAGAAACCCACAGATAATTGTTTGGAAAAGTGAAATTGCCCCAAAAACCATGCTTGGACTCCCACTCCAGGTCGTTCTCCTTCAGCCTTTTTATGTTGAAAAGATTTTATTCAAAGATTTTACAAATACAATATATCAATGATCAAACATTCCAATGTTCAAAGGTCATTCTATCAATAGAGACAATACTCAAAAAATACACATTATATCATACATGTTCAAGGTTGCTGCAGTTCACTCAAAGTAATCATCGTAGATGCTATAAACAACATTTCATCTGGCCTAGTCCATGTCCGCCCCCCCTCTCCTTCTGGAAGCCTCGTGATAGTGCATAAAAGGTTCCCATTGTAGTAGGAATGACTTTTTATCATTTAGATATTCTGCTGAGGCACTTGCTTTATCAAAATGGTATGTCATCTTTTTTTTATCAGGTCAAAGCTCGGGGGGATTCCCTTCCAAAATTGGGCTATGCCTAACCTTACTATCGTGCATAACCATCTTCCTAGTTTGTTATTGTATCTAGAGAGCCCTGGGATCGGAAAGTGGAGCAGAGCTTGTTCCATAGTTAGCTTTATTGTTTTTTCGAAGATCTCGCTCATGAATTTTGAAGTTTGATCCCATATTTCTTTAACATATCTACATTCCCACCACATATGTGGGTATGTCCCAGGTTCCCCACATCCCCTATAGCAGAGCTTGGTTGATGGGTCCCCTCCTCCCCCTGATCTAGTCGGGAATAAATACCATCTGAAGGCTACTTTAATGAAATTTTCTTTAAGGGTTGCGTTTTGTGTAAAAGATAAACCACCGCTAAGAGTTTCTCTCCAAGTCTCAACTGACCAGGTTCTCCCTGTATCATTTTCCCATTTTAACATTAAGGGGGGTTTGGTGTCTGGAGGGGGGTTATTAAATAAGGTGTACAGGGTTGAAATCCCACCTCTAATGTGATAATCGGCCAAACAAAGCCTTTCTAATGTGATGGTTACGGGGGCTCTTTCATTCCCCATTATTTGATATACTCTGGATTTTAGTTGGAGGTAATGGTACCAGATATTCCTATCTTCTGTAACTAGGACCTGATATTGTGTGAAGGATATCATTTTACCCTCTTTATATACATCTGCAATCCTGTAAAGCCCTTTATTTTGCCATTTCTGTTGCACATTGCTGTCAAATGAGGAAGTTTGGGTTATCAATGGTGTGATCGCTGATCTTTTATTTAGTAATGGAAATCTAGAGTTCAATATCTTCCAAATGTGTAAGGTGTGCTGAATTGCAATGAATTTGCTTTTCTTATGAGTAGTGGGGGTGTCTGGGGTCCACAATAAGTGCGAGAGTGGTGTAATGTTCATAACAGCAGATTCAATATTTAGCCATTGTGAGTTGTGTTTAATTTGGAACCAATGTAAAGTTTGAGCGATGCGGGCCGTGTAGTAGTATGGGATTAGATTTGGGTGACCCACTCCTCCCATCTTTTTGGGGACACACATAAGTGTTTTATTGATTCTAGCTCGTTTTCCCTGCCACACAAATCGTAAGATGTCTTTTTGGAGCTTATGTAGGTCTGAAAGAGGAAGGGTGATGGGTAAGGAGCGAAATAAGTATAATAATTTGGGTAAAAGAGACATCTTGACCGAGATAATTCTACCAAATAGAGAGATTTTGAGCTTCATCCATTTAGTTAAAAGGGTTCTGATTTTCTTGAACATGGGGAGATAATTTAAATGATATAGGGAATGTATATTGCTAGAGAGATTAATTCCTAAATATTTAATGGACTTTTTGGGCCATCCAAATGAGAAGTTTAGCTCTATTAATTTTTTGGTATGGGCTGGGATTCCAACTCCCAGAGCTTCGCATTTATCTCCGTTGATTTTATAGCCCGACAAGGTCCCGAATTGTTTATATACTAATGGAAGGGATAGTAGTGGTTTTGTTAAAGTCAATATCACGTCATCCGCAAATAGGGAGATCTTGTGTTCAGTTTGTCCTACCTCAATTCCTGATATGTCCCTACTTTCTCTGATTTTGATAGCTAGTGGTTCAATGCTTAAAGCAAACAAAAGCGGGGATAACGGGCAACCTTGTCTGGTTCCGTTATTAATGTGTATCGGTGAAGATTGGTAACCTGATAATTTAACAAACGCTGTCGGGGAGGAGTATAATGATTTGATAGCATCGTAGAACTGTCCCTTAATGCCTACCTTCTCAAGTACTGCAAACATAAAACCCCAATCAACTCTATCGAATGCCTTCTCTGCATCCAAAGATAGAAACAGAGAAGGCACCCGTCCTACAGTAGCTACATTAATGAGATCTACAATTTTTCTCGTGTTATCTGGGGCTTCCCTTTGAGAAATAAATCCTACCTGATCTGGGTGAATTAATTTAAGAAGAAGTGGGTTTAGACGATTTGCTAAGATTTTGGTAAATAGTTTGATATCCTGATTAATCAGGGAGATGGGCCTATAATATTGGCAGTGATGTTTGCTTTTGCCTGGTTTTGGGATCACTGAAATTCTGGCCATCAACATTTCTTTTGGTATTTCCTTGCCCTGCATCATAGCGTTGAATACCTTAACTAATTGTGGTACTAACAATGGTTGTAGTGTTTTGTAGAAAATGCCATGGTAACCGTCAGGGCCTGGGGCTTTAGAACCTTTAAGATTTTTGATACCGAGTTTTATTTCTTCTGGTGTTATGGGGAGATTTAAGGAGTCTAATTCCTCTTCTGTTAGTGTTGGTAGTTTACTATCTCCGAGAAACGATATTAAGTCTGGTGTCTTATTTTTGCCTTTATGAGGGTTAGGGATATTATACAATTTCTTATAATAGTCTGCAAATAAGTTAGCGATATCTTGAGGGTCATTAGTGATCTTGTTATCTGGGGATTGTATTTGAGGGACGGTTGTGGCCCTGACAATCTCCTTCAATTTGTTTGCCAGCATCCGGTCCGGCTTGTTCCCATAAATATAGTATTGTGTGTCAACTACTCTTATTGATCTAACGGCCTCTGAATTTAAGAGTGAATCTAATTCTGTGTTTTTAATTTTAAGTTGGGTAATTAGTGTACGTGAAGGATTACGTCCAAGTTGTGACCTAAGTCTATTAGTCTCTAGTTTTAAACTTAGCAGTCTCTCCTCCCTTTGCTTATTTTGTTTGCTAGATTCGGATATGAGTAGACCTTGTGTGTAGGCTTTCAGTGCTCCCCATTCTAGGGCTGTATTGTTAGTGGAGTTATTGTTAATTTCAATGAATTCAGCAATTTGTTGCTTAATCAAATCTAAAGTTGGGCCCTCCCTTAGTAGTGATGCATTGAGTGTCCAGGATTTCGTTCTTTGTGGGTTAACTAGTCCCGCCATCGTAGTCTCCACTATAGAGTGGTCTGACCAGGAGCAGTTAGTAATGGTTGTATTGACTATTAGGGGGACCAGGATTTGGCTTACGAAAATGTAATCTATTCTAGATTGTGATGCGTGCATGGGGGAGTAATATGTGTAGTCATGTACCCCTTGATTCATCGCGCGCCAACTATCTGTCAGGTTGTGGTCGAGGGAGAAGTCAAGCAGTATTCTACTTGATTTTATGGTTGAATTAGTGGGCGTGGATGTTTGTGAGGATCTGTCAATTTTATCATTCATGGTGAGGTTGAAGTCACCTCCTATTATGGTTTTGTATTTTTTCCACAATGTTAAGTGTTTGCTAAGCTTAGAGATAAAATTGGATTGTAGCTCGTTGGGAGCATATACATTCACCAGCAGTATTGGGGTGTTATGAATAGAGCCCTGTATTATGATGTATCTCCCTTCTCTATCTCTTATTATAGATTCCTCATGGAAGTTTAGGGATGAATGGATTAGCACTGAAACTCCACATTTCTTTTTTGGGCCAATGGCGTGAAATTGTGTGGGGTACACCTTGTCCCAATATCTGGGGATAGACATGGATGTAAAATGTGTTTCCTGCAACATCACTATCTTGGCGTTCATGGCTTTATATTCTAAGATTGCTTTTTTTCTTTTGATGTCAGAGTTTAAACCCCTGACATTATGTGAAATTATTTTTATAGACATGGAAGCTGTTTAGATGGGACTACCATAGTGTGGTACCTGTACATCTCATGAGGTTGGGTCAGGACTTCTCTCATCTGAGGGGGGGCCCCACAGACCAGGCCAATCCCAGTTCCAGCAGCTGAAAAGCATATCAGACCTTTATAAGAGTTAAAGAGAAAGATTAGTCTAACAGGTATTTTGTCAGCAATTAATGTTTTTGTAGTGAACGGTGTATAAACCATCTCATAGGTGACATGGAGTAACCATAAGAAAAATGACCAAAGATATAACAATAGTATATTAAAAATCAACATTGGAAATAACAGTGTGTGAATGAGTTGAAAAAAACAATAACATTTCGGCAGCATCGAAATACGAACCTAAATTTAGCTTACCTTTGAGCATAGGAACAAGAATATCAGGGGGGGGAGTTAGGGAGGGGTGTAGGGATGGATGTGGGAGGGTAAGGGTGGGGGGGAGATCCTGAGATGATATTTAACTAGAATAAACATAATTAATCCCTCTTTATGAGGTATATAGGGAGTACAATGTAAGGAGCTCTCTAGGAGGCTAGGTATATATCACTCTGTCTAACAGGCAAAAAGCTTTAAAGCGCCTGAGATTGGTTGAGGCAGACAGAGTGTTGGTGCGTGAGCAGTACCTCTCAAGGGCAAGGGTTATATAACGAGTGTGACTCCTAGGTAACTGAACTTGAGTGTAACTAAACAAGAAAGAGAGGGAGCACAATAATACTGAACCTTAATAAGAAAGAAAAGATAACATAATGGTCTACATTGGGCAAGGCCCATCTTAGTGAAACAGTTTCTGTTTGAAGTGAGTTAGCCTTATAACTCTTAGAGTATTATATTCTACTTAGCACTCAGGGCAAAGTGTTCTCAGTCTCATCCGAGTCAGTTTCGCCAGTGTCCTGTCTGGGGTTAATTCTTTGTTTTTTTGCTTTACCACTTCTTCCCACTGGTATCCATTCCTTCTGGAAAGATTTTCTTGGTGGTGAAGATCTCTTAGGAGTTGATGGTATGTCAGCTTGGATTTGAAGACGGTGGAGCAGAGCCCTCCCTTCCTCCAGGTTATTGCAGCTATAGCTTCCATTCTGATATGAGAAAACCAGTTTGAAAGGAAAGTTCCACCTATATTTTATGTGTGCCTTCATTAGGGCTGCAGTGATTGGTTTCATATCCCTTCTTGATAGGGGCAAGATCTGTGAATATTTGAATGTTGTGCCCTTCAAATTCTATGCATTTTTTATCTCTGGCTGCTTTCAGGATTCTTTCTTTGACATGGTAATAGTGCATTTTTAGGATTATGTCTCTGTTTGCGTTCTGTTGAGGTCTTGTGAGGGCCCTATGCACCCTGTCCATTAGGAGAGTAGTTGGGTCACTATCTGGAACTAGTTGTGTGAACAGTTCGGTAATGGTTTCCTCTAGATTTTTATAGGTCTCTGGTAGGTTCCGGATTCTCAAGTTAGACCTTCTTGATCTATTTTCTAGATCCTCTATCTGTTCTTCAAGCCTATTAATGTATGCCGAATTATCTTGGATGGAGTCTCTCAATATAGGAATTTCCTCAGTCACAGTGTCTAATTTTTCCTCCAATTCAGCAGTTCTCTCACCTATTTCCCTAAGGTCCTGTTTTATTTCTGATAGGGCTGTCTTGAATTCTTCTTGAAATAGAGATTTAAATGTTAGGTTCTTCTGGTCTGGCTCATTCAGGTGTTTCTGAGCCCTGTGGGCTTTGTGTTTTGATTGAGACCTCGAGAGGCATTCTTTTACTGTTTGTGATTTATTTTTCATCTTGAGGCGTTCGGGAAATGGAGAGAGAAATCTTGTATGGAATCTTGTTGTAATGCAACTTTTTTATGCAATTCTTGTGCTAGTTTATTCTCAGGATCTCTATGTGCTATTTAAGGATGTTTGTTCATAACTCTTATTACCCCATGCTCGATGGTTAATTGCGTTCAAAGTTCAGGCCTCGTAGCACCCAGTTTCTCATCAAGTTCACATTTAGCTTATGAAAGGGGGTATAGGGTGCTAGTGTAAAAGTCTCTCTTGTCTGGTGACTTGCAAGCTCCTGTTAATCCTCTTCGGGTGTTCCCAGGTTGTCAGTATTATTAGCAACAGCCCAGGTAGGGGATTTGGTTTTATTGGAGTCTTGTATGGAGACTATTTAAGAGTGTTTGGACTTGTACTCACATTGGTATAAGTTACCAGGGAGTGCTACGCTTTCCGTGTGTCAGATTATTACCCTATTTTGTTCTCTGGAAGGGGATTGTACGGTTAGCTGTAGAGATTTCACAGTTCCTTTGTCAAACAATTTTAAACCCACTAATAGTACCCCTAAGGTAGTTTCCAATGTGCAACCTTGTGATCTGCCTCTTTAGGCCCTGGAGGTGTAGATGTCAATACCAGTAGGGGTTAATGTAGAGAGGAACTGTGTATGAATACTTGTATCTCAACACATGGATACATTTATTGGCTTGTATACAGTCTGTGTAAACACATATATTTGTATGTAGGAGCCCTGTGTTCAGATATATGCTGTGGAATTCTCTTTTGGCTAAAGGCCAGTTCCAGTTCAGGATATTAATGGAGTTCAGTGTGGTAGTGGAAGTTTTCAGTGGAGATTTCAATATTTAAACGCTTTATATACAGCGTTATCAATGTTGCTGTTTTGAGGCTAATGAAATCCCACTGCTATGTGATGTGTGACCGGTATCAGCGGGAATGGCGAATCTCGCCAAGAACTTAAAGTTATGCAGAAGGATTTTCCTACTCACTGTTAGGTATGTCTGCGGTCCGATGATGCTTCTACTTCTGCCCTCTCCTCAGCAGGCCAGGACCGACAAGCTTAGAAACTGAAGGGGGCCGCTAGCAAGATGGCGTTTTTTTGCGCCAACTCCGGTCTGACCCGCTTCCAAGGTAAGGCTCTTTGCTCAGACTGTAGAGAGTGCTCAGTCAGGAGGTCAGTGACCGAGAGTCCAGGGATTGTCTCCCAATGAGGGGGGCACCTTAGTTTGTAGAGCTTTGGGGGCAATGATACCGCTGTGCTATTGTGCTATTCAGCTATGTCCCACGCTGCACGGAGGCTGATGTCTCTACTCTCCAGTTCTGTCAATTCACCTCTGTGATCCTCCGGAGCGGTGACCCGACTCCCCGGTGTGATGTTAATTGGTTGCCGGCCGGGGTAGGTGATCTCTGCTGTAAATGTAGCTGTCCGGTCTCAGCTCCCTTCCTCCCACTGCTTCAGAGCCGCTTTCTAAGTCACACTGCTCAGCAAAAAGTTTCTATCACCAAGACGGACACTTATAGGGCTATAAGCTAACGATATTTTTAGGATTGTGGCGATTAAAGTTGGTGTTTTAAACAACTTATAAATTAATGTTTGGGAGCTCCCTTCAGATGCGTCTAGTCTGTTCAGAAGTTAACCCCACCTCCCTTCAGCCTTTTTATAAGAGGGTCCAGCACCCTCAACAGAAACAACTGCAGGAAACACCACCACATATGCCATCCTTTTGCACAAGCGAGTACAGGTATGGCATCCATTTTAGAAACCCGGAGATAATTGAGAGGAACCAGGAACATTTTTCTAAAAATTTGCTGGGGCACCCATTACAGGTCGTTCTCCTTCAGCCATTTTATACCATGGGCCACGACCAGCAACAGGCACAACAGCATGAAACACCACATATGCCACCCTTTTGCACAATAGAGTACAGGTATGGCATAGATGGAACACAGAGATAATTTAAAACAACCAAGAGACGGATATAGATGCTTGGTCGGTCCTCCTCCTTCAAATTTGTGGCATTTTGCGTTCTATTTAATGGTCCACCAGATATGAGTGGTGTGCTAAGTTGTACTATTCGTAACAGTTTAATCACTAGTGTTATGTGCCTTATTTTTTTTATTTGAGTTTTGTACCCACAGAGCTCCAGCAGAGGCCAGAAAAATTAGGAATGTACAAATGACTGAAAAATTTGGGTATTGTTGTAGCAGCGGCCAGAAAAATTGATGTTTGTAAAACATTTATAAAGTGCCCTAAAAGCTTGTGGCTTGAACACTAGTTGTTGGAGGATAAGTCAAGCAAGTCCTCCGGCTTTATAACAAAAAAAAAAGGCCAGCCTGTGTACCAGTTGTAGCCCAAGCCAGCTCATCTCATCATCAGGCCTTTTTTATTCAAATGTATCGCCCAATGTCAGTTCCTTCGGGATCCAGCCCTCATTCATTTTTATAAAAGTGAGATAGTCAAGGCTTTTTTGACCTAGGCGACTTCTCTTCTCAGTGACAAAACCTCCTGCTGCACTGAAAGTCCTTTCGGACAGGACACTTGAAGCGGGGCAGGCCAGAAGTTCCATTGCAAATTGGGATAGCTCAGGCCACAAGTCCAGCCTGCACACCCAGTAGTCAATGGGTCCATCGCTCCTGAGAGTGTCGAGATCCGCAGTTAAAGCTAGGTAGTCTGCTACCTGTCGGTTGAGTCTTTCTCTAAGGCTGGATCCCGAAAGGCTCTGATGGTGCATGGGAGTTAAAAAGGTATGCATGTCCTCCATCAACAAGACGTCAGGAAAGCATCCTGTCCTTGCCGCCGTGGTCGTGGGAGGAGGAGGAGGATTAATTTCATCTCTTCCCCTGTTACATTCCCGTGGTGCTGTGACATCACCCTTATACACTGTGTAAATCATAGTTTTTAATTTATTATTAAAATGCTCCATCCTTTCTGACTTGCGGGAATTTGGTAACATTTCAGGCACTTTATGCTTATACCGGGGGTCGAGGAGCGTGGACACCCAGTACAGGTCGTTCTCATTCAGATTTTTTATACGAGTGTCCCTCAACAGGCACGACAGCATGAAAGAACCCATTTGAACAAGGTTGGATGCCGAGCTAATCATGTCCCGTTCCTCCTCCTCACTGATCTAACTGATGGTATCTTCTTCCCCCCAGCCACGTACAACACCACGGGTACCAGAGAGGTGACAACAATGAGCACCCTGGGATGCCTGTTGTGCTCGGTCCTCCTCCTCCTCAAAGCCACATTCCTCCTCTGACTCCTCTTCCTCACAATCCTCTTCCTGCGTTGCCACAGCAAGCGATGCTGATTCGGCTGTTTGTGGGGGTGATGGACACCACAACTCTTCCGCTTCCTCTTCACGCTCATCTACTGCCTGATCCAGCACTCTTCGCAGGGCACACTCCAGGAAGAAAACAAATGGTATGATGTCGCTGATGGTGCCTTCGGTGCGACTGACAAGGTTTGTCACCTCCTAAAAAGGACGCATGAGCCTACAGGCATTGCGCATGAGCGTCCAGTAATTTGGAAAAAATATCCCCAGCTCCCCAGAGGCTGTCCTAGCACCCCGGTCATACAAATACTCATTAACAGCTTTTTCTTGTTGGAGCAGACGGTCAAACATGTGTCGGGCTGTTACAAATCAAGCGCCTCACTGGCAGGTTGTTTCGACGCTGGATATCGGACAAGTGCGCCATGGCCGTGTAGGAATGCCTGAAATGGCCACACACCTTCCTGGCCTGCTTCAGGACGTCCTGTAAGCCTGGGTACTTATGGACAAATCGTTGTACAATCAGATTACACACATGTGCCATGCACGGCACATGTGTCAACTTGCCCAATTTCAATGCCGCCACCAAATTACTTCCATTGTCAGAAACAACCTTGCCAATCTCCAGTTGGTGCGGAGTCAGCCACTGATCCCCCTGTGCGTTCAGGGCGGTCAGGAGTGCTGGTGTGGTGTGACTCTCCGCTTTCAGGCAAGTCAACCCCAAGACGGCGTGACACTGCCGTACCCGGGATGTAGCATAGTACCTGGGGAGCTGGGGGGGTGCCATAGATGTGGAGCAAGATACAGAAGTTGAAGAGGACTCAGCCGAGGAAGAGGTTATGGAAGAGGATGGAGTAGGAGGAGTAGAGGAGGTAGCAGCAGGCCTGCCTGCAAGTCGTGGCGGTGTCACCAACTCTTCTGCAGAGCCACGCATTCCATGCTTGTCAGAAGTCAGCAGGTTTACCCAATGCACAGTGTAGGTGATATACCTGCCCTGACCATGCTTTGCAGACCAGCTATCCGTGGTCATATGGACCCTTGCCCCAACGCTGTGTGCCAGACATGCCATAACTTACTTTCTCACAACAGAGTACAGGTTTGGGATTGCCTTTTGTGAAAATAAATTTCTGCCAGGTACCTTCCACTGCGGTGTCCCAATAGATACAAATTTTTTGAAAGCATCAGACTCCACCAGCTTGTATGGTAAAAGCTGGCGGGCTAAGAGTTCAGACAAGCCAGTTGTCAGACGCCGGGCAAGGGGGTGACTTTGAGAAATTGGCTTCTTACGCTCAAACATGTCCTTGACAGACACCTGACTGTGGGCAGATGACCAGGAACTGCTACGTAAGAGAGACTGAGTGGAGGATGGTTGAGAGGGGGCAAGGAGGACAGCACTGGTTGACATGGCTGAAGATGCTGGAGCAGGAGGAGGAGGGCGGCTTTCACTTTGTGTGCTGCTTCTACTCATGTGTTCTTCCCATTGGCCTTTGTGATGGGAGACCATGTGCCTTTGCAAAGCAGTTGTACCTAGGTGGCTGTTGGACTTCCCACGACTCAGTTTCTTTTGGCACAGGCTGCAAATGGCATCGCTGTTGTCAGAGGCAGACACACAAAAAATGCCACACTGCTGAGCTCTGCCATGATGGAATTCTGGTGGTGCGTTGATGGGCGTCGGCGTGCTGTCTGGCTGACCCCTGGTGACGATGCATGCTGTCTTACTGTGCCACTAGCTCCTTGAGACAACCTCCCCATGCTTCCAAATCGTCTCCTCCTCCTCTCTGTCTCCCCATCTGAACTTTCCCCCTCTTCTTCTTCTCTTCTAGCAGGCACCCACGTGACATCCACCGACACATCATCATCAACCGCTTCACTTGTATCTGAAACATCAAGAAAGGAAGCAGCAGCGGGTACATCATCATCATCATCATCATCACACCGTACCTCCATGTCGGTAATGCTGCCTGACTGAGACTGATCACTATTATCTACATCCTCTGTTAATGATGGTTGCGCATCACTCATTTCTTACAAATGATGTGTCAATAACTCCTGTGACAGATCAAGTGAAGCGGCTGTGGTGCTAGTGTTGGTGGTGGCGACAGGCGGGGGAGTGGCACTGGTCACTTGAGACCTGCCCAAAGCACAGCTGGACTTAGATGGTGGTTCAAGGTTAGGAGGACTAGCAGCGGAAGCTGAAGAAGATTGGGTGTCCTGTGTTAGCCATTCAACTAGGTCCTCCTCAGAACTTTTCGCGTCCCCCCTGGCACCCGGCGTCTGAACAATGTGCATATTTGTAGGGCGTAAAGGAATCACAGCACCACGACCACGACCACGGAACCTGCGGGGTGGCCTGCCTCTGCCTGTCATTTTTTTTAAAATGGACACTAACAATACTATTACACCAATTGAGTGGTGGCACTGTGAAAGTGGGCACAGTATACGCTGTGAGACTGACAACAACAAAAAAGACAGATGTTTTAAAAATCACAAATTGTTATTTTTTAAAATATTACAAGTACTGTGACAACAAATATGATTGTTTGGCACTAGTTGGCAAATGGGCCTGTCTGGCACACACGCTGGGAGAAAGGAAACTGCAATTCAATGGCACTAGGAGACTGAAGAATCACAGTCAAAACAGTTATGATTAACAAAAATTCCAATCCTGTTACAATAAATATGATTGGTGGCACTAATTGGCTAGTTGGGACTGGCACACAGGCAGGCAGGCAGGAGGAAAATGCAATTTAAGGGCACTAGTAGACTGCAGATTGACAGTCAAAACAGTGATGATTGACAAATTTTGCAATACTGTTAAAAGAAATATGATTGCTGGCACTAAATGGATAGTTGGGCCTGGCACACAGGCTGGCAGGCAGTAGAAAAGTGCAATTCAATGGCACGAGCAAACTGAGGATTAAGATCAACAATCAAATTTTTTTTAATTTTAATTAGTAACTATACTGTGACAACAATTATGATTGGTGTAAATAGTTGGCAAGATGGCCTGGCACAAAAGGCTGGCAGGCAGGAGGTAAATGCAATTCAAGGACACTAGGAGACTGAATACTGACAGTCAAAACAGTGATGATTGACAATTTTTGCAATACTGTTAAAAGAAATATGATTGCTGGAATAATTGGCTAGATGGGCCTGGCACACAGCAGGCTGCAAGGCAGTAGGAAAGTGCAATTCACTGGCACCAGCAAACTGAGGATTCACAACAACTATTAACAAAAATTTTAATTTTTAATTACTAAGAATACTGTGACAACAAATATGATTGGTGTAAATATTTTTCAAGTAGGCCTGGCACACAGGCTTGGAAGGCAGTAGAAAAGTGCAATTCTAGGGCACCAGCAAACTGAGGATTCACAACAACTATTAACAAAAAATTTAATTTTTAATTACTAAGAATACTGTGACAACAAATATGATTGGTGTAAATATTTTTCAAGTAGGCCTGGCACACAGGCTTGGAAGGCAGTAGAAAAGTGCAATTCTAGGGCACGAGCAAACTGAGGATTAAGATCATCAACAATCAAGAATTTTTTAATTTTAATTAGTAACTATACTGTGACAAAAAATTATGATTGGTGTAAATAGTTGGCAAGACGGCCTGGCACAAAAGGCTGGCAGGCAGGAGGTAGATGCAATTCAAGGACACTAGGAGACTGATTACTGACAGTCAAAACAGTGATGATTGACAATTTTTGCAATACTGTTAAAAGAAATATGATTGCTGGCAATAATTGGCTAGGTGGGCCTGGCACACAGCAGGCTGCAAGGCAGGAGGAAAGTGCAATTCAATGGCACCAGCAAACTGAGGATTCACAACAACTATTACCAAAAATGTTAATTTTTAATTATTAGGAATACTGTGACAACAAAAAAGATTGGTGTAAATATTTTTCAAGTAGGCCTGGCACACAGGCTTGGAAGGCAGTAGAAAAGTGCAATTCTATGGCACAAGCAAACTGAGGATTAAGATCAACAATCCAATTTTTTTTAATTTTAATTAGTAACTATACTGTCTGTGACAACAATTATGATTGGTGTAAATAGTTGGCTAGACGGCCTGGCACAAAAGACTGTCAGTGGCAGGCAGGAGGTAAATGCAATTCAATGGCACTAAGAGACTGAATATTTGCAGTCCAAAAAATTATGATTTTTATTTTTTTATATACTGTTACAAGAAATATGATTGGTGCCACTAATTGGCTAGTTGGGCCTGGCACACAGGCTGGCAGATATGAGTCGTGGACGGTAGGTAGGGCAGCAATTTAACACAGTATGCTGTGTAAGTGACAAAAACACAGGCCTGATAGAAAATTAAGTTAGATTACACTAGCAAAATATTTTAAAATTTTAGATTTTAATATTAAAATTATGTTAAGAAGTGCAATGCACATATGACTCTATGAGTGGTCGCACTGGCTGGCTGCTACGTAGGGCAGCAATTAACAACAGTATGCTGTGTAAGTCAGATAGACAGTTAGACACAGGCCTGATAGAAAATAAAATTAGATTACACTAGCATAATGATTTAAAGACTTTTTTGGGGGAATTTAAAGAAAAAGGTTAAGCACATACATATGAGTCATGGCTGATAGCCTTGGAAGGGCAGCTATTAAAAACAGTAGGCTCTGTAAGTCAGATACACACACGCCTGATAGAAAATACTATTAAATTACACTAGAAAAATTATTTAAATTATTTTTTTGGGGGGGAATAAAAAAAAGGTTAAACACATATGAGTCGTGGCTCATAGACTAGGGAGGTCAGCAAAACACACAGGCCTAATAGAAAATTATATTAGATTACACTATCAAACAAATTTAAAAAAAAAAAATTATATTTAAATTAAGGTGAAGAAGATATGAGTGCTGGGTGGCTGCCTGGCACAGACCAATTAACCAAAAGACTGAAAAAAAATGAGGTATATTAATGCTGAGTGAGCCTGACAGACACAGGCCTGATAGTAAATGTAATTAGATTACACTAGCAAATTTTTTTTTTTTTTTAATTTAAAATAATGTTATAAACGGATATTAACACTGGTGGCTGGCACAGAGCAATCAACCAGAGTATATGCTGTGTGACACAGGCCTGATAGAAAATGAAAAAAAATTGCACTAGCAAAATAATTAAAATTTTTGGTTAGTTAAATTTAAACTAATGTTGTTAGGGAGATATCAGTGGTGGCAGTAATCACAGCATATGCTGTGAGCCTTAAACACACAGCCTGAAAGCCAGGCAAATGCTAATAAAAAAAAACGAAAAAAAAAAAAAAAAAACGGCATGAAATATAGCCCATAAAAGGACTTTTTGGGGTGCTGTGCTTGCAGCAGAGATGAATGGATTCCTTCTGGACTGTAGTGGACACTAAATACACTAGCCTAGCTATGTTTTTCCTATTAATGTCAGGAGCAAAAACACAACACGTCCTCTCATTAAGAAAGCAAGGTCGTTATGAGTCTAAAATGGTGGATTCCAAGTAGCTGGGAGGGTCTGTGAGGGAGTGTCTGATGTTGATTGGCTCTAATGTGTCAGACGTCTGTGACATAAATGGTCAAAGTTTCCTCAATGATGACACATAGGGGCGGATCAAACATCGCCATGTGTTCGCCCACAAACGCGAACGCGAACAAGCTATGTTCACTGTGAACCGTTTGCCGGCGAACAGTTAGGGACATCACTAGATCCAGGTACCATGAGTGGATTTTTACATGCAATAAATACTTTATATATCTGTTTGAGGTCAAAATAGTTAACCCATGAGTTACTATTTGAAAGTATAGAAACTTTAATACTACTACACATACTTAAAATGGGGCCAAAAGATCAGTTGGGAAATTATAGACCTGAGACTCAACATATGTGGTGGAGAAATTATTTGAAGAATTATTAAGGGATAAAATTCAGAGTACTATTTAATATTTGTTTTCAAAAGCCACAATATTAGAAGTTGACCAAAGTAAGTGCAGAATGTGTTGAACAGGATTACTTCTAATATTGTGGTCACTCTGTACCAAATGAGTTATTAAAATAAAACTTGTTTTACAGTGTGATTGTGATAGTAGAGATGAATACATTCAGTAAAATGTGAATTTGTAGTGACCATAAAAATAGAATGTTAAAAAAGCTGTCTTCTTTTAACCCCTTAACGACTGAGGACGTGCAGGGTACGTCCTCAGAAAAAAGGCAGTTAATGCCTGAGAACGTACCCTGCACGTCCTCAGTGTGGAAAGCAGCTGGAAGCGATCCTGCTCGCTTCCAGATGCTTTCCGGTTATTGCAGTGATGCCTCGATATGGAGGCATCCTGCAATAACCTTTTTAAGTCATCCGGTGCAGAGAGAGCCACTCTGTGGCCCTCTCTGCACCGGAGATCGGTGGCTCCCTGCGTTGGTGGGTGGGAGCCGGACCGGGAGGCGGGTGGCGGCCATCGATGGCCCTGTTGATGTGAAGGGGGGCGGGATCGTGCACGGGAGGGTGGGGGCGGGCGCGTGCACGGGGAGGGAGCAGGTGGGAACCGCTACACTACAGAAAATGTGGAAATAAAAAATATAAAAAAAATGTCAAAATAAAAAAAAAAAAAACGATCAGCAAGGTGGTGGGGGTTTGTCTGTGTGTGTGTGTGTGGGGGGGGAAGCTACACTACAGAAAAAAAAAAACAAACAAAAAAAAAGCACTTTTTATTGTAAACTGGGTACTGGCAGACAGCTGCCAGTACCCAAGATGGCCCCCAATAAGGCAGAGGGGAGGGTTAGAGAGCGGTTTTGGGGGGGATCAGGGAGGTTGGGGGCTAAGGGGGGGATCCTACACCGTAGCATATGTAAATATGCTAAAAAAAAAATTCATTTTTTTTTAAAACCCTTTTATTTTAGTACTGGCAGACTTTCTGCCAGTACTTAAGATGGCGGGGACAATTGTGGGGTGGGGAAGGGAAGGGAGCTGTTTGGGAGGGATCAGGGGGTGGGATGTGTCAGGTGGGAGGCTGATCTCTACACTAAAGCTAAAATTAACCCTGCAAGCTCACTACAAACTCCCTAATTAACCCTTTCACTGCTAGCCATAATACACGTGTGAGGCGCAACAGGATTTAGTGGCCTTCTAATTACCAGAAAGCAACGCCAAAGTCATATATGTGTGCTATTTCTGAACAAAGGGGATCCCAGAGAAGAATTTACAACCATTTATGCCATAATTGCACAAGTTGTTTGTAAATAATTTCAGTGAGAAATCGAAAGTTTGTGAAAAAATTTGTGAAAAAGTGAACGATTTTTTGTATTTGATCGCATTTGGCGGTGAAATGGTGGTATGAAATATACCAAAATTGGCCTAGATCAATACTTTGGGATGTCTACTAAAAAAAAATATATACATGTCAAGGGATTTTCAGGGATTCCTGAAAGATATCAGTGTTCTAATGTAACTAGCGCTAATTTTGGAAAAAAATGGTTTGGAAATAGCAAAGTGCTACTTGTATTTATGGCCCTATAACTTGCAAAAAAAGCAAAGAACATGTAAACATTGGGTATTTCTAAACTCAGGACAAAATTTAGAAACTATTTAGCATGGGTGTTTTTTGGTGGTTTTAGATATGTAACAGATTTTGGGGGTCAAAGTTAGAAAAAGTGTGTTTTTTTCCATTTTTCCTCATATTTTTTTTTTTTTTAAATTACTTTTTATTCAAAGAAACTCAGGCACATGACAGAATAAATACATGTCACAAGATAGAGCATAACACATTAAATCTATCCAATATACATTTTTAAAGTACAGTGAGCATCCACAAATTCTTTTGCAATAGAAAAGCAGATATAAATATGGGACATATTCAGTGCGTAGGAACAGATTAAAGTACATATATATCCCACAGTGTAGTCACCTGAGCTCCTTAATTTTCTATTTAATCAAATAAACAGACAAACACACACACACACATACATACAAATAAAACAAAAACACGAAAACGGAAGAACAACCAAACCCAAGCTCTGTCAAGTAGCCCTCAATATAGGTTAGGATTGTGAAAGGAGAATACTATCAGTCTGAAGCTTGAGATTCTATCTTGCGGTAAATGAAAGAAAAAATAGGGAGTATACCTAAGGGTAAACTGCCACATGAAGCAGCCTCCAATAATTAGTGTATATGTCTAAATCAATATTTCTGGTTGGATTTTAGATACTACAGGAGAGATCTACAAATAGGCAAACATCAAGGTTGAAAAGCTACATGGGTATTGTTGCACACTGAAATTGTTAGGCTCACTGCTATAAATAGAAAGTTAAAAAGGCCAGGTTATTTTAGAATAGTGATAGGGATGATCAGCCAGCTCAGGCCAGGGAGTAGTAGGAGTTATCAATCATTTTCAGTTAGAGCAAATAGAAGTGGTTTGAATCACAGAGTCTAGTAGGAGTCAGTGTGTTCTCAGGAGCCTGTGAATAATTTATGGAGTTAAATGATCAAAGTATAGTAGCATACACTCCAAATATAGCACTTAAATAACATGTGTGGTAAAGGTTTAGATCAAAGTGTACATGTGAGGTGGACATATGGTAGAAAGTTGCCTCTGTAACCTAAAGAAGCAATCCTACAATAACATGCACATAGATAACAGATATGTTCAGATTTGTCAACCAAACAGCATTAACAGAACCACAAGAGCGACATTGATCAACTCAGCAACGCATGGCATTTGCCGATATTGTTCAGAACGGCATACTGTTATTCAAAAGCTCCATTGAGAGTCTCTCCTGCATGGAGAGTAAGAGGGTGTGTAAAAAGGGAGCTGGGAATATCTGAGTATCTTCTATACTTTTCAGGCTTGCTTCATAATAATAAAAAATAAAATTATAACAAACTAAAACAGTGTTAAACAATTTAAAGGAAAATAAGTGACCAACAGGGCCAGATTTCAACGCTAATACAATTTCACTATGGAGATCTATTGTACCCGCATCTCAAAAGGGTAAATAGCAGTCTGCAGCCCAGAAACATGTAGTATGATAGTGCTTTCCACGCAGACTTTTAGCCTAAGCCTGCTGCTGGTTGAGGGTAGAACGATTGCACGGACCTTGCTTGTGGCAATCAGCAGATTAGGCTCAAATTGTAGGTACTCCTCCAAGAGTGTTAGATTAAGCGCCGGGAGAGCCAGCCTAGGTATGACTTTTTCGTTGTTAGCCTATCCCCTCTTTTGCCAAAACCCTTATTCCATGGTGTATGTCCGGCAACCAGCTTGATAGATGGGCAGAGTCGCGTGAGAGAGGCCATACACCCGGCAAACACAACCGTAAGCACTGGGGGAAACACATAACTGTGTCTCTTATAGGTGCAGGGGGCCCAATAAATATGTCAGGGAAGGGTCGCCATGGGGCAAGACCTGTGTGCTGCGGCGCATCAGAAGGACAGTCACGAAGTCCGGAGGCCAGGTTCGCCATTTGTGCAAGGGGAAAATCCTGCAGCTGCTCAGGAACAAGTAGCGATTCGATGCTCTGCCTCCCAGCACCCAGGGCTGGGCTCTCCGATGGGATGCCTAATATACAGGTCTCATTGAAACTTTCTGGACCTGCGGTAGTCATATCAGGTGAGTGCAGACAGAGCAGAGCTTGTTCCATGTGACAGGACAGAGATCCTTTGACCGAGTCTGAGATGAGTGGATCTTGTGGGTCTTGAACTGAAGAGCAGCTTCGTTCATTCACAGGATCCTGTTCCGTAATGTATGTCCCCACCGTTACTTGAAACGCTTCATGCAGAGTTTGAATGCTGAGGGATAAGCGTTCAAATATAGGTAAGAAAGTTTTGAGTATCTGTGTAGTAACGTTGTTTTCTGCCTCCATCATTTTAAAATGAGTGGGTAGGAGACCAGTAGATACAACTCTGCGAGACTTACTATGTACAGTATGGCGGCTAAATGCGCGCCACTACGCCAAACAGTTTTTTGCTTTCAATGTGACCTCCGTGGGAGAGAAGATGATAGTTTCTCTATCTGCATTAGTTCTCGGACACGTAGCTGTCAAGAGAGGCGCAGATGGCAGGGGGTTCAGGCTGCATAAAGGTTCTTTTTCACGAGGTATCTCGGAGCTTCATAGGAATGCAGCCATCTTGGAGCACCACCCACCGGAAGTCTTTTCCTCATATTTTATCATTTTTTTTTATAGTAAATTATAAGATATGATGAAAATAATGGTATCTTTAGAAAGTCCATTTAATGGCGAGAAAAGCGGTATATAATATGTGTGGGTACAGTAAATGAGTAAGAAGAAAATTACAGCTAAACACAAACACCGCAAAAATGTAAAAATAGCCTTGGTCCCAAACGGACAGAAAATGGAAAAGTGCTGTGGTCATTAAGGGGTTAAAAACACATTGCAATGTAAAATGTTAAAAGATACTACAGTAAAATAAAAAGCAGCAGCTAGTGTCCTCTATGGTATATTAATACCTTGTTCCAAAATAGAAAAGTTAAAAAAAAGTTTACCTAAAGGGTAGATAGAGAATACAATACCATTTTTTAAACCCTTAATGACTATGACGTACCCTGCACATTGCTGGTCATTAAGGGTTTTCCTGCCTATAATAACATGGTCTCACTGCCAACTGCAAGGCTTCCCAGAAATAGCATGGTCTCACCGCTGTCCTGACCTTGTATCTGCATGTGGCACAGTTAGTACTATTGCTTGGACTTTCCATGTTGCAGTTTCCCATCTCTAGCACCTTATAGCCTGCTGTTCCTATTTGTTGTCCTATCTTAATCACTGCCTTTCCTTTGCTTAGCCCAGAAGTGGGCATTCCCTTCACTTTGCCCATGAATGAGTATTTCCATTGCTTACCACAGAAGAGGGCATTGCCTTTGCTTTACACAGGAGCGTGTATTTCTTTTGCTTTGCCTAGGAGTGGCATTTCCTTTGCTTAGCTCAGAAGCAGGCAGTTCCTTCTCTTAGCCCAGGAGTGGTCTTTTCCTTTCTTTAGCCCAGAAGTGGGTACTACAGTCCTTGGCTCTGAAGTGGGTCTTCCAGTACCTGGCGCATGTCTGTCTGAACTTGCACCTGAACATCAGCTATACTCTCTCTGCTTCACTGACCCCTACCCTAACTCATCTCTTTAACTAATCTCTCACCACTGGCACATTTCCTGATACATTCAAGCATGCGTCAATCATACCAATCCTAAAAAAGCCCTTGCTTGACCCCTCCACCCCTTCTAACTATCAACCAGTCTCCTTACTTCCCTTTGCTTCAAAATTATTGGAACGGCTAGTCTATAATTGGCTAACTCAATTTCTCAGAACTAACTCCTTACTTGATCCACTACAATCTGGTTTCCACCCTAAACACTCAACAGAAACCGCTCTTACTAAAATAACATATGACCTGTTATCAGCTAAAGCAAAAGGCCACTACTCCTTACTAATTCTTCTTGACCTGTCCTCTGCCTTTGACACAGTTGATCATCTTCTCCTCCTAAAAATACTACATTCATTTGGCATCTTAGACACAGTCCCCTTCTGGTTTGCCTCATATCTCTCAAACCACTCGTTTTCAGTTTCCTTTAACAACATATCTTGTGATCCTATGCCTCTCTCAATTGGCGTACGACAAGGCTCTGTCTTGGGCCCCTTGCTTTTCTTTCTCTATACATCCTCCCTTGCAAAACTTATAGCCTCCTTGGGATTCCAATACCACTTATATGCTGATGATACCCAAATCTATATTTCCTCTCCCTCTTTACTCAACCAGATTTCCAACTGTCTCTCTGCAATTTCCTCTTGGATGTCTTCACACTACCTCCAACTCAATCTGTCCAAAACTGAGCTGAAATTATTTCCCCCTCTTTGAGACATCCAACACCTGACATTTATCTGATGGTTGGAGATTCTATTCTCAGCACCTCACTCCAGGTCCGCTGTCTTGGGGTCGCACTTGACTCAGAACTCACATTCATCCCACATATACAAGTGCTTACCAAATCCTGCCATTCACACCTATGCAACATTTCCCAAATTTGTCCCTTCCTTACTCAAAAAACTACAAAAATACTTATTAATTCCCTCATTTTGTCACGCATTGATTATTGCAATCTACTTCTAAATGGCCTTCCAAAACACCTCCTCTCATCCCTCCAATCTAATATGAATGCTTTGGCTAGACTCATGCACCTAAGTTACCAATCGACATCAGCTGCTCCACTCTGCCAGTCTCTACTTTGGCTCCCCATACACTCCAGAATACAATTTAAAGTATTAACCCTAACTTACAAAGCACTCAACTGTCTAACTCCCAACTAAATTTCCTCTTTCATCGTGAAATATTCCCCATCTTATCCTATTTGATCAACCTCTGACCTACGTCTCTCCGCTCCTGTTATCTCTTCATCCCACTTCCATCTCCAAGACTTCCCACCTGCTGCTCCTGTCCTCTGGAACTCTCTACCCCGCTCCATAAGACTGTCTCCAACCTTGTATAGCTTCAGACGCTCCTTAAAAAACCCACTTATTCAGAGAGGCTTACCATCTCTCCTCAATCTCTCATCCTAACCAAGCTAATATATGAACTGCCTGACTCACTGCTGCAACTACAAACGATGTGACAAGCTACCCCAACCTTATGTCCCTGCACCCTAAACCTGTAGACTGTGAGCTCTCCAGGGCACGGCCCTCTTCCTCCTGTACTAGATTTATTTAGTTTTGTTATGCTTTGTATTTTATCACACAAATCCTTGTCACTGTACCCAGCGCTTCAGAATTTGGCGGCCCTATACAAATAAATGATAATAATAATAATAATAATAATAATAATACTGGTTTGTACAGTTTTCTTCTGTTAACTCTTTCCCAGTATAAATTATTTCAGGACATTACTGGCTATATGCCTGTGTAACTTTCTCCTAAAAAAACAGGACTGTTGTATATATTTGAGTCTCCAGTTTATTGCTATGCCAATCTGCCCAGTTTCCTGCTAAACCTGCCATAGGGCTCCATTCTGTTACAGAGGCCAGGATCATGACAAAATTGCGATACTGCTTTTAACATTATGCCTGTGTCAGAAAAACATCGCCTCCCACAGTGAAATGTTGTAAAATGACTCTTGGGTTCTGATGATCAAAAACTCATTAGCATAGAGAGAAATCACACAAAATCTTTGTTTTGTTTGTTTGCACTTTATATTGTAATATAGGATTCTCTCCTTCACATACAGAACCCTGCATAGTGAGATAAACACATCTCAAGGTAATATTTGTATTTCTAAAATTCTTTGAGGGACATAGCTGTACAGATGAGATTTCTTAGATAATTTTGCCAGAGCAGAGAGCTTTAGATCAGCGTGTCTATGGGGTCTGAAGATCAAAAACTCACTGGCATGCAGAGAAATCACTTAAAATTTGGGGGGATTTACTTTAGACCTTATATTGTAATGTATGACTATCTCCTTCACACAAAGAATAGCAAAATAAACATGTCTAAAGATAAAATGTGTGTTTCTAAAATTTTTTGAGAGATCTCGTTGTATTGATAAAACTTCTTAGATCATCTCACCTATGTGGAGAGCTTTAGATAATTTTACCCGTGGTGAGACTGTCTTCTAACAGTGTTTAATTTGTTTTAGAATGTTTTACCTGCAATCTTAATTGTTTTGCGGATCCCTTTACAATATAGCGCTATTTTGATGATGCTTACCACATTGGGCCCTAAATGAGAATGATTTGGATGTTATTGCAGATAGCAATAAGATCCCTTGTCATTCAGCAGTTGCAAAAGCCTGTAATACACTGTTGTATAAAAAAGGAGTATAATTTCACGTGATACAAATTTAATTTTACCTTTTTATAAATCAAAGTTAAAGGGACATGAAACCCAAATTTTTTCTTTCGTGATTTAGAAAGAGCATGCAGTTTTAAACAACTTTCTAATTTATTTCTATTATCTAATTTGCTTCATTTTCTTGATATACAATGCTGAAAAGCATATCTAGATAGGCTCAGTAGCTGCTGATTGGTTGCTGCCGATAGATAACTCGTGTGATTGGCTCTCCCATGTGCATTGCAATTTATTCAACAAAGGATATCTAAATAATGAAGCAAATTAGATAATAGAAGTAAATTAGAATGTTGTTTAAAATTGTATTCTCTACTTGAATAATGAAAGAAAATTTGGGGGTTTAGTGTCCCTTTAAGACAACATCTTGAATATGCAATGCAAGTTGCATTATAAAGAAAGTTTGGAAAGGTTGCAATTACTTATACTGGAAAAACTGTGTCTCAAAGGGGATATGATTACATTATGGTAATATGCACAGGGCCTATAAAAGTAATTATCGGCTGACCTGTTTATCAGTAAGACTGTACAAAGAACAAAAGGCTATACATTGAGACTTAGAAAAAGAGATTTCATCTCCAGCAATGTAAGAGGTTCTTTTTTGTAAGAACAAGAAGGATAGGGAATTCTCTGCCTAATGAGGTTGTTTTAGCAAACTCAGTAGATGCTTGAAAAAAAAAATCTAGCTGCTTTTTGGCAAAGCAACATATTCAAGGATATAACATTATTGACATTAATGAAGCTTATTGGTCCAAGGATAAATCTGATTGCCAAGTTTATAGGGACAGTATACACCAATTTTCATATAACGGCACGTAAAAAAACACTACTATAAAGAAGAATATGCACAAATACTGATCTAAAAATCCAGTATAAAACCTTTTAAAAACCTAGAAGCTCCACGTTTAGCACTGTTGATGAGGTTAACTGGAATAATCAGTAAAAGGGCTGGGAGCAGACACCCCCCCCCCCTTCTCTGCATATGAAAAGACAAATAAGACAAACAGGAGCCAGCAGTAGTCTGTGAATGCATGTATAGGACTCTGAACAAAATGGTTAGGAGTCTGAAAATCAGCACAATGTTATAAAAAATAAGCAAAACTATGCATTGTTACAAAAATGCTACCGGATCGCCTATATAAATGGATTATCTACAAAACATTTATGCAAAGAAAAATCTAGTGTACAATGTCCCTTTAAGTCAAGAGGTAGTTTTGTATAAAAGGTTGAACCTGACACACTTGAGTCTTTTTTCAACCTATATACTGTAACTATATTGTGGTTTATATTATATACAGCCTTCCCACTTTGTTTTTTGTCTTTTCAGCATCTACAAGTGTTTCATATGCTTAATAAGCCATCCATATGTTTTGTAAGTCATTGATATGTCTGTATATATATTGTAACACAGGACCTAAAGTTCTATGGAAACTATGCATGTCCACAGATGATTCTATCTGTTATGCAGTTAGATTATGTAGTGGCTAAGGGGCCGATTTATCAAGTGCCGAATGGCCCATGATGGCCCTGTTTCTGAGCGAGCCTTCAGGCTCGCCGGAAACAGCAGTTATGAAGCAGCAGTCTTTAAGACCACTGCTCGTTAACTGGTCTGCCTGCTCTGAGGCTGCTGATAGGGATGGGCGAATGTGTTTATATTCGAATTCGAATGTTAGAACGAATGTTATTGTAAAAATTCTATTTACATAATAGAATGTTGATAAGAACGAATATTCTTAAACATTTGATATTCGAATGTTATTTACAGTTTTCGAATGTGACATTCGAATTCGAATGTGACATTTGAATTTGAATGTCACATTCGAATTCGAATGTCACTTTCAAATTCGAATATTACATTTATAAAACACAATTGTAGACTAGAAACACTATTTTGAATTTGAATGTCACATTCGAATCGAATAACACATTTGAATCAAATATCACATTCAAATTTGAATATTATATTTATAAAATACAGTATTAGACTAGAAATACTATTTCGAATTAAAATGTCACATTTGAATCGAATATCACATTCGAATCAAATATCACATTCAAATCGAATATCACATTTATTAAACACAGTTGTCACATTCAAATTCGAATATTACATTTTGAAATTGAATGAATACATAGCTAAACATTCTATTATTCTAACAAATATTTTCGAATTTTATTGAAGAAGCCTAACACCTGCGATCGAGGTAACAAAAGCTACGTAACGCAGCCCCATTGATGTCTAAGGGAAAATAAAACGTTATGTTTAAACCTAACACCTTAACATAAAAACCACGTGTAAACAGCACTAATCTGCTGCCCACAACATCGCCGCAACCTACATAATGTTATTAACCCCTAATCTGCCGCCCTTAAAGGGACACTGAACCCAATTTGTTTCTTTTGTGATTCAAATAGAGCATGCAATTTTAAGCAGCTTTCTAATTTACTCCTATTATCAAATTTTCTTCATTCTTTTGGTATCTTTATTTGAAAAGCAAGAATGTAAGTTTGGATGCCGGCCCATTTTTGGTGAACAACCTGGGTTGTTCTTGCTGATTGGTGGATAAATTCACCCACCAATAAACAACTGCTTTCCATGGTACTAAACCAAAAAAATAGCTTAGATGCCTTCTTTTTCAAATAAAGAAAGCAAGAGAACGAAGAAAAATTGCTAATAGGAGTAAATTAGAAAGTTGCTTAAAATTGCATGCTCTATCTGAATCGCAAAAGAAAAAATTTGGGTTTAGTGTCCCTTTAACATCGCCACCACCTAAATAAAACTATTAACCCCTAATCTGCCGCTCCCGATATCGCCGCCACCTATATTACAGTTATTAACCCCTAATCCGCCACTTCCAATGTTGCCGCCACTATACTAAAGTTATTAACCCCTAAACCTCTGGCCTCCAACATCACTAACACTAAATAAATATATTAACCCCTAAACCTAACCCTAAGCATAACCCTAACCCTAATGTAACCCTAACCCTTACACTACCTAACTTAATTGTAAGGTTTATTTAGATTTATTTTAATTATATTTATTACATAAATAATTCCTATTTAAAACTAAATGCAAACTTACCTGAAAAATAAAACCTAAGCTAGCTACAATTTATTTTTAATTCACAGGTAAGTTTGTGTTTATTTTAACTAGGTAGACTAGTTAGTAAATAGTTATTAACTATTTACCAACTACCTAGTTAAAATAAATACAAAGTTACTAAGTGGAGCAAGCTGCACTTAGTGCTATGGCGCGGTCGGGCCGGGCTGTGACTATACAGCTGGCCCGATGCGCTGACTAAATATTACAGACCCGCTCAGCAGAGAGCAGAGAGCGGGTCTGTAAAAGCGCTGTCATTTTTACATTTTAAAAGGTAAAAAAGGGTTTTATGGCTTTAGCACCTAAATAATATTATATAATTCTGCACTATGTGCAGAATTATATAACATTATTTTTAAGGTTTACTGTCCCTTTAATTTATTTTATTTTATTGTAATGTTAGTTTTTATTGTAAGGCAGGTTAGGTTTTATTTTACAGGTAACTTTGTATTTATTTTAACTAGGTAGTTAGTAAATAGTTAAAAACTATTTGCTAACTAGTCTACCTAGTTAAAATAAATACAAACGTACCTGTGAAATAAGAATAAAACCTAAGCTAGCTACAATATAACTATTAGTTATATTGTAGCTAGCTTAGGTTTTTTTTTTTCAGGTAAAAATGTATTTAATTTTAAATAGGAATTATTTAGGTAATAATTGTAAGGTTTATTTAGATTTAGTTTAATTATATTTAAGTTAGGGGGTGTTAGGTTAGGGTTAGACTTAGGCTTAGGGTTACGTTAGGGTTAGGGTTAGGTTTAGGGGTTAATATATTTATGTAGAGTTAGTGATGTGGGAGGTCAGAGGTTTAGGGGTTAATAGTTTATTTAATTATATTTCATTGTGGGGGCTTGCGGTTTAGTGGTTAATAGGTTTATTATAGCGACGGTGTCGGTGGACAGCAGATTAGGGGTTAATAATCTTTAAATAGTGTTTGCGATGTGGGAGGGTGGTGGTTTAGGGGTTAATAGGTTTATTATAGTGGTGATGATGTCAGGGAGTGGCGGAATAGGGGTCAATAATATTTTTTAGTGGTGGCGATGTCCCGAGCGACAGATTAGGTGTTAATAAATGTATTATAGTGTTTGTGATACGGGAGAGCCTCGGTTTAGGGGTTAATATATAGTTTATGGGTGTTAGTGTACTTTGTAGCAGTTTAGTTACGAGTTTTATGCTACAGCTTTGTAACGTAAAACTCATAACTACTGACTTTAGATGGCGGTATGAATCTTGTGGTTATAGGGTGTGCCGCTCACTTTTTAGCCTCCCAGGCAAACTCGTAATACCGGCGCTATGGGAGTCCCAATGAAAAATTACTTTTTTAAAAGAGCGGGACTGACGTTGCATGATGGCCAAAAAGGTGTGCGGTACACCTTTAACTGGAAGACTTGTAATAGCGGCGTTAGGGAAAAAGCAGCGTTATGAAGCATAAGGCTGCTTTTTCACTTATAACGCCAAACTCATAATATAGCTGAATGTTATTTTTATTTTAAATACATATTTCTATATATATTTCTATATACCTATAACTATATATCTATTCTTATAGATTGGACACTATATTTTCCTTTGCATAAATGTTTTGTAGATGGGGGCGGAGCTAACTGCCGATCTGAGCAGATGTGCGTGTGAGGAGCTCTGCTCTGAAAAGCTAAATAACAGTATTTTAAAGCCCCATATTCCAGCCCATAACCTAATTTGTGGCCAACTCTAATCACCCTTCACATTGTGGGGCCGCTTGGGACAGTTTAAAACAGCACACAAGGATCTAGGTATTACGAGACCTGCCTGTGGTTCCTTGCCGACTATTTTTGGGTGACTTCTGAAGAGGCCTGCGGGGGATCCCGCTCTCCGGAGGGTCGGGGCTCCGCTCCGGAGAATCTACCAGCTCACTTCAGGTGACGACATCTCCTGACTACTAAGGAGAAATATCGGAGGAGTGTGGGCTGCCGATACAGATTTGCGACAGACGTCGGCTGAGCCTGGGATCATTGGAGCCGTGTAGCCATCTGTCTCCTGACGTTTCCTCTCCCTGGTGTTAGCTGTCGCTGCTCATTAGTGGGACCGGAGCTTCAGGTCAGTGCCGGAGAGACCTACCCACGCCAGTGAACTGCTTCCAAAGTAAGAAGCCAGTAAGGCGCGAAACGGCCGCCATCTTAGTCTGCTGTCAGCCCGGCTCTGTGAAGCTGCAGACCTCCCGGGTAAAAGCTGGCTCTGGGACTCTCTTTTGGGGGATCCATTGAGGTGAGATCAACGGTGTAGAGGACACCGCGGCCATCCTTTCCTCCTGAGTGGGACCGTGTGAGATTTCCAGAGATTCCCAGAGGCTCTAGGTAAAACCCACGTGGGGGCTTCTTCTTACAAATGTCCTCTCGCACACACACACACAGCGGGACTTTTTAAATCACTACAGGAGGGTTATTATACTCGGCGGCTGCACCTGTCTCTCAGGGGTCTTCAATTTTTCCTGCCGGAGGCCTGAGTATCATATATTACTGCTGAAATGGCTGCCCAGACACGGGTGTAAAGAGGGATAGTGTTTATTGGTTGCTGCACGCGGTCAACTGGAACTCTCTCTGTTACTTAAAATTAGTGCCACCTAGAAAATTGTGCAGGCTTCATAACACCAGGCCTTTTTGCTCCACATATTGTGCCTCTTTGGTTTGCTGATCTCCTTTGACATCTTATATCAGGATCACAATTGGGTGTCTGCCCTCCCTGCACAAGAAGAGGCCCAGAGAGAGGAGATTGCTCTGTTTATTTTTCTGTGCAGTTTACACCATCAACCTCTTCACTCAAAATATATGTATTCCCCACTATTGAGGTCTGAGAGGGAACACTGACAAGATTATCACAGACTCTCATCCTGTTCTACTGACTTTTGTGCTTCTTATAAACCAATACTAGAGTATTGTGTGCCTGCCCACATACCTACATATTCCTTATTATTGCGGCACAAACTTCCCTAAACTTTTTATTACCAATCTAGCGACACTCTGGTATGTTACATCACCAGATTATCCTTGTCTAAGAGGACAGATTCCTAGTAGGATACAGAGGGGTGCCTTACAAAAGTATTGTCTCTTCTCCTCACTTATACCCTAGGCTACTTTGAGAGTTAGGGCACAAAAGAACTGTGGGGTTATTGACTCTACTCCCTAATTACAGGGGTATAAACTGTATGCACCCCTCTCTATAGCTGCATATCTTGCTTGGCTACACCAATTTTGATTGCCAATATAGGGCTTGTGGCTGCTGTGACAGCTTATATACCTTTGGGCTTCTAGCCCAAAGTGGAGTGTTATTTTATTTCACTGCCTTTCTAATCATTTTTATTTCCTACAGGTCCTCCCTACAGCGTTTAGATTAGCTGAAATTTAGGCAAGTGTGTTTATGCTGATTAACTTAACTTTTCACTACTACGGGGGTATATTCATAGTCCCTACTAATATTTAATTTAACAAAAGTTCAGCTTTGTTGTTGCAGGAGGGGAAATTAACTTATTCTGTCTGGCCAGTTAATTAATTTGAATATCTCAAGTGGTTATCCCCGGCTGGCCCCTCCTTTCCGGCCCAGCTTGTCTGGGTTGGTCACTTCCTCTTCCCTTTTTCCTTTCCGCAAGGTTGTATCCTCTGTTCCTGGGCCAGAAGGGGACTTACCTCAAGGAGTGTATTTCCTCCCTGATGTGGTAGGAGGAGGAGTTTGCATGGCTGGAGCGGTTGACCTTACTTAGCAATTTATGCATAATTGAGCATTGCTCATCCTTTGTCTAATGTCCTAATTAATGCTGTATCTTGCACTTTTATGACTTAACTGATTACTTTACAGATTACAGGGGTTCCTTACCTAATGATTATCTTGTAAACATATATTAAAGTTTCTCACCTTTGGGTTACTGACTACTCACATTCACAATTCCGCACGGCTCCAGGAGACAGTCTAGTCCAAAGCCAAGAAGACAGTGTTAGATCATTTCTCTCTTCAAACCTCCAGAGTACCATCTCAGTCGGCCTCTAGCCACGCTGATCAGGACTCCCATGATGGGGACTCGCAATCCAGTGTCAACTCCTGTGTATCTTCCTCCAAATACATCACAGAGACAATTATGCAGAAATTGTTGGCCGCCCAAACCCAATCAATCACCCAAGAGATCCATCACAGCTCGGCTGAGCTCTGGAAAGACATTTCTGAGATTGGGGAATGGGTTGATGATTTGGAACATAAACTAGATGACCTGGCTACTGACCACACTAATCTCCTGACATATTCTGAAACTTTGGCGGAACAGATTATGCAATTGGAGCATAAGTTGACTGACCTGGAAGACAGGTCTCGCCGTAGCAACATTCACTTCTGTGGCATCTCAGAGGATATCCTACCTGCTGAACTAAACAGTTACCTCTCAGAGCTATTTAAAGAACTCCTGGGAACATTCACTATGACTCCTAACACTTTGGAGCACTGCCATAGAGCGTTGAGACCTAGAGCGCTCCCGTCAGACAAACCCAGAGACGTGTTGGCATGTTTCCACAGTTATAGCCTGAAGGACCAGATTTTGCAGGCAGCCTTCCGTAAGCCTACTCAACCTGAAAAGTTTAAGAATGTCCAGTTGTTGCAGGACTTATCTCAATATACCCTCCAGCAGAGGAGGTTGCTTGCCCCAATAAAGGGGGTTCTGAGACGTGAAAACATAAAATATAGATGGGGCTTCCCAACTAAAATACTCATTACAAAAGACAACCATTCATACACCGTGGCTAACCTCAATCAAGGTTTTACACTGCTTGAATCTTGGGGCCTGTGCCCACCTATGAACACCCCTCAACCACCTGTTACCCAATCTAGACTTAGGGCTTCGGCCCCTGAGTGGCAGGTCAAGGAGCAGCGGTCTAACAGGCAGAAACACCTGCCCACTCCTCAGGAGGGGATCCCCTGAGTGCCCTTACTTTTTGTCTCTGTGACCAATGGGCCTGGGCTCTGTTATAAGATGGGTTTATACCTCATTTTCTTTGTGTATTAATTGCTACCCTTGGCCCTGGTTATTTAGCTGCGGTTTTCATTGCAGCTGAAGGGTACATTAGGTCTGGACTCCGTAACCCATAGGCCTGGACTCTGGTATAAGATGAGTATATACCTCATTGTCTTTAAGTACTCATTGTTACCCTCGGCCCTGGTTATTTAGCTGCGGTTCTCAATGCAGCCGAAGGGTACCTAGGGTCAAATAGTTATTTTGGTTAACTTATTTGTCAGTTAAGTTATGTTTATTGTTCTATTCAAATGTTTTTTGCTGTAGTTACACTCTCAGGTCAAACTGCCCCGGTCTCTCTGCTAGACCTTGGTAATACCCCCCCCACTTAACCCTAATGTTGGGTTCACCTTGGTGGACTATTTCCACCATAACAATTTATCAGATGTTTAACAAAAACTGTATTCCTTACTCTAATCACTTAATCTCTCTCTCCTCTTTTCTCCCTTCTTTCTCCCTTATGCGCTTGTTCTCAGAGTGTTTCCCACATTATTTAAATGGCTAACAGGGATACTTTAAAATTTGTTACACACAATGTGAGAGGGCTGAATTTGCCAGGTAAGCGCAGCGTCTTTCTCAGATCACTCAAACACTCGAATCCAGATGTTGTCCTCCTTCAGGAGACACATTGGAAAGTTGGTAACATTCCCACTCTCTTCTCCAAACACTACATAACTATAGTCCTTGCCCCCTTTACTACAAAGGCCAGAGGTGTGGCTATCCTAATACACAAGTGGCTGGCTTGTGAAATCATTTCCGAGAGACTGACCCCAAGCTAGATACATTATTCTAGGCTGTAGACTAAACCAATGCACGTACACCCTAGTATCAGTTTACCTCCCTAATTCTGGTCAGTGCAAATGCTTACGTAAAATTCTTAAGACAGTCGATAAAAATAAGCAAGGTAGAGTTATCTTGGGTGGAGACTTCAATCTCATCTGGGTAAAAAAACTAACAAACCAAATCCTAATGACCACAGATTAGATTCCCTCTCACTTAAATTTAGATCCCTTATGCTTGCATTTGGCTATTTTGACACCTGGCGCGCCTTTCACACCACGGACAGGGATTATACCCATTTTTCTTCCTCTCACCTAACCTACGCTAGACTTGACTACATTTTTAGCCAATCCCAAACCTTAGACCATGTTAAGGATACTCATATCTTCCAATGCGCATGGTCTGACCATGATCAAGTGTCACTTACAGTTTACAATTCCTTCCCCTCCCCACATCCACCATCATGGTCTATGCCACACTCTATCCTATCCGATATTCCCTTTCGAATAGAATTAGAAAAATACCTAAGAGAGTTAATTGCCTTAAATTATACTCAAGCTGTCGCCAACAATACTCTTTGGGGGGCCATTAAGGCCTCAGTTAGAGGCTTGCTTATAAGAAAGCAGGCCATTCTCAGGAGATCTCATGGGTTGCCCCTTTCACAAGCCTTTAGTAAGCTCAATGAACTAGAGAAACTTAATTGACTCTCCTTCTCTCCAGCACAGTCCACCGCTATAAAAGAACTTAAAGCTCATATCTGCTCTTTAGAACTACAACGGACGCAACAGCAGTTATTAAAACTTAGACAGTTATTTTACCACAAAGGGAATAAGGCAGACACTATGCTGGCAAATAAGCTTAGACATAGAGAGAGTGCCTCCCGAATACAAATCCTGAAACATAATGGTAAATCCTCCACGCTACCTAAACAAATTGGTTCTATGTTCGCCTCTTACTACGAGGAGCTTTATAACATTCAAAATTCAGAGTCCTCTAGCCACACCCCACGACTTAATATTCAGCAGACCCTCAAAAACCTTCACCTCTCTACCTTGACGGATGAACAACAGGACTCCCTTAAAGCACCTATATCCATACTTGAAATTAAACAGGTGATCGACTCCCTCAAACCACTTAAGGCCCCTGGCCCGGACGGATTCCCCGCGTTATTTTATAAAAGTTACAGGAAGGATCTAATTCCCATCCTTCAACGTTTTTTCCAATACTCCAGCTCCTGGGGCTCCTTTAAGAGGGAGTTCCTGGAAGCTACAATAGTCACTATACCTAAGCCGGGAAAGGACCCCTCCTTGTGCCCCAGCTACAGACCCATATCTCTTGTCAACACCGATATAAAAATCTATTCTAAGATTTTAGCGAATCATATGGCGATTCTACTACCTAGCTTAATCAATATGGACCAAGTAGGGTTCATACATGACCGAGAAGGTCCTGATAATACTAGACGTCTACTGAATATTGTGACGGAAGCTACTAGACTAGGTAAGCCCTTTTTGGTTATCTCCCTCGATGCCAAAAAGGCATTCAATTGGGTTCACTGGGAATACCTGTGGGAGGTTCTGGATGTTTTCAAATTTCCATGTGAATCTGTGTCCTCTATTAGAGCTTTGTACTCGTGCCCGATGGCTAAGGTCAGAGGTCTGGGATTCTGCTCTGACTCCTTCCCTTTGACCAACGGAACGCGCCAGGGGTGTCCATTGTCTCCCTTGCTCTTTGCCCTCGCTATAGAACCCCTCGCTGATCTTACGCATCAAGATCCCCTTATCTCAGGAATTACTCTTCACGGCACCACCCACAAAATCGCCCTTTTTGCTGATGATATCACTATATTCTCATCTTTTCCCCACACTACTATCCCAGCCTTATTAGCGTTGCTCCAACGCTTTGGCGACATGTCTTTTTATAAACTCAATACCTCAAAGACTGAGGTATATGCTAAGGGATTCCCAGCGGACTATACTCAGGCATTATTACAAACATATGGGTTTAATCTTAGCCCTAGCAATATTAAACACTTAGGAATATTTATTTCACCAGATAAAGCTCAGCTGATACGCGACAATTATTTCCCTTTGTTGGCTGAACTGAGATCCTTACCCTCTAAATGGGATTATAAATCAATCTCTTGGTTGGGCAGAATTACAGCCTTGAAGATGTCATTTCTTCCCAAATTGACCTACCTCTTTCAATGCCTGCCCATAAGACTCACGAGATGTCTGTTGTTACAGTTTCAAAGTGGTTTTTCGAGGTACATCTGGCAAGGCAAACCAGCCAGAGTTGCCCACAAGCTTCTTCAATATCTGAAATCATTCGGAGGAGTTGCTTCTCCCTCTGTTATCCGTTACTACGAAGCGGCCATGCTCTCCCATATCTCACAATGGGGAAACAGATCGGGTGTGAGCAGATGGCGCGCCTTGGAGCAGGCTTCTCTTCCTAACAATGTTTATTTACATGACCTGATTCGGATCCCCCCACACTGCCGACGCACACTTAACATTGAGAACCTCATAATAAATTAATAATGCCTGAGTGCCTGGGATAAATTGAGACATTATCCTAAGATATCCCCCCACCCCTCACCTATTCACTCTTTTACTGGCCTGTTGTTGGGCCTCCCTGATTTGCATCCCAACGCGTGGTCCAATCTGGGCCTTTCTTCGGTCTCTGACCTAATTGCACCCACTCCCCAGATACTTACTGACCTTTGCCCCAACTAACCGGTACACCGGTCGCTCCTCTTAAGCTACAGTTTGAATACACTTGAATTAAAAGTATTCTGAGATCCTGGGGATTCACCCCACCCCTTTCCCATCCTTTGACCGCTTGGGAGACTTTATGGAAAAAGGGGGGGGGGGAATTAGCAGACCCATGACGATTTTCTACTGGCTTGTGGAGGGGGCAACCCCAGACGATAAGGCGCTACATATCAAAAAATGGGAGGATATATTGCATGTGCATTTTCCCCAGTCCCTATGGGCTAGGGCCTTTGATCTTACTAAAAAAGCCATACACTGTATGACCCTCGATGAATCATATTATAAATTGCTATCTCACTGGTATTTCACCCCAATGAGACTTTTCAAACTTAAATTGATTCCTTCACCCCAGTGTTGGAGGATGTGTGGGCAACCAGGGGATTCTCTCCACATTTGGTGGGCCTGCCCTAAGCTTAAGCATCTGTGGCATAGGATATACACTCTTCTAACCAGATTAAACATTCATGTCCCAAAAACTTCAGAAACTGCATTATTACATGTAGGCCTACATTCCCTTCCTAAGTTCCAGAGCTATATGTGTGTGTACCTTTTCTCGGCCACTAGACTGGTGATAACCAGAGCATGGAAATCCCAGAAGCCTCCAAGTTGGTCCTCCGTTGTAGATATCATGGCCTACATTAACTCTATGGAAAGAAATGTGTTTTACACCTTGAATAAAATAGATCTTTACGAATTGATCTGGGAAGACTGGGCTAAAGTGTTCAAGCCTCATTGGCTCCCTAGGCTAGATGTGTAGATGGCCCCCCGGACTACCTTAGTTTACGTAATGTCTCTACAAGAGCTTCTCTGCTCCCTTTCTTTCCTTTTTCTTCTTTTACTTCTACTCCTTCTCTTTCTTCCCTTCTTTTCTATTCTCTCTTCCTTCTCCTTCCATAATGTACCAGTCATTACTCCTGACTGTTAGACTATTCGTATTAGTCACAATACCATTTGATATTGGGAGAAAATTGACTATGTCATATCCAGTTTCCTTTTGTTGTATTATCATCTCTTTACAATTTGTTTTAAATGTCCCACTGTGTTTGGGAACTTATTCGAATTGTTTATTTTATTGCCAATAAAGCTTTTAAAAAGTGAAATGTTTTGTAGATGATCCATATACAGTATATAGCCCTTCTAGGGGTGTTTTTGTAAAAAAAAGTATATATATTTTTTTTTAAATAACATTGATTTTCAGTCTCCTAACCAAGTCCCAAAGTTGTAGATGTATACTGATGTCTATAGACTCCTGCTTGCTCTTATTTGTGTGAAGGGCTTTTTCATATGCAAGGGAGGGGTGTAGTTGCTGCTCCTCCTGCTTTCTAAGCCCATTTCAGTGGGTGTCCCAGACTAACCTCAACAACAGTGCTAAATTGTGAGCTTCTAAGTACATTTTTAAAAGGTGTTATACTGACTATTAAATACAGTTATATGAGTGTATACTGTCCCTTTAATAATAAAAAATAAATTTATTTCTATGTGAAGTAATGTAAAATATAAGTAACGTGCTTTGGGTTTCGAGCTATAGGTCTTACATGGTGTTGAGTTAGCACATATGAAAATTGAATTATCCAAAGGTGCGTTATTGAAATCTTAAATATAAAATATTTGAAAATATTAATAACAAGTATTAAATATTATTATAGATGTACTAAATCCATAGAATATATATTATTAACATTGTTTAATATTTTATATTTAATATTTCAATAACGTGCTTATGATAACTAATTTTTAATTTGTGATTACCCCACACCACATTATTACTAAAGCACGAAACCCGAAGTGCGTTATGCATATTTTATATTTCTATGCTCTTCATATAGCAGAAATTGAATTGTTATTATTAAATATATATTTCTATATAGATCTCTGATAATGTTAATTTAAAAAATATAAAAATATATAGCTATACCTATAGGAATAAATGTATAGGTATAAACACACACACACGCATATTTACCCAGCAGTGATTCACCTACTCCCAGCTGATGAGTGGCAAAAACCACAAAACAGCTGTCCTGGGATTGTCTGAATCACTGTACTAACCCTAACTAAGCTTAAAAGCTGTGTATACAGCAATGCTGCTGCTTAAAGTGAGTCTGCCTATAAGCAGACTGAAGTAAAAAAGTGAGTCATTGTGAACCTTATTTACATGTCTTACCCAAAATTATTTGCTGCATTGGAAACAATGTATCCAGAGGTTTTCTGTGGGAAAAGCAAGCATTCTATCTAGATTTGTTAATGAGTTACAAGAGTTATTCTCTCTCTTTGACTCTCTATCTCTCTCTCTCTCTCTCTCTCTCCTCTCTCTCTCTCTCTCTCTCTCTCTCTCTATATATATATATATATATATATATATATATATATATATATATATATATATATAAATAAATATTTATTTAAAATAAAAATAACATTGTCTTATGTGTGAAGAACATTGGAATGTGTAATATTTACAGTAAATACACAGCAAAACACATTATTAAATATTATTATAGATTTATTATTTACAGTGGGTATTAAAAATAGTCACCCCCCTTGTTGCTTTGCAGCCTGAAATAAAGACAGACACTATTTTTGTTTATCCAGTTATAATTACTCAGTGCCACTTATAAAATCAAGAGAACAAAGCAAATTTGATGATAACGGCAAATTGAAAAGTTATTTAAAGCTGCATGCCCTATTTGAATCATGAAATTTTCATTACAATGTCCCTTTAAGTCCAGTTTTGAATAACTCTTTTCGTTCAATGTTCAACTGTCCTAACAAATAGATTAAAAGTAATTGCAAGGGCAGATTTGCAGATTTGTAGAATGCTGGTATAGAGTATATAGGTATCTTCACGACAATGTACTAATAAGAATTAACATGCTATTTCAAAAGATACATATTTTTTGCTAATAATGAATAGACATATTTATAAAAAAAATTATAAAGAGATTAAGAGCATTAATAATGGGTGTGCAGGACCATCAGCTTGGTCCATATTATGTTAAAGGGGGTGGAGTTTGTTGATTAATATTGAGGTAATTTAAACTTGTAAAAGTTTAGTCAGAAGAATTTTAGATCATTACCTGGACTGCTGCCTCATTACCAACAATAGTCTAGATTATGAGTGGAGCACAAATTTCCCACTCGCACCTTACCTTCTCGCATCGGGTATCGCACATATTACAAGTTGAAAGAAAAAAAGTTTGGCAACAAGTGCTTATCCGATGAGTGCAAAAAGCTGAACTTCGAATATCACAAATTCATTAACTTGTTCCCCCATAGACTTCAATGGAGTGAGAAAAGAGGGGGAAAAAGGGCACAAACCCGACATGAAATATGAATATCATGATTATGCAGTTTTTTCTTCCATACACTCACTCCATCATCTCAAGGTAGCATTAGGTCTGTGTAGAAACCTGGCTAGTCAGGGTTGGCGATACGTCCTTTAACCCCTTAATGACCACAGCACTTTTCCATTTTCTGTCCGTTTGGGACCAAGGCTATTTTTACATTTCTGCGGTGTTTGTGTTTAGCTGTAATTTTCCTCTTACTCATTTACTGTACCCACACATATTATATACCATTTTTCTCGCCATTAAATGGACTTTCTAAAGATACCATTATTTTCATCATATCTTATAATTTACTATAAAAAAAATTATAAAATATGAGGAAAAAATTGAAAAAAACACACTTTTTCTAACTTTGACCCCCAAAATCTGTTACACATCTACAACCACCAAAAAACACCCATGCTAAATAATTTCTAAATTTTGTCCTGAGTTTAGAAATACCCAATGTTTACATGTTCTTTGCTTTTTTTGTAAGTTATAGGGCCATAAATACAAGTAGCACTTTGCTATTTCCAAACCATTATTTTTCAAAATTAGCGCTAGTTACATTAGAACACTGATATCTTTCAGGAATCTCTGAATATCCATTGACATGTATTTTTTTTTAGTAGACATCCCAAAGTATTCATCTAGGCCCATTTTGGTATATTTCATGCCACCATTTCACCGCCAAATACGATTAAATACAAAAAATTGTTCACTTTTTTACTAATTTTTTCACAAACTTTTGGTTTCTCACTGAAATTATTTACAAACAGCTTGTGCAATTATGGCTTAATTGGTTGTAAATTCTTCTCTGGGATCCCCTTTGTTCAGAAATAGCAGACATATATGGCTTTGGCGTTGCTTTTTAGTAATTAGAAGGCTGCTAAATGCCACTGCGCACTACACGTGTATTATGCCCAGCAGTGAAGGGGTTAATTATGGAGCATGTAGGGAGCTTTTAGGTATAATTTTAGCTTTAGTGTAGTGTAGTAGACAACCCCAAGTATTGATCTAGGCCAATTTTGGTATATTTCATGCCACCATTTCACCGCCAAATGCGATCAAATGAAAAAAAACGTAAAATTTTTCACAATTTTAGGTTTCTCACTGAAATCATTTACAAACAGCTTGTACAATTATGGCACAAATGGTTGTAAATGCTTCTCTGGGATCCCCTTTGTTCAGAAATAGCAGACATATATGGCTTTGGCGTTGCTTTTTGGTAATTAGAAGGCCGCCAAATGCTGCTGCATTTCACACGTGTATTATGGCTAGCAGTGAAGGGGTTAATTATGTAGCTTGTAGGGAGCTTGCAAGGTTAATTTTAGCTTTAGTGTAGAGCTCAGCCTCCTACCTGAAACATTAGACACCCTGATCCCTCCCAAACAGCTCACTTCCCTCCCCCACCCCACAATTGTCCCCGCCATCTTAAGTACTAGCAGAAACTCTGCCAGTACTAAAATAAAAGCTATATTTGGGCTTTTTTTGTGTTTTTTTTTTAGCATATTTACATATGCTGCTGTGTAGGATCCCCCCTTAGCCCCCAACCTCACTGATCCCCCACTAAACAGCTCTCTAACCCTCCCCCTCTGCCTTAATGGGCACCATCTTGGGTACTGGCAGCTGTCTGCCAGTACCCAGTTTAGTAAAAAATGTGCCTTTTTTTTAAAAAAATTCCCTTTTCTGTAGTGTAGCTCCCCCCCCAAGACCAACCCCCCACCCCTTCCAGATCCCTTAGCTGTTACTTTAAAACTTTCAAAACTTTTTTTGTTGTTGCTTTTTACAGCTTTATTTTTCTGCAGTGTAGCGGTTCCCTCCCGCTCCCGCCCCGTGCACGCGCCCGCCCGCCGCCCCCCCGTGCACGCGCGCGCTCCCGTGCGCGCTCCCGACTGACCCGCCCCCGATCCCGCCCCCTTCCCTCTACTCGGCACATCGATGGCCGCCCACCCGCCTCCCAGGCTTGCTCCCACCCACCAACGATACCGGCCACCGATGTCCGGTGCAGAGAGGGCCACAGAGTGGCTCTCTCTGCATCGGATGGCCATGGGGGGTTATTGCAGGATGCCTTCATATCGAGGCATCACTGCAATAACCGGAAAGCAGCTGGAAGCGAGCAGGATCGCTTCCAGCTGCTTTCCAGACCAAGGACGTACGCCACACGTCCTCGGTCATTAACTGTCTTTTTTTTGAGGACGTGTGGCGTACGTCCTTGGTCGTTAAGGGGTTAATATATTCATTCCTCAGACATTTTGGTCCATATTGACATAATAGCATCATGCAGTTGCTGCCGATTTTTTGACTGCACATCCATGATGTGAATCTCCCGTTCCACCACATCCCAAAGGGGCTCTGTTGGATTGAGATCTGGTGACTGTGGAGGCCTTTGGAGTACAGTGAACTCATTGTCATGTTCAAGAAACCAGTTTGAAATGATTTGAGCTTTATGACATGGTGCATTATCCTACTGGAAGTAGCCATCAGAAGATAGGTACACTGTTGTCATAAAGGGATGGACATGGTCAGCAACAATACTCAGGTAAGCCATGGCATTTAAACAATGCTCAATTGGTACTAAGGGGCCCAAAGTGGGCCAAGAAAATGTCCCCCACACCATTACACAACCACCACCAGCCTAAACAGTTGATACAAGGCATGGGCTTTCATGTTGCTTATGCCAAATTCTGCCTCTACCATCTGAATGTTGTAGCTGAAATCGAGACTCATCAGACCAGGCAACATTTTTCCAGTCTTCTATTGTTCAATTTTGGTGAGCCTGTGCAAATTGTAGCCTCAGTTTCTTGTTCTTAGCTGGCAGTGGTGGTACCCGGTGTGCTCTTCTGCTGCTGTAGCCCATCTGCCTCGACATGTTGTGGGTTCAGAGAGGGGTATTCTGCATACCTTAGTTGTAACGAGTAGTTATGTAAGTTACTGTTGCCTTTCTATCATCTCAAACCAGTCTGGCCATTCTCCTCTGACCTCTGACATCAACAAGACATTTTAATCCACACAACTGCCACTCACTGGATATTTTCTCTTTTTCAGACCATGTGAAGAACATTGGAATGTGTAATATTTAAAGTAAATACACAGCAAAACACATTATTAAATATTATTATAGATTTATTATTTACAGTGGGTATTGGAAATAATCACCACCCCCCTTGTTGCTTTGCAGCCTGAAATAAAGACATACACTGTTTTACTCAGTTGCAACTTATAAAATCTAAGTGAATGATATAACAACAACATGTCAGGCAAAAATAAAGACAATCCAAAAACAGAATCACTGAGTTGGAAAAAGGATTACCCACTTGTGTCAGTATTTTGTTGAACCACCTTTTGCATTAATTACAGCTTTTAGTCTGTTGGGATATGTCTCTACTAACTTTGCACATCTTCTTTGCAGAACTGCTCCAGTTCTGTTACCTTTGATGGTGACCGTTTGTGGACTGTAGTCTTCAAGTCATGCCACCGATATTCAATGGGGTTTAAGTCTGGGCTCTGACTAGGCCATGCAAGGACATTCACCTTTTTCTCCTTTAACCACTGTGTGGTCCTTTTTGATGTGTGCTTTGGGTCATTGTCATGTTGGAAGGTAAATCTTCTTCCCATTGACAACTTCCTAGCAGAGGGCAGCAGATTTTCCTCAAGAATTTGAAGTTGTTTTGCCCCATCCATTATTCCTTCTATCCTGACAAGGGCTTCAGTGCCTGCTGCAGAGAAACACCCCAATAACAGGATATTACCACCTCCATGTTTTACTGTAGGTATGGTGTTATTTGGATGGTGAGCTGTATTCGATTTCCTCCAGACATATCGTTTGGTGTTGAGGCCAAATAATTTAATTTTAGTCTTATCTGACCATAACACCTTTTTCCGTATGGCCTCAGAATCTCCTAGGTGTGTTATGGCAAAGCTCATTCGTGACTGCATGTAGCCTTTCTTTAGGAGTGCCTTTTTTCTTGCAACCCTCCCATACAAGCCACATTTGTGGAGAATTTGTGACATTGTTGTCACATGCACACAATGACCACTCTTTATCATAAATTTCTGCAACTGCTTCCAAGTTGCTGTGAGCCTCTTGGTAGCCTCTCTGACCAGTTTCCTCCTGGCTCTTTCATCCAGTTTTGACTGGTGTCCTGATCCAGGGAGGGTCTGTGTTGTACCAAATACCTTCCACTTCTTAATATTAGACTTCACTATGTTTCATTTTCTTGTATCCATCTCCTGACTTGTGCCTGTACACATTATCCAGGAGATATTTTGACAGTGCCTTGCCACCCATAGTTGATTGTTTGCTTCAGTTGCACTACCATGGACTGAGATGCTCCAGGAAAGCTATTTTCATGCTGAGCTAATCAATATGTCCACAGCTTATTACAGTTGAAGGTCAAAAGGTTTTGTGTATGCCATTGAGAATGTGATTAGCTACACCTGATTGAGTTTACAAGTAATTTTAAGAGAGGTGATCCTTTTTCCAACTCAGTGATTTTGTTTTTGAATTGTCTTTATTTTTGCCTGACATGTTAGTATTATATCTTTCACTTGGATGTTATAAGTTGCACTGAGTAATTACAACTGGATGAACAAAAACTGTGTCTGTCTTTATTTCAGGCTGCAAAGCAATAAAATGTGATTTTTTTCAAGGAGGGTGATTCTTTTCAAAACCCACTGTATAGCCCTTTGTAGTAAAATAAATGGCCATTTACCATATACCGTTGAACTGTTATAACTTTTTTTATTAATATTTATATGAATATTTTTTTTTTATCAGATAGTGTTTATATGAGTGTAAAAATATATTTTAAAGTTTTTATGTTGTGTTTGTTGCAACTTTTATTTTAGCCCTAAACCTTTACGCGTGGTCTTCAGTCACGCTAACCGACACGCGTTAAATTTAATTGTGCCTGAGCGAATGTGTTTACTTTAAACTAGTAACACGCATGCAAATTAAAGTGCCCACTTGTAATCTAGCCTTATATATTTGACAATAAACTCAAACTAGTGTTGGACAGAGTTTCATGCTATATACATCTACGACTTAATGATTATAATTTCATATCTGCTTTCAAATAACTTTATATGTTTTCTTTTGTGAATACAGATTTTAATGACCCATGGACATTAATGTGCTGTAGCTTCTGACTCTTTGTAACAGTCCCTTTGGGGTGAAATAACACATCTAGTGGGTCAAGTAAAGTGCAGAAAAATATAAAAAAAAGCATAAATGTATAACATATTCATATCAATACGTGTATTGTATAAAAACAAATATCTAAATAGACAAGTTTTGCTTCAGGTCTAAACAAATACAAAAAAGAAAGTTCACATTTAAGTCTATTTCAACAAATGCACTTTTATTACATAATTTGTTTATGATGTGACAAGAATAACACTATGTTTTGCTGAAAATTGAAAGGATTATATTAGGGCATTTGTTTAAAATGTGTTAGTTTTCATGTGTCATTTTCCCTCTTAGTATCATTTAAAGGGAACAATGTTTATTGTTAAAAAAAGATAGATAATTCCTTTATTACCCATTCCCTAGTTTTACATAACAAAGACTGTTATGCTAATAAACGTTTTACCTCTGTGATTACTTTGTATCTAACCTCTGCAGACTGCCCCCTTATGTCAGTTCTTTTGACAGACATGCATTTTAGCCAATCAGTGCTGACTCGTAATTAACTCCATGGGAGTGAGCACAATGTTATCTAAATGGCACACATGAACTAGCAGTATCTAACTGGGAAAAGCACTGAATGCACTGAAATAAGAGGTAGCCTTTAACGGCTTAGAAATCAGAAAACCTAGGTTTAGCTTTCAACAAAGAATACCAAGAGAACAAATCAAATTTGGGGCGCGATCCGATATCGATCGCAGTTTGCGGCGCAAGCGAGGGAACCGGCGTCGCCCGCAGTTTCAGCTCACAACTCGAGCCATCCCATATAGGTCGCCGTCAGATGCTAACGTGCCGTAAGTCTCACAAACCAGCGATGTCCAGAAATCTGCGTAAGTACAAATTTCTGGCGTCACCAGTGACTTGCGCCACGTTAGAATCTGCCGGCGCCTATAAAACCTGACTAAAGTCTAAAACACCCGCACTGTCTAACACGCCTCCCTAACATAGCCCGCACTGTCTAACACGCCTCCCTAACATAGCCCGCACTGTCTAACACGCCTCCCTAACATAGCCCGCACTGTCTAACCCTCTATCCGCTATCCCCCCTCACTAGCCTAACAATAAAAAAGCTATTAACCCCTAAACCGCCGCTCCTTTACCCCGCCGCAACCTAATAAAGTTATTAACCCCTAAACCGCCGCTCCCGTACCCCGCCGCCAGCTATATTATATCTATAACCCCCTAAAGTGAGCCCCTAACACCGCCGCCATCTATATTAAAATTATCAACCCCTAATGTAAGCCCCTTACACCGCCGCCATCTCTATTAAAATTATTAACCCCTAATTTAATCTACCTACCCCGCCGCCAGCTATATTATCTATATTAACCCTAAGTATATTATAGTTAATATAGTTATTACATTATATATATTAACTATATTAACCCTAATTATATTAGGGTTAATATAGTTAATATAGTTACTATAGTATTTATATTAACTATATTAACTCTATCTAACCCTAACACCCCTAACTAAATTTATATTAAATTAATCTAATTCATTTATAAACTAAAATATTCCTATTTAAATCTAAATACTTACCTATAAAATAAACCCTAAGATAGCTACAATATAATTAATAATTACATTGTAGCTATGTTAGGGTTAATATTTATTTTACAGGTAAATTGTTAATTATTTTAACTAGGTATAATAGATATTAAATAGTTATTAACTATTTAATATCTACCTAGTTAAAATAATTACCCAATTACCTGTAAAATAAATCCTAACCTAAGTTATAAATACACCTACACTATCAATAAATTTAATAAATTACAAACATCTATCTAAAAATACAATTAAATTAACTAAACTAAATTACAAAAACAAACAAACACTAAATTACAAAAAATAAAAAAAGATTACAAGATAGTTAAGCTAATTACACCTATTCTAAGCCCCCTAATAAAATAATAAACCCCCAAAATAAAAAAAATTCCCTGCCCTATTCTAAATTCAACAAATTTCAAAGCTCTTTACCTTACCAGCCCTTAAAAGGGCCTTTTGTGGGGCATGCCCCAAAGAATTCAGCTCTTTTGCATACAACAAATACAATACCCCCCCCCCATTACAACCCACCACCCACATACCCCTATTCTAAACCCACCCAAACCCCCCTTAAAAAAGCCTAACACTACCCCCCTGAAGATCTCCCTACCTTGTCTTCACCACACCGGGCCGAACTCCTGATCCGATCCGGGCGATGTCTTCCTCCAAGCGGCAAAGAAGAATTCTTCCTCCGGCGATGTCTTCCTCCAAGCGGCAAAGAAGAATTCTTCCTCCGGCGACGTCTTCCTCCAAGCGGCAGCAAAGTCTTCATTCTTCCGGTGGCATCTTCAATCTTCTTTCTTCGCTCCGCCGCCGCGGAGCATCCATCCCGGCCGACTGCTGAACTTGGAATGAGGTACCTTTAAATGATGTCATCCAAGATGGCGTCCGCCGAATTCCGATTGGCTGATAGGATTCTATCAGCCAATCGGAATTAAGTTAAAAAAATCTGATTGGCTGATTGAATCAGCCAATCAGATTCAAGTTCAATCCGATTGGCTGATCCAATCAGCCAATCAGATTGAGCTCGCATTCTATTGGCTGTTCCGATCAGCCAATAGAATGCGAGCTCAATCTGATTGGCTGATTGGATCAGCCAATCGGATTGAACTTGAATCTGATTGGCTGATTCAATCAGCCAATCAGATTTTTTTAACTTAATTCCGATTGGCTGATAGAATCCTATCAGCCAATCGGAATTCGGCGGACGCCATCTTGGATGACGTCATTTAAAGGTACCTCATTCCAAGTTCAGCAGTCGGCCGGGATGGATGCTCCGCGGCGGCGGAGCGAAGAAAGAAGATTGAAGATGCCGCCGGAAGAATGAAGACTTTGCTGCCGCTTGGAGGAAGACGTCGCCGGAGGAAGAATTCTTCTTTGCCGCTTGGAGGAAGACATCGCCGGAGGAAGAATTCTTCTTTGCCGCTTGGAGGAAGACATCGCCCGGATCGGATCAGGAGTTCGGCCCGGTGTGGTGAAGACAAGGTAGGGAGATCTTCAGGGGGGTAGTGTTAGGCTTTTTTAAGGGGGGTTTGGGTGGGTTTAGAATAGGGGTATGTGGGTGGTGGGTTGTAATGGGGGGGGGGGGTTGTATTTGTTGTATGCAAAAGAGCTGAATTCTTTGGGGCATGCCCCACAAAAGGCCCTTTTAAGGGCTGGTAAGGTAAAGAGCTTTGAAATTTGTTGAATTTAGAATAGGGCAGGGAATTTTTTTTATTTTGGGGGTTTATTATTTTATTAGGGGGCTTAGAATAGGTGTAATTAGCTTAAATATCTTGTAATCTTTTTTTTATTTTTTGTAATTTAGTGTTTGTTTTTTTTTGTAATTTAGTTTAGTTAATTTAATTGTATTTTTAGATAGATGTTTGTAATTTATTAAATGTATTGATAGTGTAGGTGTATTTATAACTTAGGTTAGGATTTATTTTACAGGTAATTGGGTAATTATTTTAACTAGGTAGATATTAAATAGTTAATAACTATTTAATATCTATTATACCTAGTTAAAATAATTAACAATTTACCTGTAAAATAAATATTAACCCTAACATAGCTACAATGTAATTATTAATTATATTGTAGCTATCTTAGGGTTTATTTTATAGGTAAGTATTTAGATTTAAATAGGAATATTTTAGTTTATAAATGAATTAGATTAATTTAATATAAATTTAGTTAGGGTTAGATAGAGTTAATATAGTTAATATAAATACTATAGTAACTATATTAACTATATTAACCCTAATATAATTAGGGTTAATATAGTTAATATATATAATGTAATACCTATATTAACTATAATATACTTAGGGTTAATATAGATTACATAGCTGGCGGCGGGGTAGGTAGATTAAATTAGGGGTTAATCATTTTAATAGAGATGGCGGCGGTGTAAGGGGCTTACATTAGGGGTTAATAATTTTTATATAGGTGGCGGCGGTGTAAGGGGTCAGATTAGGGGATAGATAAGGTAGATGGCGGCGGTTTTAGAGGCTCACAGTAGGGGGTTAGTTTATGTAGATGGCGGCGGGGTCCGGGAGCGGCGGTTTAGGGGGTAATAACTTTATTAGGGATTTCGGGGGGGGGGGGGATAGACATTGCGCATGCGTTAGGTGTTAGGTTTATTTTAGCAGATCGCGGTTGACAGGGAGATAGACATTGCGCATGCGTTAGGTGTTAGGTTTATTTTAGCAGATCGCGGTTGACAGGGAGATAGACATTGCGCATGCGTTAGGTGTTAGGTTTATTTTCTAGTTAGTTTAGGGAGTTACGGGGCTCCAATAGTCAGCGTAAGGCTTCTTACGGCTGCTTTTTGTGGCGAGGTGAAAATGGAGTAAGTTTTCTCCATTTTCGCCACGTAAGTCCTTACGCTGCATATTGGATAGCAAACTGCGCGGGTTTGGTATACCTGCCTATGGCCCAAAAAACTGCGGGCGACGGCAGAAATATACGGGCGTAACTTCTAGGTTACGGCGTATATGTGATACCAAATCCGCGCAAATATTGGCGTCGCCGGCTTTTGCGGGCGACGCTTTATATCGGATCGACCCCTTGATGATAAAGGCAAATTGGAAAGTTGTTTAAAGTTGCATGCCCTATTTGAATCATGAAATTTGATTACCATGTCCATTTAAGTCCAGTTTTGAATAACTCTTTTGTTCAAGGTTCAACTGTCCTAGCTGAAATAGATTTAAAGTAATTGCAAGGGCAGATTTGCAGATTTGTAGAATGCTGGTATAGAGTATATACAACTAGTCCTAAAGTCCGTTCACACGGGCCATTTTTTGCAGTACAGCGGTCCCACCCCTTGTGCTCTCTACCTCCCCCTCTCTTTTGCTCTCTCTCCCCCCCTCTCTTTTGCTCTCTCTCTCTCCCTCTCTTTTGCGCTCTCTCCCCCCCTCTCTTTTGCGCTCTCTCTCTCCCCCTCTCTTTTGCGCTTTCTCTCCCGCCTCTCTTTTGATCTCTCCCCCTCTCTTTTGAGCTCTCTCTCTCTCCCCCCTCTCTTTTGAGCTCTCTCTTTCCCCCTCTCTTTTGAGCTCTCTCTTTCCCCCCTCTCTTTTGCGCTCTCTCTCTCCCCCTCTCTTTTGCGCTCTCTCTCTCCCCTTCTCATTTGCGCTCTCTCCCCCTTTCTTTTGCGCTCTCTCTCTCCCCCTCTCTTTTTCGCTCTCTCTCTCCCCCATATCTTTTGCGCTCTCTCTCCCCCATCTCTTTTGCGCTCTCTCCCCCTCTCTCTCTCCCCTCTCTTTTGCGCTCTCTCTCCCCCCTCTCTTTTGCGCTCTCTCTCCCCCCTCTATTTTGCGCTCTCTCTCCACCCCTCTCTTTTGCGCTCTCTCCCCCTCTCTTTTGCGTTCTCTCTCCCCCCTCTCTTTTGTGCTCTCTCCCCCCTCTCTCCCCCTTTCTCTCTCCCCACTCTTTTGCGCTCTCTCTCCCCCTCTCTTTTGCGCTCTCTCTCCCCCCTCTCTTTTGTGCTCTCTCTCCCCCACTCTCTCTTTTGTTCTCCCTCTCTCTCCCCCCTCTCTCTCTCCAGCCTATCTCTCCCCCCTCTCTCCCCCCTCTCTCCCACTCTCTCTCTCTCTCCCCCCCTCTCTCTCCCCCCCTCTCTCTCCCCCCTTTCTCTCTCCCCCTCTCTCTCTCCCCCCTCTCTCTCCCCTCTCTCCCCTTCTCTATCTCTCTCCCATCTCTATCTCTCTATCTCTCTCCCCACTCTATCACGCGACCATGCCCGACCGCGCCCCATTTGCGGCCATTCATGTCCGGCCATGCCCCCTTCACGCTCGCTCAGGTATAGTGTGTTGGACAATGAACACTTATCTGAGATCAGAAGTCCGTCTGCTGAAAAGTATGAAGCTTCTAACACGAAAGTTTTCCATTGCTGCTCGTAATGTGCTGCTACACATCACTGTGCTCTCTCTCCCCCCTCTCTCTCTCCCCCTCTCTCTCTCCCCCCTCTCTCTCCCCTCTCTCCCCTTCTCTATCTCTCTCCCATCTCTATCTCTCTATCTCTCTCCCCACTCTATCTCTCTCCCCTCTATCACGGGACCACGCCCGACCGCGCCCCATTTGCGGCCATTCACGCCCGGCCACGCCCACTTCAGCCGCAGATCAGCTAGGGACTCAAAGGCCAGGTGTGTTTGTCCTTGTGCTGTCTCTACTTCGCATGACAGCTTCGGACAAACACACTTGGCCTTTTATATAATAGGATAGGTATCTTCAAGACAATCTACTAGTAAGCATTAACATGTTATTTCAAAAGATACATATAATTTGCTAATAATGAATAGACATATTTATAAAAAAAATATAAAGAGATAAAGAGCAACCCGGTGTAATGAATAGCATGCAACGGTTCTTGAATAATGGGTGTGTAAGACCATCAGCATGGTCCATATTATGTCAAAGGGGGTGGAGTTTTTTGATTAATATTGAGGTAATCTTTAAACTAGAAAAAGTTATTACAAGTTGAGATCTGGTGACTGGGGAGGCCTTTTGGAGTTTATTGAACTCATTGTCATGTATAAGAAACTAATTTGAGATGATTTGAGCTTTGTGACATGGTGCATTATCCTGCGGAAGTAGCCATCAGAAGATGGGTACACTGTAGTCATAAAGGGATGGACATGGTCAACAATACTCAGGTAGGCCATGGCATTTAAACAATGTTCAATTGGTACTAAGGGGCCCAAAGTGGGCCAAGAAAATATCCCCCAAACCATTACACAATCACCACCAGCCTGAACAGTTGATACAAGGCATGAGCTTTCATGTTGTTTATGCCAAATTCTGTCCCTAACATCTAAATGTTGTAGCTGAAATCAAGACTCATCAGACCAGGCAATATTTTTCCAGTCTTCTATTGTTCAATTTTGGTGAGCATGTGTGAATTCTAGCCTTAGTTTTCTGTTCTTAGCTGGCACGGGTGGTACCTGGTGTGGTCTTCTGCTGCTATAGCCCATCTGTTTCAAGGTTCAACTTGTTGTGTGTTCAGAGAGGGGTATTCTGCATACCTTGATTGTAACGAGTGGTTATTTAAGTTACTGTTGCCTTTATATCATCTCGAACCAGTCTGCCCATTCTCCTCTGACCTCTGACATCAACAAGACATTTTAATCCACACAAATGCTGCTCACTGGATATTTTCTCTTTTTCAGACCATTATCTGTAAACCCTAGAGATGGTTATGCGTTACTATCCCAGTAGATCAGCAGTTTCCTAAATACTCAGACCAGTCCGTCTGGCACCAACCACCACGCCACATTCAAAGTCACTTAAATCCCCTTTCTTCCCCCTTCTGATGCTTGGTTTGAACTTCAGCAAGTCGTCTTCATCACGTCTAGATGCCTAAATACATTGAGTTACTGCCATGTGATTGGCTGATTAGCAATTTGTGTTACCAAGCAATTTAACAGGTGTACCTAATAAAGTGGCCGGTGAGTGTATATGTCTATAAATGTATACATAAGTGTTTATGTGTTTATATGTTTATATGTGTATATATGGATGTAAATACATATTACACTTATAAATACATATGTACACACATATAAACAACGCAGTGGAACAAACTATTTTTGAGCACAGCAGGGCTGTACTTAATAAAGTGGCCAATATGTGTATATACATATATAAATACATTAATGCATTTATATATATATATAAATATATATATATATATATATATATATATATATATAAACAAAAAAATAATCAGCGCTTGAAGTAGATGTCTAAACTGCTATTCACAATACATATATATTCTCATCCACTATTAAGAATAAATATATTTTATACATGTATATCTATGTGTGAAACCATGTACAGTTTGTGTAAATAGCAGTCTTATTCAAATGGACAGTCTGTGGATGTACAATATTCCATATAGTCCACAAAACTAGTTCCCGTGTGCTATAGTTGTGGGCAGCCCGTCTGGTGTAAAGATGATCCCCCGCAAGGTGAGGTTCCTCTCGAATTGTCTGGAAAGTATAGAAAGAGACAGGCGCACAGGGGCACACTTCATGTAATACGTTCACAATCAGTACATGAATAACAGTGGGGGAATTATCTGCTCTCACCTGGTGTACCCTCAAGTAGTGAGGTACTAAAAATGCACTTCTATGGTTATACTCTGTTCCTTTGCTCCCTTCTCGTTTGTCCACGATCCTCCAGTGTTTGGTGTATCTCCAGTGGGTCACCGATGTCCGTTTTTAGTGGTATAGGGAGTAAGGGGATATTATATGTATAGATGTGTGTGTCTAATCTATATCTCTCAATTGACCACACTGTACACTATAATATAGCAGAGTTTTAAAACCATAGATTTATTTAAGTGGTTTAAAAAGACACACTTGTCTTGTTAAAATTCAGGTATACAATTATATTTATACAAATAGACAAACCAGTATATACACAATAATGAGCCGTAGTGCAGACTAGTTGCTAGATCCTTATACAAAAGGTCAGTTTCCAAGTTCATGCACTAAATTGCTCCACAGGTATTAAAAAGTAAAAGATACACAATAAGGGAGCACCAAAGGCTTAAATCAGAGTTTTCAAGCTGTTTAGATAGCGTAGCAACCAATTACCTTATGCAGCTCCGTGTATGTTGTGCACTCAAAGTGTGCAAATGTGACGTGTGGCAGGGGGCGGAGCCTAACACATTTCGTAACCAATGGGTTACTTCATCAGAGGTGTGGGCCGCCCCCCAGCCTAGCTCTATAAATGCGTGTGGCTGTGGCTGATTGGCCAGATTTTAGCCCCTCAATCGCCATTTTGTTTGTGGGCAAGTGCCAGTAATGTACTGTACTACTAAACCCAGTGTTATTGATCATCTATTTGAGTCATATATTTTTTAGAAGATACCAGTATAATATTGTTTCCTATTTTATACACTTATTTACAATTCATTTGCGACTTTAACAAATTCGAGTGTCTGGCTAAAAACGATACTTAGGAGAACATGGTGTATAAAAACAAACATAATAGACTTTACACAATATATTGTTAATACAATTCTAAATGGAATGTTGTTTAAAATGGGTACACAATTACTGAGATATGTTATATATTCGTATTGTTTCTACCTCATATTTGTTGGGGAAAAAAGGATACCTAAAAGAACAAGATATATCCAAAAAAGAACCATGAACATTACATAATATTATTAATAAAATTCTGAATAGAACAATGTTTAAAACTTACACAAAGATAAGTACAATATTACAGAGATATATTATATACTCTTATTGTTTTTAAAAACAAAAACATTTTATTTAATACATATATGGAAGATGGACCATGTTAGTGTTTAAAAAGAACTCCCCAATTGTTATATATCATTGATTACAAAAAGGCTGCTAGGTCAATATCTCTATTTAACCCATTGGGTTCTAGGGTTCCCAGTTTGTGAATCCAGACTGTCTCTTTTTTTCTTAGCTCCAAAAGTCTACTACCTCCTCTATTGCCTTTGTGTACTTGTTCTATAGCCTTAATAAAAAATGCATCCTTATCTGTTATGAATATTCGTAAAATGGTTTATAAGAGGATTTTTGAGGGTTCCCACTTCTATATTTTTCATGTGTTCCAAACAGCGAATTTTTAAACCCTGTGTCGTACGTCCAATATACCTTTTTGGGGTGCTGCAGGTACACTCGAGCATATAGACTACATGATCAGATCTACAATTCAGTAGACCTTTAATTGGGTATTTTTCTCCATCTTTTCCACAGTCTATAAATTTATTGAAATTTTTATTTTTATGTATATGTGCACAACACACACAATTTTTTCTTGCACATTTAAAAAAAAACCTGTATATTGGTAATCTGACCTATAAGTTGTTTCTCTGTTTTTTTAGATTTCTGAATGTCACTAGGTGCTAAGAAATTTTTCAGGTTTTTATTCTTCTTATACGTAACATATGGTCTATTACCTATGGTGTCTTTTAATATAGGGTCATTTTTCAAAATTAACCAGTTTTTCTGTAAAATGTTTTTAATCTTCCAGTGGCCCTCATTAAATGTTGTTACAAAATTGATTTTAGTGTTTCTTTTCTGTTTCACCCTTGCTGTATCGGGTGTTTCAGATGGTAGTATTTGTATTTGTTGATTATTGCCATGTACTAGTGTTTCTCTGTTCAATTTAATTGCTTTATCATATGCCTTTTGAATAGTTTTAGTTGGATAATGTTTTTCTGTAAACTTATCTTTGAGATTGTTTGCCTCTATTTCAAAGTTACTCATATCTGAGCAATTTCGCCTCAGTCTCTGAAACTGCCCGAATGGAATATTTTCTATCCATTTCGGATGATGGCTGTTGCGTGCGTCTAAATAACCATTAGTGTCAGTGGATTTTCTATATAGCTTGCTGCATATGTTCCCATTTGATACGTATAGGGTAACATCTAGAAAGTCAATAGATGAGATTTCTATTCTTTGTGTAAAGGTGAGATTCATGCAGTTGGCATTTAGCTCTTGTACATACATATCCCATAAGTTAATCTCTCCATCCCAAATGACTAAGATGTCATCTATGAAACAATGCCAAAATACAACATTTTTGTTTTTGAATTCAGAATTATTATAAACCATCTCTTCCTCAAATATACCCATATATAAGTTAGCAAAGTTGGGTGCAAACTTTGTACCCATGGCTGTTCCTGTTCTTTGCAGGTAATATGTGCCTTCGAATTTGAAATAATTATTCTGTAGGATATATCTAATGGATTCTAATAAAAAATTCCTCTGCTCAGGGGCAATCTGATTCACATTGTCTAATGATCTCTTGATAGCACTTATCCCTTGATCGTGAGGGATAGATATATACAATGCTGTTACATCAAGCGTAGCCCATTTGTAAGTGGGCTTCCATTCTAATCCTTCTATAATTTGAAGGAGATGGGGGGTGTCTCTAAGGTATGATTTAAGATTGAGTACCATAGGTTTTAAAAACCGATCCACATATTCAGATAATCTAGATGTTATTGAATCTATGCCTGAAATAATAGGCCTTCCAGGTGGTTTGGTTAGGCTCTTGTGGATCTTTGGTAGGTAATAAAATATTGCCATTCTAGGTTCATCATTTGAAAGATATTTTCTCTCTCTGTCTGTAAGTACTCTATTTTGGTAGCCAGAATTTATGTGTTCCATATATGTTCTCAAAAACAGGGGTGTAGGGTCACTTCTCAGGGTTACATATGTCTTATTATCTGAGAGTACTTACAGACAGAGAGAGAAAATATCTTTCAAATGATGAACCTAGAATGGCAATATTTTATTACCTACCAAAGATCCACAAGAGCCTAACCAAACCACCTGGAAGGCCTATTATTTCAGGCATAGATTCAATAACATCTAGATTATCTGAATATGTGGATCGGTTTTTAAAACCTATGGTACTCAATCTTAAATCATACCTTAGAGACACCCCCCATAACAAACAGAGAGAACTACCATCAAAACCCGAATCATAGAAACGATTCACATAAAACTGAAAGAGAGAATAGAGAAGGAATATATTATCACTCTAGAGGTAGAGAACATTCTAGGGGAGGTAGAAGACACTATAACCATAATTATAATTATAATTATAATTATAGATCTAACAGGAACAATCAGGATTCATATAGTAACCAAGGGTGGAATGATACAAGGGCAAACCAAAACTCTAATTGGGAACAACAGCCATATACCTATTCTAGAAATAGAAACAGCTATAATGATAAGGGTTTTTACAACAGACATCTGACAGACAAACCAAGAGGTACAGAGAGAAGTAAGACCCCCACCACAAGAACACATACCATTAGAATGGAGACAACCACAAACACATGTAGAAGGAAGAAGGGGAAAAATACGTATGGAAGAAGAAGAGGATGTAGAGCTGGTAGAAAATTCAAACTTAAAAAGACGCAGAGAAATGAGACAGTAAAAGAAGAAACCATAAAAATCTTCAACTTGTCCACACACAATCTAAGTCTATACGAAACAAACCTACTAAAAAAAAGGTTTGTCTTTTGCACCCACACAAAAGCCTGATCCATTTGAATTATTTATCGATATAAATAAATTCATACATAAACTAACATTAGTTAGACACTTTGAAAAAGATAAAAAGACACAGAATTCGGTTAGCCTCACACAATCAGACTTAGAAACATTGGAAGCCTTAATGGATTTAGAGAATGGGAATAACCATCACTCACAAATAGAATCCAATAACTATTTGGGACCAGAATTTGACTCAAATGAACTAAGTACTATTAATAGTGGCCTAAGACCCAAGTCCATTTTTTTCCCTGTTCAATCACAGGGAAAATATATAACTATGTTTAAGGATAGGGTAATTCAAGATTGTATGGAACTCTGTAGTAACTACAAAGTCCAGAAACATAACATGAGTATAAGAGAGAAAAATGTGTTAAAAACACTAATGGATAATGAACAGATTGTGATACGGGAGGCTGACAAGGGAGGAGGCATAGTCATTTTAGACAGAAAAGACTATTTAGAGGAAGCTAATCGCCAACTCTCAGATAATAAGACATATGTAACCCTGAGAAGTGACCCTACACCCCTGTTTTTGAGAACATATATGGAACACATAAATTCTGGCTACCAAAATAGAGTACTTACAGACAGAGAGAGAAAATATCTTTCAAATGATGAACCTAGAATGGCAATATTTTATTACCTACCAAAGATCCACAAGAGCCTAACCAAACCACCTGGAAGGCCTATTATTTCAGGCATAGATTCAATAACATCTAGATTATCTGAATATGTGGATCGGTTTTTAAAACCTATGGTACTCAATCTTAAATCATACCTTAGAGACACCCCCCATCTCCTTCAAATTATAGAAGGATTAGAATGGAAGCCCACTTACAAATGGGCTACACTTGATGTAACAGCATTGTATACATCTATCCCTCACAATCAAGGGATAAGTGCTATCAAGAGATCATTAGACAATGCGAATCAGATTGCCCCTGAGCAGAGGAATTTTTTATTAGAATCCATTAGATATATCCTACAGAATAATTATTTCAAATTCGAAGGCACATATTACCTGCAAAGAACAGGAACAGCCATGGGTACAAAGTTTGCACCCAACTTTGCTAACTTATATATGGGTATATTTGAGGAAGAGATGGTTTATAATAATTCTGAATTCAAAAACAAAAATGTTGTATTTTGGCATTGTTTCATAGATGACATCTTAGTCATTTGGGATGGAGAGATTAACTTATGGGATATGTATGTACAAGAGCTAAATGCCAACTGCATGAATCTCACCTTTACACAAAGAATAGAAATCTCCTCTATTGACTTTCTAGATGTTACCCTATACGTATCAAATGGGAACGTATGCAGCAAGCTATATAGAAAATCCACTGACACTAACGGTTATTTAGACGCACGCAGCAGCCATCATCCGAAATGGATAGAAAATATTCCAATTGGGCAGTTTCAGAGACTGAGGCGAAATTGCTCAGATATGAGTAACTTTGAAATAGAGGCAAAAAATCTCAAAGATAAGTTTACAGAAAAACATTATCCAACTAAAACTATTCAAAAGGCATATGATAAAGCAATTAAATTGAACAGAGAAACACTAGTACATGGCAATAATCAACAAATACAAATACTACCATCTGAAACACCCGATACAGCAAGGGTGAAACAGAAAAGAAACACTAAAATCAATTTTGTAACAACATTTAATGAGGGCCACTGGAAGATTAAAAACATTTTACAGAAAAACTGGTCAATTTTGAAAAATGACCCTATATTAAAAGACACCATAGGTAATAGACCATATGTTACGTATAAGAAGAATAAAAACCTGAAAATTTTTTTAGCACCTAGTGACATTCAGAAATCTAAAAAAACAGAGAAACAACTTACAGGTCAGATTACCAATATACAGGGTTTTTTTAAATGTGCAAGAAAAAATTGCGTGTGTTGTGCACATATACATAAAAATAAAAATTTCAATAAATTTATAGACTGTGGAAAAGATGGAGAAAAATACCCAATTAAAGGTCTACTGAATTGTAGATCTGATCATGTAGTCTATATGCTGGAGTGCACCTGCAGCATCCCAAAAAGGTATATTGGACGTACGACACAGGGTTTAAAAATTCGCTGTTTGGAACACATGAAAAATATAGAAGCGGGAACCCTCAAAAATCCTCTTATAAACCATTTTAGGAATATTCATAACAGAAATAAGGATGCATTTTTTATTAAGGCTATAGAACAAGTACACAAAGGCAATAGAGGAGGTAGTAGACTTTTGGAGCTACGAAAAAAAGAGACAGTCTAGATTCACAAACTGGGAACCCTAGAACCCAATGGGTTAAATAGAGATATTGACCTAGCAGCCTTTTTTTAATCAATGATATATAACAATTGGGGAGTTCTTTTTAAACACTAACATGGTCCATCTTCCATATATGTATTAACCCTTTAAGGACACAGCTTTCTGTTTGCTCAATTGTTTTATGACGGAAAAATTCCGTCATGTGTCCTTAAGAGGTTAAATAAAATAAAAAATCCCAACTTTTTAAAAAAAACACCCCTTTTTAAATATTTAGGGTCAGTTAATTTATGTTTTTAAAAACAATAAGAGTATATAATATATCTCTGTAATATTGTACTTATCTTTGTGTAAGTTTTAAACATTGTTCTATTCAGAATTTTATTAATAATATTATGTAATGTTCATGGTGCTTTTTTTGGATATACCTTGTTCTTTTAGGTATCCTTTTTTCCCCAACAAATATGAGGTAGAAACAATACGAATATATAACATATCTCAGTAATTGTGTACCCATTTTAAACAACATTCCATTTAGAATTGTATTAACAATATATTGTGTAAAGTCTATTATGTTTATTTTTATACACCATGTTCTCCTAAGTATCGTTTTTAGCCAGACACTCGAATTTGTTAAAGTCGCAAATGAATTGTAAATAAGTGTATAAAATAGGAAACAATATTATACTGGCATCTTCTAAAAAATATATGACTCAAAAAAGATGATCAATAACACTGGGTTTAGTAGTACAGTAAATTACTGGCACTTGCCCACAAACAAAATGGCGATCGAGGGGCTAAAATTTGGCCAATCAGCCACAACCACACGCATTTATAGAGCTAGGTTTGGGGGCGGCCCACACCTCTGATGAAGTAACCCATTGGTTACGAAATGCGTTAGGCTCCGCCCCCGCCACACGTCACATTTGCACGCTTTGAGTGCACAACATACACGGAGCTGCATAAGGTAATCGGTTGCTACGCTATCTAAACAGCTTGAAAGCTCTGATTTAAGCCTTTGGTGCTCCCTTATTGTGTATCTTTTACTTTTTAATACCTGTGGAGCAATTTAGTGCATGAACTTGGAAACGGACCTTTTGTATAAGGATCTAGCAACTAGTCTGCACTACGGCTCATTATTGTGTATATACTGGTTTGTCTATTTGTATAAATATAATTGTATACCTGAATTTTAACAAGACATGTGTGTCTTTTTAAACCACTTAAATAAATCTATGGTTTTAAAACTCTGCTATAGTATAGTGTACAGTGTGGTCAATTGAGAGATATAGATTAGACACACACATCTATACATATAATATCCCCTTACTCCCTATACCACTGAAAACGGACATCGGTGACCCACTGGAGATACACCAAACACTGGAGGATTGTGGACAAACGAGAAGGGAGCAAAGGAACAGAGTATAACCATAGAAGTGCATTTTTAGTACCTCACTACTTGAGGGTACACCAGGTGAGTGCGGATAATTCCCCCACTGTTATTCATGTACTGATTGTGAACGTATTACATGAAGTGTGCCCCTGTGCGCCTGTCTCTTTCTATACTTTTTTATATATATATATATATATATATATATATATATATATATATATATATATATATAAAAAAAATTCAAAGTAGACAAGCGCTTCAGAAATCCAAATCACATGCCCAGGGTGCAACAGATAGGCAAATAGAGAGTAATGAAGAGTGCACTCGTCAGGACTTTTCAACGTTTTATTCCAAATATGTATATATATATATATATATATATATACAAATACATATCCATCTTTAGATATGTATATGTATGTATCTCAAAGTTAAAGCTATTTGACTGCCTTGAAACCTGAGACTTTATATCTTGAGCCCTTATAACTTTTTTATGCAATATTTTGTTTTAATAATTTTTATTAGATAGTATTATTCATCTAGCCCAATATAAGAATTTGTATTATTATTTTTAGGAATTAATTTACCTGGAAGCTATTGGTATAGACAAACATTGGCTTTAAAATTGAATAGATAGGTTACAGGATCCTTTGTCTTCTTCAGTCTACAGTAGAAATGAGAAATGAAGGTCTGTGAAAGATTCACCATGTTTAGCAACAAGCTACAATGTACTTCCTAACTGAATCTAGAGATCAACACAAAAAAAAATGTAATGGATGGAAAAGCATTGCATAATAAAATAGGATTAATGAATCAGGAAACTGTTTTAGTTCTAATTTAGCCTCTATAATGACAAAAGGAGTGAGGTAAGCTAGCTGAGCTATTTAAGACTGAATTCTTTATTTCTTCAGGACCAAGAAATGAATATATATTATGCAGACTTTAACTGAGAATATATACCTAGGAATGATTGGAAAACAGACTTTGGACTCCATTTAACCCTTCATGAAAGGGGCAAGTGCTTAGATCGGATGAAGGTCCAATGTAAACACTTTCTGGAAAAATGAAATGATGTGATCATTGTTTCAATCACGTGATTTCAAAGTTGGGATAGGATCATTTGGTACTGCCTATGATTCTAGGCATGCCCCTCAGTCTGCTTTCCCATTACCTAAAATGAGGAAGCTGCAGTACGCCATATAAGATAGGACGCTCCATGCCATCCTAACAGCGTTAAAGCCCAGCACTGTTAGGATTGCATGGAATGTCCTAATTGCATGAAAGGGGTTAAGAAGCTGTGATAGAAGCACAAGCGAGCCTGCAGCCAACAGTTAATGAGCAGCACTCACCAGACCGCTGCTTTTTAACCAACTACCCCAACTGTAAAGTGGTGCTTCTCAATCCACTGGACATTGAGATACATACATATACATGTCTAAAGATGGATATATATGTATGTATGTACTGTATATATATATATATATATATATATATATATATATATATGTATGCATACAGATGTATTTATATGTGTTGTGACAGGAACACTTTTAACCACGGTCTTCTAGGGCACAAATGCAGCACAGGACAATCCACTGTAGTTTAAAAGGCTTTATTTTTCACAGCAATAACAAACAGGCAGTTCATTTTCAAAAGAGGGAAATCCTTCCTCTGCAGCAAAGTTAAGTGCTTTTAAATGTGTCCCAGCACTTCACAGCATTCCACAAGTGCTTTGTAAAAATAATGTCCTTTTACAGTTCACAGGAACAAAAGTCTTTTACACAGTGTAACAAACACACACACCAGCTTCTGTAGCTGTATATCTCTCTCTCAAGGCCTAAGTGAGGCTGCTATTTAAACCCTCACAACTTCTAATTAGCCACACCTGTGATTAGCTGCTGGACAGCTTCACAGCTGTCTGGGATAATCAAATACACACTCTTTCTCCCTGGGGTTTTAACTGAAAGGAGAAATAGCATGTACAATGCTTGGTCTTAAATATCTTCCATTTATAACCAGGCCTTGCTTTCTGTCACATATCCTCCCCCCCAGCTCACACCCAGTGGGTTGAGCGACCATGGACATCAATGAATGTACCCGAGACAAACCATCAGCATTGCCCTGCAAAAGACCGGCCCTGTGCTCAACAGTAAAATTGAAGGGTTGCAAGCTAAGAAACCACCTAGTAACCCTTGAATTTGTTTCCTTATTCTGACTCATCCACGTGAGAGGAGCATGATCTGTTATTAATTTAAATTTTCTTCCCAACAGATAGTACCTAAGGGTCTCTAAAGCCCACTTAATGGCAAGGCATTCTTTCTCCACTATAGAATAGTTCTTTTCCTGTGAAATAAGTTTTCTGCTTAGGAAAAGGACAGGATGCTCTTCTCCCTGACACTCCTGCGAGAGAACTGCTCCTAAACCAACATCAGAGGCATCTGTCTGTACAATAAAATCTTTAGCGAAATTGGGGGTTACCAAAACTGGATGGGCACAAAGGGCATCTTTCAACTGCTTAAAAGCTTGTTCTGCTTCTGGGGACCATTTTATCATAACTGGGGCCCTTGCTTTTGTGAGATCCGTCAAGGGTGCCGCAATTGTAGCGAAATTCGGGAAAAACCTTCTATAATAACTAGTTATCCCAATAAATGCTCTTACTTGTTTTTTAGTTAGAGGCTGTGGCCAGTTCTGTATGGCCTCTATTTTTGTTGTCTGAGGTTTAACTAATCCTCTACCAATAGTATAACCCAAGTACTTAGTTTCCTGTAAACCAACAGTACATTTTGCAGGATTGGCAGTTAACCCAGCGGACCGTATTGCATCAAGTACTGCTTGAACTTTTGGAAGATGGGATTCCCAATCTGTACTATAAATTATAACATCATCCAAATATGCTGCCGCATATCGAACATGGGGTTTCAGAATTCTATCCATCATCCTCTGGAATGTTGCCGGGGCCCCATGTAAACCAAATGGCAACACCGTATACTGAAATAAGCCCTCTGGGGTTGAAAAAGCTGTCTTTTCCTTTGCTTGACTAGTGAGAGGCACCTGCCAATACCCTTTCGTTAAATCAATTGTAGTGAGATAACGTGCTTTTCCTAGCCTTTCTATTAACTCATCTACTCTAGGCATTGGGTAGGTGTCAAATTTGGAAACACAATTAAGCTTACGAAAGTCATTACAGAACCTTAATGAACCATCCAGCTTTGGAACAAGCACGATTGGACTGTTCCACTCACTTTGTGATTCCTCAATTACCCCAAGCTTTAACATTTTTTCTACCTCCAGTTTAATAGCCTTTCTACGAGCCTCAGGGACCCTATAGGGTTTAAGGCAGACCTTCTTCCCTGGTTCTGTTATTATGTCATGCTTAATAACATTAGTTTTTCCCGGTACCACAGAAAATACCTCTTTGTTTCTTCTAATAAAATCCTTGACCTCTCGCTTCTGATGTACAGATAGGGTTTCTGATATATTTACCTCTGGTTCAGTGACAGGGAGTTCTGTAGGTTTTAAGGCAACTAAAACTTCCCTATCTTTCCAAGGTTTTAACAGATTTATATGATATATTTGCTCAGGTTTCCTTCTCCCTGGCTGACTTACTTTGTAATTAACATCACCCACTTTCTCAATTATCTCATATGGGCCCTGCCAAGTAGCCAAGAATTTATTTTCAACTGTAGGGACCAGAACTAACACCCTATCCCTAGGTTGAAACACCCTGGCTCTAGCATTACGGTTGTAGCTGTACTTTTTTTGCTTCCTGTGCTTTTCCCATATGTTCCCTTACAATGGGCATGACAGCTTCCATACGATCCTGCATTTGGGAAATATGTTCAATAATACTTCGATAAGGTGTTGTCTCTTGCTCCCAAGTCTCTTTAACTATATCTAGTAATCCCCTGGGATGCCGCCCATATAACAGTTCAAATGGGGAAAAACCTGTAGAAGCCTGGGGAACCTCCCTGATAGAGAACATTAAATAGGGTAACAGAAGGTCCCAATTTCTCCCATCTGTGTCAATTACCTTTCTTAGCATACTTTTGAGAGTTTTGTTAAACCTTTCTACTAAACCATCAGTCTGAGGGTGATATACTGAGGTCCTTAGTTGTTTTATGCCAAACAACTTACACAATTCTTTTGTAACCCTGGACATAAATGGAGTTCCTTGGTCTGTCAAAATTTCCTTAGGTATCCCGACCCTGCTAAACATTAGCATGAGTTCTTTTGCTATGGACTTTGCAGAGCTGTTACGAAGGGGAACTGCCTCAGGATAGCGTGTAGCATAATCAAGGATTACCAGTATATACTGATGTCCTCTAGCAGATTTAACCAACGGACCCACCAAGTCCATAGCAATTCTTTCAAAAGGCACATCAATTATAGGCAAGGGCACTAAAGGGTTACAAAAATCTTTAGCAGGAGCTGTAAGTTGACACTTAGGGCATGAAGCACAATAATCCTTGATGGCTACAAATATCCCTGGCCAATAAAACCTTCTAAGAACTCTCTCTTTGGTTTTCTCAACTCCCAAATGCCCCCCTAGAATGTGGTTATGTGCAAGATTTAAAACAGTGTTCCTAAAAGCCTGGGGCACCAAAAGTTGTTTAACAATGTCTGTTCCTTTCTTCTCTACACGATATACCAAATCATTAACTGCTTCAAAATAAGGATAGGGTAATACATTTCCTGGCTGTGTCACAACATCATTTATAACCCTGATATTATTTCTTGCCTCTACCAATGTTGGATCCTCCCATTGGGCTTTTTTAAAATTACCAGGGCCACCAACCAGATCTATCAAATCATCAATATTTTCCGAGCTAGTACTTGGTACTTCATTACTCTGAGAAGGTTGATCACCTACTAATACAGGCATAGGGCAATAAATCTTATTTTTCTCCTTTTCAATGGAACCCCCTTCAAAATCAGTTTCAGAGAAAGGAAATACATAAATATCAGAAGTTTGACATATTTCTGGAGATTCCCATAACTCCAGAAATTTTGGAAAATCTCTCCCTATCACCACCTCATGGGCTAAATTTGGTACTACACCAACACAATATTTTAATTTTCCACACTGAGTCTCAATCTCCACCTCAGCTGTAGGATATTCCCGTTTATCTCCATGAACACAGATAATTCCCATTTTTTCCCCATAATCTAATATTGCATCTGGTACTAAAGATTTAGCCACTAGTGTGACCATACTTCCTGAATCAAGCAAAGCCCTAGACACTTTACCATTAACCATCACAGTACACCAATGGGAATCATTATTAACAGAGCTGTTGCTATTAGACAATAGTGAATGTGCAACATTACAGTCCATAAATTCATCTTTATCACAGTCTCTAGCAATATGCCCAACCTCATTACATTTAAAACATCTTACAGGTTGGTTATATTTAAATGTTTCCTTAATTCCTGGGGAAATGTCTCTGGTGTTTTGCCTATACACCTGCTGCTCTCTTATCCCCTTTATCCCCTGAACAGTCTTACCAGTTCTTGTAGAGCTCTGGGACTTGGGATTGTGGGGCTGATCCATTGAAGATTGTTGCAAAACTTCTCCTGAAGCTATAAATCTTTCGACCAATACAATCAACTGATCCGCTGTTTGAGGATCACCTTGATTAACCCACCGCCGCAGGGAAGCAGGAAATCCACGCTGAAACCGGTCCATCACCAGTAGTTCCACTATTTTGGTTGCCGAATTAACCTCTGGTTGCAGCCACTTCCTGGCAAGGTGTATAAGGTTGAACATCTGGGATCTTGCAGCATTATGAGATGAAAACATCCAAGAATGGAATCTTTGTGCACGGACTGCCGAAGTCACCCCCAGGCGTGCAAGGATTTCTGCTTTCAATTTCTCATAGTCACCGGCTTGTGCTGGCTCTAAATCAAAGTAGGCCTTCTGAGGTTCACCACTAAGAAATGGCGCAAGTATACTCGCCCACTCAACTGTCGGCCATTTTTCTCTTTCTGCTGTGCGTTCAAATGCCAAAAGATACGCCTCAACATCATCAGCTGCTGTCATTTTTTGAAGATAATGACTAGCCCTTATTACTCTGGAACCTTGGCTGCCACCAACATATTCAGAGTTCAGTCTTTCTGATATGGCTTGAACCTCTCGTTGCAGAGTCTGTGTAGCACTTTGCTGCTCCTCCCGGGTCTTCCTGAATGTCTCAGCTTGCACAGCAGCCATCTGTTGTATCAACAATTCAGTGTTCTCCTTCTGTGATTTAGCCAGCAGCATAGCACTCTCTGACTGGACCAAGACCAACTGTTGCAGTGCTGCACTATTTTCAGCAGCTTTTCTGTTAGTCTCCTGCTGTATAGCATTAGAATGGATCAAAGCTTTAATGACTTCCTCCATGTTGCTTGCAGATTATTATGCCCACAGACATACAACGTGGTTGCCCGAATTCTCCACCAAGTGTGACAGGAACACTTTTAACCACGGTCTTCTAGGGCACAAATGCAGCACAGGACAATCCACTGTAGTTTAAAAGGCTTTATTTTTCACAGCAATAACAAACAGGCAGTTCATTTTCAAAAGAGGGAAATCCTTCCTCTGCAGCAAAGTTAAGTGCTTTTAAATGTGTCCCAGCACTTCACAGCATTCCACAAGTGCTTTGTAAAAATAATGTCCTTTTACAGTTCACAGGAACAAAAGTCTTTTACACAGTGTAACAAACACACACACCAGCTTCTGTAGCTGTATATCTCTCTCTCAAGGCCTAAGTGAGGCTGCTATTTAAACCCTCACAACTTCTAATTAGCCACACCTGTGATTAGCTGCTGGACAGCTTCACAGCTGTCTGGGATAATCAAATACACACTCTTTCTCCCTGGGGTTTTAACTGAAAGGAGAAATAGCATGTACAATGCTTGGTCTTAAATATCTTCCATTTATAACCAGGCCTTGCTTTCTGTCACAGTGTATATACACATACTGGCCACTTTCTTAGGTACAGACCTATTGTGCACACAAATAGTTCGTTCCACTACGTTCCATGTCCCGAGGCCACAGAACAACCTTCCTACTATCAGTTAAGCGTACAAACCACAGCGAGAATGGGGAGAGCAGTGATCTAATGGACTTTGAACGTGGGATAATAGTAGGTACAAGATGTGCTGGACTAAGCATATCTGAAACAACAGTACTCCTGATCTTTTCCTGTACCACAGTTTCAAGGGTGTGTCGAGAATGTTGCAATGAACAAAAAACTTCCAGTCAGCTGCAGTTCTGTGAAATAAAAATGCTTGTTGACAAGAGAGGTCCGAAAAGTATGGCTTCTTGTGCAAGCAAATAGAAAGGCTACAATTTTGCCATTCCCATCAGAATTCAACCTTAGTGGGGACAAAAACATATTGCAACACACCAGTAGGCTCACCTTGTCAGAGATGGGCTGCAACAGCTGGCAGCCACATTGGGTAGCATTGTCATCAGAGAAGAACAAGAGACCATGCCTTCTGTAAGCAAAAAGGTCACTTGGTCTGACAAGTCGAAGCTCCTCGTGAGGATGATGGCAGACTTCGAATTTGATGAAAACAGTGCAAGGTAGTTGGGACAGTGTTATGGTGTGGGGGAAAACATGGTAATGACTTTTGTTTGCTGCAGTGGACTGCTCAGCCCCCGGATCTCAATCCTATTGAACGTCTTTGGGATGAGCTGGTCAATAACCCTGTCCGCCTGCTCTGACACCCCCCTGCTGGTGGCCCATTGGCCGCGAATCTGCAGGGGATGGCGTTGCACTAGCAGCTCTTGTGAGCTGCTGGTGCAATGCTGAATACGGAGAGCATATTGCTCTCCGCATTCAGCGAGGTCTTGCGGACCTGATCCGCACTGTCGGATCAGGTCGCAAGACCTTTGTTAAATAGGCCTCCAGATCTCAATCTCATAGAGCACAGCAGTTGGGAAAAGGAACCCTTCCAATCTGAAAGACCTGGAGCAGAATGGTCTAAAATTCCAGTAGAGATGTGTAAGAAACTCATTGATAGTCATAGGAAGCGATTGACGTCAGTTATTTTTTCCAAGGGGTGTGCTACCAAATATTAAATTGAGGGTGTCAATAATTTTGTCGAGTCCAATAATTTTGTGTGGAATGTGTCAGATTTGGCTTTTATTCTCCACTTTTTCATGTCATACCAATACAAACAAATTAAATAAACATGTGAATGCCTAAACATTTGTAATTGCAACAATTTTTTGGTGAAGTGGTGCATTATCTGACAGAAACGCAGGGGTGCCAATATTTTTGGCCATGATTGTGTATATATATATATATATATATATATATATATATATATATTTAGACATGTATATGTGTGTACTGTATGTCTATGTTAAAGCCCTTTGCCTGCCTTTTTCTCTAACACCGGATATCTCATAGATAGTGTTACTATGAGTGTAATTATATTTGGTAATGTTTTTATTATGGCCTAGATTTAGAGTTGGGCGGTAGCCGTCAAAACCAGCGTTAGAGGGTCCTAGCGCTGGTTTTTACCGCCCACTGGTATTTGGAGTCAGTCAGGAAAGGGTCTAACGCTCAATTTGCAGCCTTGACTTTTCCATACCGCAGATCCCCCTACGCCATTTGCGTATCCTATCTTTTCAATGGGATCTTTCTAACGCCGGTATTTAGAGTTGTGGCTGAAGTGAGCGTTAGAAATCTAACGACAAAACTCCAGCCTCAGAAAAAAGTCAGTAGTTAAGAGCTTTCTGGGCTAACGCCGGTTTATAAAGCTCTTAACTACTGTGCTCTAAAGTACACTAACACCCATAAACTACCTATACACCCCTAAACTGAGGTCCCCCCACATCGCCGCCACTCTATTAAAATGTTTTAACCCCTAATCTGCCGCTCTGTACACCGTCGCCAGCTACGTTATCCCTATGTACCCCTAATCTGCTGCCCCTAACATCGCCGACCACTATGTTATATTTATTAACCCCTAATCTGCCGCCCCCGCTATCGCTGACACCTGTATATTATTATTAACCCCTAATCTTCCGCTCCGTACACCGACGCAACCTACATTATCCCTATGTACCCCTAATCTGCTGCCCCTAACACCGCCGACCCCTATATTATATTTATTAACCCCTAATCTGCCACCCCCAATGTCGCCTCGACCTACCTACAATTATTAACCCCTAATCTGCCGACCGGATATCACCGCTACTCTAATAAATGTATTAACCCCTGAAGCTAGGTCTAACCCTAACCCATCCCCCCCCTTAAGTTAAATATAATTTAAATCTAACAAAATAAATTAACTCTTATTAAATAAATTATTCCTATTTAAAGCTAAATACTTACCTGTAAAATAAACCCTAATATAGCTACAATATAACTAATAATTATATTATAGCTATTTTAGGATTAATATTTATTTTACAGGCAACTTTGTAATTATATTAACCAGGTACAATAGCTATTAAATAGTTAATAACTATTTAATAGTTACCTAGTTAAAATATTTACAAAATTACCTGTAAAATAAATCCTAACCTAAATTACAATTAAACCTAACACTACACTATCAATAAATTAATTAAATACAATACCTACAATTATCTGCAATTAAACCTAACACTACACTATCAATAAATTAATTAAATTCAATACCTACAAATAAATACAATTAAATAAACTAACTAAAGTACAAAAAATAAAAAAGAACTAAGTTACAAAAAATAAAAAAATATTTACAAACATTAGAAAAATATTACAACAATTTTAAACTAATTACACCTACTCTAAGCCCCCTAATAAAATAACAAAGACCCCCAAAATAAAAAAATGCCCTACCCTATTCTAAATTAAAAAAGTTCAAAGCTCTTTTACCTTACCAGCCCTGAAAAGGCTTCAGCTCTTTTGCCTGTAAAAAAAAACATACAATACCCCCCTCAACATTACAACCCACCACTCACATACCCCTAATCTAACCCAAACCCCCCTTAAATAAACCTAACACTAAGCCCCTGAAGATCTTCCTACCTTATCTTCACCTCGCCGGGTATCACACCGATCTGTCCTGGCACCGATATCTTGATCCAAGCCCAAGCGGGGGGCTGAAGATGTCCATGATCCGGCTGAAGTCTTCATCCAAGCGGGAGCTGAAGAGGTCCATGATCCGGCTGAAGTCTTCTATCAACGGCATCTTCAATCTTCTTTCTTCTGGATCCATATTCATCCCGCCGAAGCGGAACATCCATCTTCACCGACGACTTCCCGACGAATGACGGTTCCTTTAAGGGACGTCATCCAAGATGGCGTCCCTCGAATTCCGATTGGCTGATAGGATTCTATCAGCTAATTGGAATTAAGGTAGGAAAATTCTGATTGGCTGATGGAATCAGCCAATCAGAATCAAGTTCAATCCGATTGGCTGATCCGATCAGCCAATCAGATTGAGCTCGCATTCTATTGGCTGTTAGCGGGGCGGCAGATTATGGGGTTAATAAATATAACATAGTGGTCGGCGATGTTAGGGGCAGCAGATTAGGGTTACATTAGGGGTACATAGGGATAACGTAGCTGGCGGCGGTGTACGGAGCGGCAGATTAGGGGTTAATAATAATATGATTAGGAAACAATGTAGCTGCGTTAGGAGCTGAACGCTGCTTTTTTGCAGGTGTTAGGTTTTTTTTCAGCTCAAACAGCTCCATTGTTTCCTATGGGGGAATCGTGCACAAGCACGTTTTTGAAGCTGGCCGCGTCCGTAAGCACCGCTGGTATCGAGAGTTGCAGTAGCAGTAAATATGCTATACGCTCCCTTTTTGGAGCCTAACGCAGCCCTTCTGTGAACTCTAAATACCAGCAGTATTTAAAAGGTGCGGGAGAAAAAAAGCATGCGTAGCTAACGCACCCCTTTGGCAGCAGAACTCTAAATCTAGCCGTATGTGTTTTGTGCAACTTTTTAGTTTCGCAATTTATTTAATATTAGCATGGCCTAGGCTCTGTGAAGAAGAGGACTGGGTTAGCATGGCTCAAGCACACTAAAGGTAAGTCTAAAGCTACAGGTGAACTAAATGAGTGTATATGTTCAATGAATATTTAGAATTTGTTTCGTTTACAAAGAAAAATAATACTGAATAGAGCAGCCAATTATTATTTTGGAAAACAAATTTCCACAAATACACATCCCAAAAAACTTGGCTGAACTGAATTTTTGATGGCTGCACATGTCTTTAATGCTTTGGTTGATTATGCAATTCTACTGCATTTGTTGGTCATTTAAAAGCCTAAACTTCTTGTAGAGTTGGAATTGTTTACAGATGCATTAGTGTGGAGAGGGATTGCCATTAGGTGGTATGAAGCAAAATGGTCCAAGCGTTTACAATATATTTGATAAAGAATGTTGCCTTTCTTTTCCATTTAAATAATAAGGGACAGTCTTAACTATTAAAAAAATAAAACAGTAACATGTTTACCTGGGGTCAGTTTGTTGCTAGCACTTACATACATGCATTATATATATATATTTTATTGTCTATTCTTTTTCTTCCACGCCACTTTTTTTTTAAAATTCTGTTTTAATAGAAGTGTGGGGGTTTCAGTTACCCTCTATCTACCCATTCATACCATCCTATTCTTCCATAGATGGCATGCTCCTTTTCTACAATTAATTCAAGAATAAGAAGTGAAAAAAAAATACTTTTATTAATTATAATTTAATTTCTATCTATTTCTTTAAAGGGGAGGTATGGAATCCTCTGTTCTTCAAAATTCTACTGGTTTTTTTTATACAAAATTTGCAATATGATATATGTTTTCCATCTTGTAGGTTTTTTTTGTTATTAAATAAAGCTTAATTGACATAATAATAATCTTACATGATATATAAACAATTGGGGCCAGATTACAAGTGGAGCGCTAAATATTGCTTGTGCTGGTATTACAAGTAAATTGCAATTGCTAGGAAGCATTGCGCTCATGAGAGCATGCTTCCATTAGCTCCTTGATGGGCAGCATTTTTAGATATATATGTATATGATTATATACATATCTATTTATATGTTTATATGTAAATATACACATATTAACACATAAATATGTATGTATTTAATCCTATACATATATAGTTACATTGCGGTCTATTGGAACACACAGTTCCCAAAGACCGCAATGTAAAGGCACTTTACAGTGCTGTTTTTTTTCTAACACCCCACTCCCACAAACCTTAGACCCCAAAAACTGCCTAGTGTAGTTGTTTTATATTGAAAACACAATGCCTTCTAGTTTGAGGGCATTTAGGGCACATTTAAAAAATTAACCAGATATCTAATCTCTGTTTAATGTTCGGAGAGCAAATTGCTACCGAAAGCTTGCAGTAGCATTAACCAAACACTTGTATTGGCTGGATAATTATTGCTCTCCCACAAATGCCAAATTTGTCCATTTGCGGATGTGCCATAATTTAGCGCTCCCCTTGTAATCTAGCCCTTGTTATATAAAAGCCAGAGAAAAATACCATAGTAAAAAGAACAATATACTATAGAAATCTAAAAGCAAACATGAAGTAGATTACTCATAGTATGTTGTTCAAATATTCAACACAATCATTAACTTTGATACCTTATTTTTTATAGAAATATAATATAAGAACATCCTGGTAAAATAGTTCACCAACTAGAATGATGTTATAGAATAAAATATTGAGAGAACCACTTACATATGACTTGCCTGGGAGGTTAAATACCAATTATATGTCAGAGCTAACTATTATGATGGTGACTTCTATATAGAGGATGCAGTAAATTAATATGATAATGGGAACCAAACATTGTGAGATAATTCAGCTAAGGAACAAAACTAGCTGCCTTTAAATGTATTACTTTGCTTAGGTGAGATAAATTATGATAAGGGGGAAGAGGGGAAGAAGAGAGAGAAAGAAAAAAGGGGGGATGGAGTTTTGCATGTTATTATTAATCATGGAATAGTTCTGACCAGGGCACATAAACTTTGTAGTATAGATCCATTTTACATTTGAGTCCAAAGGCGTATGCTTCTATTTTCTTAATATATTTGATGAAATTCAAAACATTTTGGAGAGTAGGGGTGTGTGTTTTTTCATGCTAATGACATTTTCAAGAGTAACAAATGCTGGAGCCCTACTGCAGGTACAGAAGAAGTTTATACCTAGCGCCTGTGTAATCCTATATGCTCTGGCTGTTTTAACCTCTAGCTGTCAATAAGGCATTCTAAGATTATATGAATGTACCCTGAGCGCCTCAACTAAAAGTGGGCTAGGATATGAAAGGGTAGTAACGTAGTTTAATAGATGATAATAAAATGTTGACAATTAGAATGTTGACTATTTAAAACAATAGTAAAAAAACAGTAGTTAAAAACTGTATAAAACAATAATCAAATAGTACATTAACATGGATCCATGTACATCAGCACGGTATACAAAGGCTGGTTAGACAAAATCTATATATACTATATATGTATATAAAGAGAGTACCACTAAAGCAGTACTACACCACCTTATTAGTTCTCAAATGTAGCAATAAGCACCCAGTGGGGTCTTGGCTGTGATGCTTTGAAAAGTCACAAAGTTTTCCTATCAGTTGAAAGTAATTTGTAATAACAGATTCAGTGAGAGTATAGTGTGGAATATCCAAGTGAATATCCAAGTGAATACTTAGATAGAGTCCAATATAGTTGTGATCCCTCATAAATTGTGAAAAAAGTGAGAAAACGGAAAAAAAAGGAAAAAAATCCTTCAACCAAGGATAAAAATGCAAAAATATGAAATATGTGAAAAATTTGTCAAAAATTGAAAAAAAATGCCATTGTGGAAAAAACTTATCAAAAATTACCCAAAAATAACATTGTTGGACAAAATGGAAAAATAAAATATAAGTCTAATTGATGAAAGTAAGTGAATCAAAAAATATTCTCAAGGTTCAGCTGGGTATTGTAAGGTAGTGCAGCTGGGTGCTGCAGGGTTAGTGCTGCGCCACAGGTGAAAATTCAGAGATTTCAGTGGGTGTTCTGCTACTAACTAGATTTATCAGATGCTTGGTCAACGCGTTTTGGCCTTTCACAGGCCTTTTTCAAGATTGGTTTGTTGTATGTGCTGGTGGCCTTTTTATACCTGTTTCCTAATTGTTTACTTTGTGATCCCAGGTTTCTAAAACCGGAAGTTCTACTAGTTCAGTTTTTTTGAACTAAATATTTCTTGATATATTATAGTACACAGAGTAGTGATGTTATATCAAAAAGTATATACACACATTTTGTAGTTTTATATCTTTATAATATTTTGGTCTGTTTTAGATATCTTCACCTTTTAGGTGCTGATGTCACATCTGGTTTTTTGTTTCCAAATCTTCTTTTTCAAATCGTTCTTTTTATTTATATATATATATATATATATATATATATATATATATATATATATATATATATTTATATATGTATACACACATATTCTTTTTAATTTGTTCTATTTTTTCTATGTTGTAGACTTTTATGTCTAAGCCAATCCATTGTAAGAGTTTACTATATTTGCTGCTGCCGGAATATGGCTCTTTTTTATTGGCTGTGACTTCATCACCATATTATTCTAATGGTGGGTGTGTAGTCCTAGCCTATTTTCGATTGGGTATTGTGTTTCCATAATTATGATTGGGGATAGATAGCTTTTCTTCTCCTACCTTCCTGTGCCTATCGATAATGTTTTAAATTATAAAAAATGCAGCAATAAATTTCACCATTGCAATAATCCCTATTTGGTCTTATTAAGTGATGCCGATATTCGTCTGTTTCTATTGGGTATAACGTCAACCCCACATTGTGTTGACAGTAGGTGTGTGCGTGCTGCCTAATTCCAATTGGATATTAGGTTTTTGACTCGCATATCCCTTGAAAAATAGAACAATTAATAATATGAAAAATGATAGAGGAAAACCCTCTGTTTCTATATAAATATCAACATGTTTGAGGGCTGTGAGGACTTATGATGTGAGTTTGTTTGATCTTTTTAGTGCTGTTATTATGAGAAACTATTAGTATGTTCACTGATTCCTGCCAACTTTAGGCTGTTGTGATTGGCTATGACATCACCGCTCTGTTTATATTGGCGGTGAGCGTATATTAATAGCCTATATCATATGTTAGTGCTGTGTGTACTAACACAGATACAAGAATAAGATATCGAAAGGAAATGAAGAGGTCATTGATGTTCCACTATAACAGAATATAGTGAAAATAGACACATCATAGAGAATATCTTCTGGAAACATTGGCCTCTATTTAAGGAAGATGTTGTCATACAAGAGAAATTACCAACAAGACCCAGGTTCATATATAAGAGAACGGACAACCTAATGAACAAAATAGCACCTAACATACATAGGAAAGCGCAAATGGGAGTTAAAGATGTATTCGGTAAGAAGATCAAAGGCTTCTTCCCCTGACACACATGTAAGGCATGCAAATGTGGAATAAAATCTGGGAAATTCCAGTCTTCATGCTAAAGTATAACATTGGGTAAAGCCAAACCACCTTGGCTCATCGTTTTTTGCAGTGTATGGAGACACATGTTTTTTTACCCTTCCATATATTTGTGGAGAAATTACCTTGGATCTAGGGACTCGGAGGGTGATACAACTATAGAATGAATCACCCTTGCTAAGCAACTGGCCAGAATTTTAGAGTTAAGCTTTGTATCAATGTTAATTAGGGAAATCAGCCTGTAACTGCTGCATACTTGTGGGTCTTTGTCTGGTTTCAGTATGGTAACTAAGGTAGCTTCCAAGAATAGCCTAATAAGGATGGGAATGAGAGGTTCTTGAAAACATTTATAAAATCTGCCTGTAAAACCATCAAGGCTTGGAGTTTTTCCTACCTTCAGGTGTTTAATTACATCCTGAAGCTCTGTAGTGAAGATGGGCTGTTTCAGGCACTTAATGTACTCCTGAGAAAGAGCTGATAACCGCAGACAATTAAGATATCATCTTATGTCATGGGAAGGAATCTTAGGTCTGTCTAATTGAGAATTTAGATTATAGAGAGATTTATAGTATTGACTAAAGGCATTCCCTATTCCCTAAGGAGAAACACCTCTGTCCCATGTTTAATTGAGGTGATCCAACACTGTGCTACTATATTACAAAGTTTAATAGCAAGAGTTATCTTAGCTGTGTTTTTACTATAATAAAACATCTGTCTAAACTTTTCTAAAATTCTCCTGACCCTTTGGAGTTCCAATTACCTAATTTGAGATTTAGTTGATTGTATTTCAGCATTTATGGATGGCAAGTAATGCTGTAGTAATTGTTGCTGCAAAGTACATAGTCTACCTGTTAGCTCTGCTAAAGTCCCCCCTTGTTTCTTTTTTGTCATTGCTGCCTGTTTAAGAAAATGACCTCTCATATATGCCTTAAGAGTTGCCCACAATGCTTGGGTGGAAGTTTGTCCATTGTCATTTAACTTTAGGAAGTCTACAATTACATGCTAATATCCACTTTCATCTGAGGAGAACTAAAGGGCCAATCAGCCAATCTCCAGGAGGATCCTGCTAGGCCCAAATGTCACTGAAAGTCAGGCACCTTATCGAGAATTTGGGGAGTTGAAAAAAAGGTGTTGATCATTGAGTATCACTTATGAGGGTTTGAATAGAAAGTGAAGCCCCTTTCTACTGAATTTCGAGCCCTCCACACATCATATAACTGGAAGGGCAGAGAGAGTGACACAGCTGATCTATCCTTTTTTGCTTTTGGTGGGAGAAATCTATCTCTATCAGGATCCCAAATCATATTAAAACCCACAATCAATTCTCCCTGTCTAACCGTGGACACCAACTTTAGCAGTTCCTTAAGGAATAGTAATTGGCCCAGATTAGGTGCGTAAATGTTGACTAAGTTGATTGGAACATTATTTAGTTTGCAAACTAAAATTATATACCGGGCTTGGGGGTCACATTCTGCGAAAATAGATTCAAATGTCACTGAATCTCTGATTAATATGGCCACTTCCCTAGATTTTGTAAGGTAAGATGCTTCTAACATTTTAGAATAGTTACAGAATGTGTCTGACTTACCCCATTTCTACAGGCAATGGGTCTCCTTTACAAAAGCCACATCAATCTTGCTTTTCCTAAGATTATTTAATAGGAGACTTCTTTTGGTGGGGATATTGATTCCCTGGGCATTATGACACAGAAAATAAAGATCAGCCATGATTTTAACAGGGAAAACAAAACATAAACAAAAAAAACACAAGAGGAAGGGGGAGTAGAGGGTGGACCTCTAGGGTATGATACACTGAAGGTAGTTTTAAATAATATGATTATTGCTTGCTTTGAGAAAACATAAGTGTCTCTAATATCTAATGTGGGAAGGATTACAAATCTCAGAAACCTATATATCATTTCCATTGTATTGTATTCTCTATACTTTATTTATTGATATGAACTTCACTTAACTCTGTGTTATACAGAATGTATCTATCTAAATAGAAATATATAAAAGTCAGCAGACACGAGCTGCTAGGAAGTGTGCCCAGATAAACAAACTGGGTAAATTATACTTGCTATTATAAATGAGACTACGCTTTGCTGATAAGTATGTGGTGGTGGGGGAGAAATCAGTTAATCAAGGGTGAGATGTTCTAAGGAACCTCGCTCAATAACAGTAAAGTACCCTTTATTAGTTGATCTGTAAAAGGAAGTAGACATGAGGGGGGACAGGGGGACACACCACAGTATAAAGTTACTAAATAATAAAATCTGGTAAAGGAACCTGGTAATTTCCTGATTGTTTGGAGGTGGTTTCCTATATAACAAAGTGATGTAAGACATACCTAGCTATGAACCCCTTATGTTGAAACATGAAATGACACTGAGAGAAAGTATGTAGAGAAACACTACACATTACCTGAGTGTATGGTTATGTTCCCTTGTGGATAGTAGCCAAGTCTTAGAGGGGAATCAGTACTATAGTGAGATAGTATTTTATGTATATAGAAACATACCTTATGTGAGAGAAAAAAGATAAATATAACGTGGTCTAAATAACTTAACCAACTATAGCGTAATTATAACAACATCACAACAATTTTAACTAGACCATAAAACATTTAGGCCTAGATTTAGAGTTGGGCGGTAGCCGTCAAAACCAGCGTTAGAGGCTCCTAACGCTGGTTTTGGGCTACCGCTGGTATTTGGAGCCAGTCATTAAAGGGTCTAACGCTCACTTTCCAGCCGCGACTTTTCCATACCGCAGATCCCCTTACGTCAATTGTGTATCCTATCTTTTCAATGGGATCTTTCTAACGCCGGTATTTAGAGTCGTGGCTGAAGTGAGCGTTAGAAATCTAACGACAAAACTCCAGCCGCAGAAAAAAGTCAGTAGTTAAGAGCTTTCTGGGCTAACGCCGGTTTATAAAGCTCTTAACTACTGTGCTCTAAAGTACACTAACACCCATAAATTACTATGTACCCCTAAACCGAGGTCCCCCCACATCGCCGCCACTATATTTAAATTTTTTAACCCCTAATTTTCCGCTCCATACACTGCCGCCAACTACGTTATCCCTATGTACACCTAATCTGCTTCCCCTAACACCGCCGACCCCTATATTATATTTATTAACCCCTAATCTACCGCCCCCGCTATCGCTGACCCCTGCATATTATTATTAACCCCTAATCTGCCGCTCCGTACACCACCGCCACCTACATTATAGCTATGTACCCCTAATCTGCTGCCCTTAACACCACCGACCCCTATATTATATTTATTAACCCCTAATCTGCCCCCCTCAACGTCGCCTCCACCTGCCTACACTTATTAACCCCTAATCTGCCGAGCGGACCGCACTGCTACTATAATAAAGTTATTAACCCCTAATCCGCCTCACTCCCGCCTCAATAACCCTATAATAAATAGTATTAACCCCTAATCTGCCCTCCCTAACATCACAGACACCTAACTTCAATTATTAACCCCTAATCTGCCAACCGAATCTCACCGCTACTGTAATAAATGGATTAACCCCTAAAGCTAAGTCTAACCCTAACACTAACAACCCCCTAAGTTAAATATAATTTAAATCTAACGAAATAAATTAACTCTTATTAAATAAATTATTCCTATTTAAAGCTAAATACTTACCTGTAAAATAAACCCTAATATAGCTACAATATAAATTATAATTATATTATAGCTATTTTAGGATTTATATTTATTTTACAGGTAACTTTGTATTTATTTTAACCAGGTACAATAGCTATTAAATAGTTAAGAACTATTTAATAGCTAAAATAGTTAAAATAATTAAAAAATTACCTGTAAAATAAATCCTAACCTAAGTTACAATTAAACCTAACACTACACTATCAATAAATTAATTAAATAAAATACCTACAATTACCTACTATTAAACCTAACACTACACTATCAATACATTAATTAAATACAATACCTACAAATAACTACAATTAAATAAACTAACTAAAGTATAAAAAAATAAAAAAGAACTAAGTTACAAAAAATAAAAAATATTTACAAACATTAGAAAAATATTACAACAATTTTAAACTAATTACACCTACTCTAAGCCCCCTAATAAAATAACAAAGCCCCCCCCCCCAAAAAAAAATGCCCTACCCTATTCTAAATTAAAATAGTTCAAAGCTCTTTTACCTTATCAGCCCTTAAAAGGACCTTTTGTGGGGCATGCCTCAAAGAATTCAGCTCTTTTGCCTGTAAAAAAAAACCATACAATACCCCCCCAACATTACAGCCCACCACCCACATACCCCTAATCTAATCCAAACCCCCCTTAAATAAACCTAACACTAAGCCCCTGAAGATCTTCCTCCCTTATCTTCACCTCGCCGGGTATCACCAATCGGTCCTGGCTCCGAAATCTTCATTCAACCCAAGCAGGGGCTGGCGATCCATAATCCTGTGGCTGAAGAGGTCCAGAAGAGGCTCCAAAGTCTTCATCCTATCCGGGAAGAAGAGGCGATCCAGACCGGCAACCATCTTGATCCAAGTGGCATCTTCTATCTTCATCCGATGAGGAACGGCTCCATAGTGAAGACCTCCAGCGCGGATCAATCTTCTTCCTCCGACGTCCAACTGAAGAATGACGGTTCCTTTAAGGGACGTCATCCAAGATGGCATCCCTCGAATTCCGATTGGCTGATAGGATTCTATCAGCCAATCGAATTAAGGTAGGAAAATTCTAATTGGCTGATGGAATCAGCCAATCAGAATCAAGTTCAATCCGATTGGCTGATCCGATCAGCCAATCAGATTGAGCTTGCATTCTATTGGCTGTTCCGATCAGCCAATAGAATGCGAGCTCAATCTGATTGGCTGATCGGATCAGCCAATCGGATTGAACTTGATTCTGATTGGCTGATTCCATCAGCCAATCAGAATTTTCCTACCTTAATTCCGATTGGCTGATAGAATCCTATCAGCCAATCGGAATTCGAGGGACGCCATCTTGGATGACGTCCCTTAAAGGAACCGTCATTCTTCAGTTGGACGTTGGAGGAAGAAGATTGATCCGCGCTGGAGGTCTTCACGATGGAGCCGTTTCTCATCGGATGAAGATAGAAGATGCCGCTTGGATCAAGATGGTTGCCGGTCTGGATCGCCTCTTCTTCCCGGATAGGATGAAGACTTTGGAGCCTCTTCTGGACCTCTTCAGCCGCAGGATTATGGATCGCCAGCCCCCGCTTGGGTTGGATGAAGATTTCGGAGCCAGGACCGATCGGTGATACCCGGCGAGGTGAAGATAAGGTAGGAAGATCTTCAGGGGCTTAGTGTTAGGTTTATTTAAGGGGGGTTTGGGTTAGATTAGGGGTATGTGGGTGGTGGGCTGTACTGTTGGGGGGGGTATTGTATGTTTTTTTTTACAGGCAAAAGAGCTGAATTCTTTGGGGCATGCCCCACAAAAGGTCCTTTTAAGGGCTGGTAAGGTAAAAGAGCTTTGAACTTTTTTAATTTAGAATAGGGTAGGGCATTTTTTTGGGGGGGCTTTGTTATTTTATTAGGGGGATTAGAGTAGGTGTAATTAGTTTAAAATTGTTGTAATATTTTTCTAATGTTTGTAAATATTTTTTTATTTTTTGTAACTTAGTTCTTTTTTATTTTTTGTACTTTAGTTAGTTTATTTAATTGTAGTTATTTGTAGGTATTGTATTTAATTAATGTATTGATAGTGTAGTGGTAGGTTTAATTGTAGGTAATTGTAGGTATTTTATTTAATTAATTTATTGATAGTGTAGTGTTAGATTTAATTGTAACTTAGGTTAGGATTTATTTTACAGGTAATTTTGTAATTTTGTAATTATTTTAACTATTTTAGCTATTAAATAGTTCTTAACTATTTAATAGCTATTGTACCTGGTTAAAATAAATACAAAGTTACCTGTAAAATAAATATAAATCCTAAAATAGCTATAATATAATAAAAAATTATATTGTAGCTATATTAGGGTTTATTTTACAGGTAAGTATTTAGCTTTAAATAGGAATAATTTATTTAATAAGAGTTAATTTATTTCGTTAGATTTAAATTATATTTAGGGGGTTGTTAGTGTTAGGGTTAGACTTAGCTTTAGGGGTTAATCCATTTATTACAGTAGCAGCGAGATTCGGTCGGCAGATTAGGGGTTAATAATTGAAGTTAGGTGTCTGTGATGTTAGGGAGGGCAGATTAGGGGTTAATACTATTTATTAGGGTTATTGAGGCGGGAGTGAGGCGGATTAGGGGTTAATAACTTTATTATAGTAGCGGTGCGGTCCGCTCGGCAGATTAGGGGTTAATAAGTGTAGGCAGGTGGAGGCGACGTTGAGGGGGGCAGATTAGGGGTTAATAAATATAATATAGGGGTCGGCGGTGTTAGGGGCAGCAGATTAGGGGTACATAGCTATAATGTAGGTGGCGGTGGTGTACATAGCGGCAGATTAGGGGTTAATAATAATATGCAGGGGTCAGCGATAGCGGGGGCGGCAGAATAGGGGTTAATAAGTGTAAGGTTAGGGGTGTTTAGACTCGGGGTACATGTTAGAGTGTTAGGTGCAGACGTAGGAAGTGTTTCCCCATAGAAAACAATGGGGCTGCGTTAGGAGCTGAACGCGGCTTTTTTGCAGGTGTTAGGTTTTTTTTTCAGCTCAAATGGCCCCATTGTTTTCTATGGGGGAATCGCGCACGAGCACGTTTTTGAAGCTGGCCTTGTCCGTAAGCACCGCTGGTATCTAGAGTTGCAGTGGCGTTAAATTATGCTCCACGCTCCCTTTTTGGAGCCTAACGCACTGAAAACCCAGCCATTCTGTGAACTCTAAATACCAGCGGTATTTAAAAGGTGCATGGGAAAAAAAGCACGCATAGCTAACGCACCCCTTTGGCCGCAGAACTCTAAATCTAGGCATTAGAAAAGTACACCTGCATAAAAGTAAGAAGGGAGAGACAAGGAAAATTACATGAAATATAATTAAACAGTATGGCGAGAGTTAGCCAGCTAAGATCATTGTAGTTTTGTCAAAATTCATAGAGAAAGAGTACCATGTTCTTGAACATGGATTATGATACTTCAGAGAATAAGTGGGAGAGACTATGATGCCTATTTATCAAAGGTCTGTCGGACCTGATCTGACAGTGCAGATCTGGTCCGACAGATCTCGCTGAATGCGGAGAGCAATACGCAGGCTCGCCAGAAACACAGGCCCTCAAGGTCCATTCGGAGCTTGATAAATTGGCCTCTTTATCTTTATCTATCAGTCTTCGACAGTGTCAGAGCCTTTTCTTTTAAACTGTGTATTAACTCTCTTTGGAAAGGGCTTCCACTCAGGAGTCGCGACTCTGAGGCCTATCGGGTCTTCAGAATAGGTAGTTTGAGGAGTCGGTGGGGTGTGTAGGCCTAGGGATTCTAATAGTTGCGACAATATAGGCCTTACTGTCATATTGAAAGAAAAGCATAAAAGGGAAGCCCCATCAGAATTTAATTCCATTTCTCCTTAGGCTTTGTGTAACCAGCATAGAGGATTTTCTTTTGGCTAGTATATGAGAAGACAAGTCAGGAAAAATTTGAATGTCTTTATATTTATCAGTGAGGATTTTGTTAGTGTATGACGCTCTCAAAAGTAGTTTTTTAAAGGTTTAATCATGCAGTCTAATAATCACGTCTCTTGCTAAGTCTGTTGATGCTGATCTAGGCAAAAGGACTCTATGTGTTCGGTCAATTAGTGGGTCAGTGTCCTGTAAAGAGCTCAGGAGTTCCTTGAAAAGGCCCACAAGATATACTGGTAGTTCCGCAGTGCTTACATCCTCCTGGATTCCCCATACTCTGATGTTGTTAAGGTGAGACCTGTCTTCAAGGTCCGCCAGTTTGGCCTCAAGGTCAGAGATGGTCTCTGCTAATGTTTGAGTGTACAATAATAAATTGGCATGATCAACTGTAAGATCTTCCTGCTTTCTCTCAATTGTATCTGTTCTTTCTCCCTGTGAATTAAGATCCCTTTTATGATCAGCCACTGTCCATTTTAGTGGAGAGAGCTTTTATGGAATCAAGAACTGGTGAGTCACCATTTGAAGATCTAATTATGGTAGATGCCTCTGGCTCTGGCGTCTCTTTGAAGGAGAAATGGGCCATCTGGTTGTTTCTCCTTTTTCTTATTAGAATGTGCCATCTCCAAAGGAGGGTGGGAAGAGATATATACTAAGCAAAGGTGTTTTTAGTAATTCTCACCAATTTGAGGTTATGTAATCAATCAAAGGTGAGATGGAGAAATGGAAATTCCAAGAGAGAACAATGAAAATCTCTGTTTGTAACTCTGCTGAAGGTTCATTTAGTAATGGTATGTGGTGGGTTAACACCCAGTGCCCCCTGCATGAGATATATTAGCCAGACCTCATTGTCTCAGCAGGGTAGTATTAATATCAAAGTAGCTTATATTAAATCCAACCAGCTTCCACAAGATGCTTCAATATTGCAAGAGTGGTACCTCTCCCCGGTGCAGTAGTCCTCACAGGACATTCCAGGAAAGGGAATTATTGATATGACCCGCTGATACTAAGATCAGTGGGAAATGGGAGCACAGAGTGCCCTGCCTGTAACAGTTATTGCTAGATTTGGGTATTTATAGTGGTTTTGCCAATATCAGTTCTGGAACAAAATGCTGCTACTCGGGAGATTCTTAGGTTATGATCAGCAATGAGCCAATATCATACTGAGAAGAGTTAAAAGCCCAATGTGTTACGGCCCAGTTGATCTTAGAATAGGGGCAGGGGTGTACTCCATTGAGTTTGCAGTAAGTTCATATCCCCCAGTTCTGTCCCTTGGTAAATGTAACATGTAATTCTATAATAGGTTAACAAGGAATCATTAAATTTCACCCACCTCTGAAGTGCACTGTTCCATCTTTGGTCTAGAAGTCAGGGAGGGCCGTTAAACACTTTTTATATATGGCAGGCATTCAGGGCAAAATTAAAGTTGCCGTTTCTATGCGTGTAGCTTCGACACTACTGTGGCTACTCTCACACAGACAGGGACTCCAGTAAAGCTTGAAGCCCCTGATTGAGAAGCTATTCCACTTCGGTCGCACCAAGGACTCTAGACAAGGCCTCACCACTCCGCAACGGCGTTGTTGGATTGTGAAGCGGCAATCTGTGTTCTGTATGTGAAGGGTGTTAGGTAAGGTGTTGAATCCTCTAGTTAGTAGTCTCCATTATTAACAGTGAAGACTGTAGGATCATTAAAAGCCCCAAATGACTCGGGAGCTCCATTCCAGCACATCCACACTCTCCCTCAGTTAGCTCCACCCCCGAAATATATTTTATATGTGTTCCCATAAACAAAACATTATTGGACAATTTCACTAGATATGGTCTAACGTCTTATTTCCCTATATCCCAGCAGCATGTATTATTGCATTAAGAAATATATTTTAAAGTTTTATTGGTGTCATATAGCACCTACAGAAATAGATGATTTAGAAATGCATTTTAAAATCAATTGTCATTCTTTATCTTCTGTTTTTTACATTAAATTATTTCCACAGGACAAGCCATTCTGATGTGGAAGCAAGATGTATAAAATAAAAAGTGCCAGATTACAAATAATTCACAAAACTGCAAGAATTTATAATGGATACGGGGCATGGGATTTTTTGTCCATTGTGCTGGTGTGGGTCTTAAAGTTTAGGGGTCTTATCAATTATGAGTGTTTTAGAACATAGCTGGGATCTTAACAGTAGGATATTTACCTGCAGCAAAGCTATTTAGGGGTAATTGTGGTGGTTTTTATGACATATAGTGGTTATTGGTGATGATATTGTGGAAGTTTAGGACTTAATTATGATGGAGGTCATAGAGTTTTAGTGATTATTTGGGGTGAATGTTATGACAGTCTACCTCAATAGGTGGTAGAACCCTGGAGTAGTTTGTCCCATGTAAATAGTTACTTCTGCTTTTGGGCCTAGATTTGGAGTTTGGCGTTAGCCGTGAAAACCAGCGTTAGAGGCTCCTAACACTGGTTTTAGGCTAACTCCGGTATTTGGAGTCACTCAAAAAAGGGTCTAACGCTCACTTTTCAGCCGCGACTTTTCCATACCGCAGATCCCCTTACGTCAATTGCGTATCCTATCTTTTCAATGGGATTTTTCAGTGAGCGTTAGAAATCTAACGACAAAACTCCAGCCGCAGAAAAAAGTCAGTAGTTAAGAGCTTTCTGGGCTAACGCCGGTTTATAAAGCTCTTAACTACTGTACTCTAAAGTACACTAACACCCATAAACTACCTATGTACCCCTAAACCGAGGCCCCCCCACATCGCCGCCACTCGATTAAATTTTTTTAACCCCTAATCTGCCGACCGCCACCTACGTTATACTTATGTGCCCCTAATCTGCTGCCCCTAACACCGCCGACCCCTGTATTATATTTATTAACCCATAATCTGCCCCCACAATGTCGCCGCCAACTACCTACAATAATTAACCCCTAATCTGCCGACCACAAAGCACCGCCACCTACATTATAGATATGTACCCCTAATCTGCTGCCCCTAACACCGCCGACCCCTATATTATTTTTATTAACCCCTAATCTGCCCCCCACAACGTCGCCTCCACTGGCCTACACTTATTAACCCCTAATCTGCCGACCGGACCGCACCGCTACTATAATAAAGTTATTAACCCCTAATCCGCATCACTAACCCTATAATAAATAGTATTAACCCCTAATCTGCCCTCCCTAACATCGCCGACACCTAACTTCAAACATTAACCCCTAATCTGCCGACCGGAGCTCACCGCTATTCTAATAAATGTATTAACCCCTAAAGCTAAGTCTAACCCTAACACTAACACCCCCCTAAATTAAATATAATTTTAATCTAACGAAATTAATTAACTCTTATTAAATAAATTATTCCTATTTAAAACTAAATACTTACCTGTAAAATAAATCCTAATATAGCTACAATATAAATTATAATTACATTGTAGCTATTTTAGGATTAATATTTATTTTACAGGCAACTTTGTAATTATTTTAACCAGGTACAATAGCTATTAAATAGTTAAGAACTATTTAATAGTTACCTAGTTAAAATAATTACAAAATTACCTGTAAAATAAATCCTAACCTAAGTTACAATTAAACCTAACACTATACTATCATTAAATTAATTAAATAAAATACCTACAATTACCTACAATTAAAACTAACACTACACTATCAATAAATTAATTAAATACAATATGTACAAATAACTACAATGAAATAAACTAACTAAAGTACAAAAAAAAAAAAAGAACTAAGTTACAAAAAATAAAAAAATATTTACAAACATAAGAAAAATATTACAACAATTTTAAACTAATTACACCTACTCTAAGCCCCCTAATAAAATAACAAAGACCCCCAAAATAAAAAATGCCCTACCCTATTCTAAATTACTAAAGTTCAAAGCTCTTTTACCTTACCAGCCCTGAACAGGGCCCTTTGCGGGGCATGCCCCAAGAAGTTCAGCTCTTTTGCCTGTAAAAAAAAACATACAATACCCCCCCAACATTACAACCCACCACCCACATACCCCTAATCTAACCCAAACCCCCCTTAAATAAACCTAACACTAAGCCCCTGAATATCATCCTACCTTGTCTTCACCTCACCAGGTATCACCGATCCGTCCTGGCTCCAAAATCTTCATCCAACCCAAGCGGGGGCTGGCGATCCATCATCCGGTGGCTGAAGAGGTCCAGAAGAGGCTCCAAAGTCTTCATCCTATCCGGGAAGAAGAGGCGATCCGGACCGGCAACCATCATCTTGCAAGCGGCATCTTCTATCTTCATCCGATGAGGACCGGCTCCATCCTGAAGACCTCCGACCCGGACCCATCTTCATCCGGCGACGTCCAACTGAAAAATAACGGTTCCTTTAAGGGACGTCATCCAAGATGACGTCCCTCGAATTCCGATTGGCTGATAGGATTCTATCAGCCAATCGGAATTAAGGTAGGAATATTCTGATTGGCTGATGGAATCAGCCAATCAGAATCAAGTTCAATCCGATTGGCTGATCCTATCAGCCAATCAGATTGAGCTCGCATTCTATTGGCTGATCGGAACAGCCAATAGAATGCGAGCTCAATCTGATTGGCTGATCGGATCAGCCAATCGGATTGAACTTGATTCTGATTGGCTGATTCCATCAGCCAATCAGAATTTTCCTACCTTAATTCCGATTGGCTGATCCTATCAGCCAATCGGAATTCGAGGGACGCCATCTTGGATGACGTCCCTTAAAGGAACCTTCATTCGGCTAGTAGGTGTCGGGAGAAGAGGATGTTCCCCGTCGGATGGAAGATGATGGCTCCCGAAGAAAGAAGATTGAAGATGCCGTTGATGGAAGACTTCATCCGGATCATGGACCTCTTCAGCTCCCGCTTGGATGAAGACTTCATCCGGATCATGGACCTCTTCAGCTCCCGCTTGGATGAAGACTTCAGCCGGATCATGGACCTCTTCAGCCCCCCGCTTGGGCTTGGATCAGGACATCAGAGGAGCTCTTCAGGACGGATCGGTGAACCTGGTATGGTGAAGATAAGGTAGGAAGATCTTCAGGGGCTTAGTGTTTATTTAAGGGGGGTTTGGGTTAGATTAGGGGTATGTGGGTGGTGGGTTGTAATGTTGGGGGGGGTATTGTATGTTTTTTTTACATGCAAAAGAGCTGAACTTCTTGGGGCATGCCCCGCAAAGGGCCCTGTTCAGGGCTGGTAAGGTAAAAGAGCTTTGAACTTTAGTAATTTAGAATAGGGTGTGGAATTTTTTATTTTGGGGGTCTTTGTTATTTTATTAGGGGGCTTAGAGTAGGTGTAATTAGTTTAAAATTGTTGTAATATTTTTCTTATGTTTGTAGATATTTTTTTATTTTTTGTAACTTAGTTCTTTTTTATTTTTTGTACTTTAGTTAGTTTATTTTATTGTAGTTATTTGTAGATATTGTATTTAATTAATTTATTGATAGTGTAGTGTTAGGTTTAATTGTAGGTAATTGTAGGTATTGTATTTAATTAATTTAATGATAGTATAGTGTTAGGTTTAATTGTAACTTAGGTTAGGATTTATTTTACAGGTAATGTTGTAATTATTTTAACTAGGTAACTATTAAATAGTTCTTAACTATTTAATAGCTATTGTACCTGGTTAAAATAAATACAAAGTTACCTGTAAAATAAATATTAATCCTAAAATAGCTACAATGTAATTATTATTTATATTGTAGCTATATTAGGATTTATTTTACAGGTAAGTATTTAGCTTTAAATAGGAATAATGTATTTAATAAGAGTTAATTAATTTTGTTAGATTAAAATTATATTTAATTTAGGGGGGTGTTAGTGTTAGGGTTAGACTTAGCTTTAGGGGTTAATACATTTATTAGAATAGCGGTGAGCTCCGGTCGGCAGATTAGGGGTTAATAATTGAAGTTAGGTGTCGGCGATGTTAGGGAGGGCAGATTAGGGGTTAATACTATTTATTATAGGGTTAGTGAGGCGGATTAGGGGTTAATAACTTTATAATAATAGTGGTGCGGTCCGGTCGGCAGATTAGGGGTTAATAAGTGTAGGCAGGTGGAGGCGACGTTGTGGGGGGCAGATTAGTGGTTAATAAATATAATATAGGGGTCGGCGGTGTTAGGGGCAGCAGATTAGGGGTACATAAGGATAATGTAAGTAGCGGCGGTTTACGGAGCGGCAGATTAGGGGTTAAAAATAATATGCAGGGGTCAGCGATAGCATGGGCGGCAGATTAGAGGTTAATAAGTGTAAGGTTAGGGGTGTTTAGGTTCGGGGTACATGTTAGGGTGTTAGGTGCAGACGTAGGAAGTGTTTCCGCATAGCAAACAATGGGGCTGCGTTAGGAGCTGAACGCGGCTTTTTTGCAGGTGTTAGGTTTTTTTTCAGCTCAAACAGCCCCATTGTTTCCTATGGGGGAATCGTGCATGAGCACGTTTTTGAGGCTGGCCGCGTCCGTAAGCAACTCTGGTATCGAGAGTTGAAGCTGCGTTAAATATGCTCTACGCTCCTTTTTTGGAGCCTAACGCAGCCTTTATGTGGATTCTCAATACCAGAGTTATTTTTATGGTGCGGCCAGAAAAAAGCCGACGTTAGCTACGCGGGTCCTTACCGACAAAACTCTAAATCTAGCCGTTAGTTTCTAGACTGTAATTATTTTAGTTGTATTGAGGAAAGAATACATTTTTCTTGTAAGCATGTAGCATTTTAAGTAAATCTGTTGCCTTCTGAGCCCAATCTTTAGTGTTATGTGGTTATTGCATTTATTTATTTATATACTACTGGGCTGGAGTTAGAAATGGGGACTTAATTAACACTCCACACAGGACTAAAGTCATTTAAAAAAAAAAATGTAATGTTAGAACTTCAAACAACTATTAAACTGATGGGGAGTCGAAAAGGAAGTTTAAGATCTTCCACTATGCACAAAATGTAGAGAGAATAATTCATTGTGTAGCCCATTAATAAATCTAGAAAAGTCAAAATACTTGGGGTTTTTTTCCACAGAAGTCCTCTAGATACATTTTTTCCAGTGCAGCAAAGGATTCTGGGTAAGATATGCAAATAAGGTTCACACTGCTTCAATTTTTTTACTTGTCTAGATCAGTTAATGGGCTTCACAATGAGTTATTCTCTCTACATTTTGTGCCTAGTGGATCATTTTAATCTCACTTTTTTGCCACCCCATAATTTTTTGATTTAGGAAATGAACTTCAACCAGCAGTGAATGAATCTACTTCTAGCTGATGAGTGGCAAAAAACACAAAACAGCTATATTTAGATTGTTCTAAATCACTGTATTAACCCTGCTAAGCTTAAAAGCTATAAGAGGATTGAAGTAAATAGTGAGGCATTGTTAACCTCATTTGAATATCTTACTCAGAATCCTTTGCTGCATTGGAGACAATGGCCTCTATTTACCAAAGTCTGGCAGACCTGATCCGATAGTGCGGATCAGGTCCGCCAGACCTCGCTGAATACGGAGAGCAATACGCTCTCCGTATTCAGCATTGCACCAGCAGCTCACAAGAACTGCTGGTGCAACGCCGCCCCCTGCAGACTCGCGGCCAATCAGCCGCCAGCAGGGGGTGTCAATCAACCCGATCGTACTTGATTGGGTTGAATTCCAGCGATGTCTTTGTGACCGCTGCTTCATAAGTGCTGTTTCTGGCGAGCCTGCACGGGGCATCAAGCTCCATTCAGAGCTTGAAAGATAGGCCCCATTGTATCTGGAGGTTTTCTGTGGGAAAAACAAGTCTATTGACTTGACTAGATTTGTTAATGGGCTACACAATGAGTTATTCTCTCTACATGTGAGAACATGTAATATGACACTCCAAAGTTCTTGCACTGAACATTACAAAGGCAATGTATTAAAGTTTCAAATATTAATATATACTGCATATTATAGATTGATGAGTAAGATCTAGTATTAATATAAAGTAGGAATAACATATAGAACAAATTTCATTGCAGGCCTGTAAGAACTAATGCTATGCAGCAAGGACTTTGTCAAAAGCAGAGAAAAATAAGGACAACTGAGAATTATTATCCTATCCTAGAATTTGCATTATGGCTCAATGTCCTGTATCATCATCAGTGAGTGTTGCAAGTAATAATTTTATGACATTTCATATAACTAAAGCCAAGATTGCCAATAAAACCACAGTTAATGTACAGCATATTAATGAATGCACAATACATTCAAAATATTAGTTTGGGTACATTCATTCAAATGCGAAAGATTATTCTGTTATTTGTTTTTCTTGCAAATGAGATAATGCCAACATTGAACTACTATACTCTCTATTAAACTTACTCTCAGGAAAACTTTTTTTTTTTTATATATATTCTGGTCACAAGTGGAGCAGTATTTTAGTCAGCCTACAAGCAGAAAGTATGTGTACGCCAGTATTACTATGTTTTCCCACATTACTATTGCTCTAGTATTAATATTGTTCAAATGCAAAGTGCCAGAGTTAAAGTAAACTATCATTGTGAAGTTACCAGAAATCATCAGTTTATGTTCTAAAAATGCAAATCACTAAAACAATGGCTATTGAGAAGGTTAGTCCCTTACAATACAAGTGCTTAAATTGATACCGTTGCACAGTGTTAAGGCACAATAACAATTTAAGGGATAGGTTAAAAGTAGCATGCTAACTTTTGCAAGCAAGCAATATCGTGTTTCATTGTCATTTTGTGTGCAAGTTTAAAGTGAACGAGATTGCGAGAGCGCAATCACATTTTACACTTGTCGGGTTAATGTGACTGAAACTCTCTCGTAAAGGTTAGAGTGTTAAATGGAGCCCTGGAGGAATGGACTAGAACGGAGGGGCGGGTGACCCCTTGCCTGGGACCTATGAGAAGAAAGAAGAGGTGGGTTATGGGTGGGAGGTTATAAAGGGGGGGTATCCCACAAAAGAGGGCCAAATCCCTTTGGAAGATACATGTGGGAAGAAACTGTGAGTCTTGCACGTACCTTGCAAAGAGATGTCAGTGCTCCAGGACCTGTTGGCCTCTGTCACGGCCTTGGCTAACGCCAGAGGCTCCGGATGGGTTCAGCAGCAGCTCGCTGCGATGGGTTCCGTGCCCAGGGGGACTCAGGAGGCGGCGACGAGAGGAAGAGCAGAACGGCCCTCTGGGGGGAGGCCTGCCAGGACGGCCCGCCCGCCGGAGCATCTTAGCCCGGAGTTACACGGCAGGCCCAGGAAGCAGGGGCCGTGCTTGAGGAGGAGAAGCAGTAGGAGAGTGGTGGCGGCACGGGCCGCGGCGGTGGAGCCGGGTCAGCAGGTCAGAGACAGAAGTGAAGAGGGACCGGCGGCGGAGGTGCACCAGATGGGCGGTGAGGCTGGAGCTGCAGGAGGGGCCCAGCGGGCAGGAAGACGGAGCAGAAGGAGCCGGATGACAGAGGAGTCGTGGAGGCCAGGGACAGTGGCGGCGGGTAAGCAAACAGGTGCTGGGGTGTGGCGGTAGTGAAGAGGTGGTAGGGTCGGATGTCGGGTACCAAGGAGGGGGCATGTGTGATTGCGGTTGGGGGGCCATTGAACGGCCATGGAGCAATAATGAGGGCTGATGTGTGGGGGATAGAGATAAAGGCTGGGAAGTTGGGAGTGGGGTTGTTAAGAATGCCCAAAATGGGAATAGGAGATGCGAGGTGGTGGGGCCTGTGCGGGAATAAGCACGGGCGAGGCGGTGCATAATAGAAAAGATGGGGTAGGGAGTGGGGGGCGCATGGCCTGGGGATGAAGGCCTTTAGCTGTAGGTGAGAATAATAAAAAAGAAAAGCCCGGGGGGGCAGTATAATTACTCAGTTGCTGGCCTGATTTCCAGGCACGTAGGTCTATGAAGTTTAAAGGGGTTGAGGTGAAGTAGGAAGGTAGAGTTAAGGCATGTATTGCTATAGTTAGTCAGGGATGGTGTGTGGTTGTTATAGTTGGGGTGAGATACCCCGGAGAGATGGATATTGGTGTGAGATACAACCCCTCATACCCCCCCTCCCTTTCATTCCCTCCCTCCTGTCGCAGCGTGGCAAGTATAACATCTGACTCCCCCCCCCCGGTTTTCCCCGCTAGGGCGTGTTGGTTTGGTTGGTGTTAGTGAAAATAAAAATGGGTGTTGCTGCCCTCTACCTTGTGTTACAGTTGGAGCGACGGAGAGGAGCAGGAGCAGGGACGGTGTACCTGCAGCGGACGTCCCAGAGGGAACAAGATTTCAACGACATGGACATGGATACAATCTTTCTGGGTGACTCATTTAATGAGTTTGATGAGGAGCCGCAGGAGAGTACGAGTGGGGCCGGACCAGTGGCAATGGACCAGGTAGGGGACACGAGAATGTTGGCTCAACTGCTACAGTTGATGTCGCCTGGGTCCACTGGGATAGAAGGTAGAGAGAGTTTGGGACGAAGTGGGACTAGGGGCCCGAGGTCTGCAACTAGCGGGAGCAGGGCTAATATGGGGTGGTCTGGGAGGACTGACCTTGATGGTGTATTATCTTAACAGGCGGGAGCGGAGCACGGCTGCAGACTGGGCAGTCAAAGAGACGGCACACCAGGAGCTGAGAGATGGCGGATGAGGTCCCCCTCTCCGGTGAATGAGAACAGATGGAGGGTTTCACGTTCATCCCCAACGTGGGGCAGGCTGGAGAGGTCCCCCAGACGGAGAGGTGCTGGAGAGAGAGAGAGATCACGGGTCAACACCAGTTCCACAGGGAGGCGAAGGGTCGACCCGGAGCGAGAGGATAGGAGGTCGGCAAGCAGAAGGAGAGAGAGAATCAAAGGTGGCAGACAAGAAGGCGGCAACTCGGGACAAGCCACGGCTCCTACCAACACAGGTGAGGAGCCACAACCAGCACTAGGGAACACAATTACACCTAATAGCAATGTGGGGAGTGTGAATGAAGGGGTTTCGGGTTTGCTGAAGGGTTTGAAGGATTTGGTGGCACAGGTGGAGAAGCAGTGCAGTACCGGCATGGCGGGGGTGTGGGGCCAGCAGGTGGGCAGGGTGCAACAGGGGGAACAGGGGGGACAGTGGTGGGTGGATCCATTAAGGTGGCAGAGGTGGCCTTGAGCAGGCCATGCCTATGTACAATTGTCCCTCTGGGCATACACCTGACCCAGGACATAAAGGAGAAGATCTGGAAACGCAAGAAGAGATATAGGAGGTTGCCGAAGACATTCAAGAATTAGTCCAGGGCATTTTGCATACTGGCGAGTGTGATGGCAGAGAAGTTCCCGGAGCAAGGTTCGGCACTGTTCTGTTACTTTGACAAAATATCGGCCGCCTATCGGACGTACGGGGGTATGGCATGGTGGCGCTACGATGAGTAGTTCCGTCAGAGGATTGCGGTGAGGCCGGACATGCGGTGGGATGACCGAGACATGGGGATATGGCTTGAGATGATGACACCACTCCGGGGACAGTCCTTTCGGGGGCTTGGGGGAACAGGGATGGGAACAGGTGGGTCTGGAGCAGCAGCGGCCATTAGAAAAGGCCTGTGCTTCCAGTTCAACGATGGACAATGCAGATTTGGGGGTACAGGTAAGCTTAAGCACGAGTGCTCGGATGTGGAGGCTCTCACGCCTATGCAAAATGCTTCAAGAAAGGGAAATTCCCGGTCAGATCAGGAGAAATGGGTACACAGGGCCTGGGCGCCGGTGAGGGTCGAAAGGATGGTGCCATGGTTAAAACGGTAAGCTAGGGGACCGAAAAGGAAGGAAGACGCGCAGTTGTTGCTGACGGGGTTTAGCTCAGGATTTTGGATACCTTTCGTGGAAGGGGAAGGGTTTAGGGCCCGGGGGAATTTGAAGTCTGCTAGGAAATTTCCGGAGGTGGTTAGGGGTAAGTTGGGAAAGGAGGTTGCATTGGGAAGGATGGCGGGCCCATTCAAGGATATTCCTTTGGTCAATTTGAGGGTTTCTCCATTGGGGGTGGTCCCTAAGACGGTCGCAGGGCAGTTTAGGATGATTCATCACCCATCCTACCCAAAATGGGCGTCGGTAAATGATGGGATTAACTCGGAGGCAGTGGCGGTACGGTATGCGTCCTTTGATAGGGCAGTGGAGTTGGTGCAAGCAGCAGGGGGGGGCAAAAATGACAAAGGTGGATGTGGAAGCTGCTTTTCAGATACTGCCGGTGCACCCCAGGTGTCACCATTTACTGGGGTGTTGCTTTGATGGGTCTTACTTTGTAGATCTATGTTTGCCAATGGGCTATTCCATTTCATGCTCTTATTTTGAAAAGTTTAGTTGTTTTGTGGAATGGGTGGTCAGGCAAACGGCGGGGGTGAACTCGATGGTCCACTACTTAGATGATTTTCTGTTTGTTGGGCCGGAGGGGTCAGAGGACTGTGAGATCTTGATGGAGGCTTTCATGCAAGTGGTGGACCATTTTGAGATCCCGGTGGCAGCTGATAAGACGGAGGGCCCTTCCAACTGTCTGAGTTTTTTGGGCATACAGAATGATACAGTTCGAATGGAGTGCCGACTGCCAGAGGATAAGGTGACGGACTTGGTGGGAGCGATCAAAAGGGCATTGGGGAAGCCAAAAATAAAACTGAGGGAGTTGCAATTGCTAATTGGAAAATTGAACTTCGCAAGCAGGATCATCCCGGTGGGAAAGATTTTCTCTAGAAAATTATCATTGGCGACGGCGGGGGTGGGGGAGCCATCGCACAGGATTCATTTGAATAAGGAGCTACGGAACAACTTGGAAGTGTGGAGGATGTTTTTGGCAGAATTCAATGGGAGGGCCTTGATGCAGGAGGTGGCGGGTCCTGGGTTACACTTGTATACGGATGCGGCAGGGGCGGTTGGTTTTGGAGCATTCTTGAAGGGTAGGTGGTGTGTGGGGCAGTGGCTGGAGTCATGGCATGAGAAGGGGTTAACAAAAAACCTGGTATTTTTTTAGCTGTTTCCACTGGTGGTGGCCTTGGAAGTTTGGCCTCACATCCTGGCAGATAAAAAGGTAATCTTTCATACTGATAACATGGGTGTTGTGTCAGCAGTTAACCACCTGATGGCCTCATCGAGGCCGGTGGTTCACTTGTTACGACTATTTGTGTTTCAATGTTTACGATGCAATGTATCATTCAGGGCAGTGCATGTGCCAGGTAGGGAAAACAGTATTGCTGACACTCTTTCCCATTTACAGTGGGATCGGTTTCGAGAGCTGGTGCCGGGAGCCGAGGAGGAAGGGGATCGGTGTCCGGAATCGTTGTGGAAGAGAGCATTCATAACAGACTGAATTTGGTGAGGGGGGCGGTAATGCCCGGGACATGGAGGTCATACATGCAGGTATGGGCTTTGTGGTTACAATTCTTGCAAGGGTGTGCAGAAGTGAAAACGTCCAAGGGCAGGGCTAAGGCGCTGATAGAGTGGATGATGGAGTGGCAGAGGGCAAAGATCTCTCGCTCTATGGTTAAGAGGCGATTAGCGGCAATGGCCTTTTTGTTCCAGCTAATGGGATGGGAGGATGTATCAAAGAAGTTCATGGTCAGGCTGGCTGCGAGGAGTTTGTGTAGGGGAACAAGGGTGCCGGACGGCAGGAGGACAGTAGTGTATGCAGTTTTGTTGAGCATAGTTGATAAGTTGAGATGTGTTTGCTTGGCGGATTTTGAATATAAGCTGTTCAGATTAGATTTTGTAATGTCCTTCTTTGGGGCCTTCCTTTGGTGGGCATGAATAGACAAGATAAAGGGGGGTTACAAATGGCGGATGTCAGGGGGGAGGGGGAGGGGGATGTGTTGACAATATGGTTAAGGAGGTCCAAGACGGATCAGGTGGGGAAGGTTTGCTAGATATCTCTGAGAGCGAAAGGGGGTGAGTGCTGCCCATTGCACAGTTTTAAGGAATATATGGGGGTAAGGCCACAGTTGGGGGGGCGCTGTTTATACACAGGGATGGGACCTCATTGTCCCGTTTCCAATTTCAGGCAGTATTTAAGAAATGTGTGGGGTTGGCGGGTTTACAGCCAGCAGAATGTGGGACACACTCATTCAGGATAGGGGCGGCTACAGAGGCACAGGCATTGGGGTTGGGGGCAGTGGGAATTAAGAGGATTGGGAGATGGGTTTCTAACAGTTATTTGTCTTACATTAGGACAGCTTTACTATAATAGTGGTTATGTTGTCGTTTTGTTCACACAGGTCCGGTTAATTGTTGGCTGATGGGACACTCTTACATTTACTGGGCGCGAAAAGCAGCAGTGGTTAAGGAGCAAGGGGTCCAGATGGGGTGGTCGCCAGAAGAGGTCTGCATCCGTTGGCTTGGTTTCAGAGGCATGAGGTGGGACCAGTTCCTTGTTAAGGTCATAGAATATGCCAGGCTGAACTGTCCACCTGATATATTGTTTATTCATGTTGGGGGTAATGATTTGGGCTTTATGCCCCAAAAGGATCTGGTGGAAGTGATGAAAAGGGATATTGTGAGGCTGGGAGAATTGTTCCCAGGAATGGTCATTTTGTGGTTGGAAATTGAGCCATGTGTGGCGTGAAGGGCAGTGTGGGATATAAAAAGGCTTGAGACGTCTCGAAGGAAGGTTAACAGGATGATGAGTGGGTTTGTTAAGAAGCGAGGAGGGTTGTCCCTACGGCATGTAGAATTTGAAGGGGAGTCGGGTAGATGTTTTTCCTTCAAGACGGGGTACATTTAAACGAAATAGGTTTGCATTTGTTTAATTTTAATATAAAAGAAGGGGTTGCAAAGGCCTTGGAGTTGGTGGACAGGGCACGGCAGTGATGCCTTTGCCTGTGGCGGAGAGCTTGCCCGGGGGGATAGCAGTTATGGTAACTCCTGAAGGCAGGAGTGAATGGGATGGGATTTTGTAGTAATGGAGTTATGTTTCTGCTATGGGCAAGCTGGGTTTGTGAGGATTTAAATGTGTAAGTTATATGTTATGAAATAAAAAGAGCGCCTACCCAGTGTCCTACTAGCTCCCCAGGAAACAAGACACCTAATATATCTTGGAAGAAATTACAGATAGTTGTGGGGTCTGAGGAGTGCCTCAAACTGGGCAGAGGACAGATACGTTGATATGGTGTTCAACAAATTTATTATTCACAGACAGTTGATGGTCTATTTGTGATCTGTTACAAATAGCCGTTAAAAAATGGTTGAAACAGTGTCGCATATATATCACATATACAATCACATAAAATTATCACATAAAATTAACATAGAATAAAACCATATAAAAATCACATAAAAATAAAACTACATGGATCCATGTAGCATAAAAAATCAATACATATCACAGTGTGCAATAACTTTGAAATTAATGCGAATAAAACACTTGGATAACAGAATTGGTCGCCCTTTAGCGCCAATAGAATGTAGTTCTCTAAAAGAGTGGTGTGGTTTGTTAAATGGCTTGTTGCTGAAAAAATGTTCCAGAAAATCCTAGTCCTTTAATGCTGTTTTATCAGTGATATGTCCTAGATAAAGTCTCTCCTTTGCGTGTAAGTGTCTGTGTGACTGCGTCCCAGAAAAAGTTGATAAAAATATAAAAATATAAAGTGTATCAAAGGTGATGTGTAATAAAGTGGCAAAAAATTAAAAATGAAAATAAAAATTAAAATTAAAATACATAGTGAAGTGCCATGAGAGACTTCCTGAGAAAAAATTCAAAAAAATTTGAAAAAATGAAAAAGAAGTGAAAAATATTGATAAATATAAAATATATGAAAAATTCAAAATATGTGCAGAAGTCAATATTGTAAATGAATCCTGTCGAAATCGGTGAATCCTGTGTTTTTGTGTCTATTTAATCCAAATAAAGTACAGTATAAAGTTTATCCAAAAGAAATCCAAAAGAAATCCAAAAGAAATCCAAAAGAAATCCAAAAGATCCAAAAGTTAAAGTCAAAGTAAAAAATGATATAAACAAAAATAGAGCATGAATTCCCAGTGTACCTGTGGAAAACAAACACAAAATAGTGCAATAACGCTAACAAATTCTTAAATGCAATTGAAATAAGGCTTACCATACAATTGCCAACGCGTTTCAGCCCTTCCCTAGGCCTTTCTCAAGACTGTGGTATGGTATGTGTGGATAAGCCTCCTTAAATATTGTTTGTGATTCAGTCTAATTAGCGCTATTTTCGGGTCTGCTAATCTATACACATCTTATTAAGTAGGACTTTTACCTTTCACATTAGTAAACAAAATCGAGTGACCGGAAGTGATGCAACTTCCGGTTTCGAGTCAGAAGGTGGCCGGAGGTGATGTCACTTCCGGTCCAACGCAAGTAAACAAACAGCGAATAGAATCAAATAAGGACATCTAAATAGACCATGGCACACCACCATCTTACAAGGGAGAACACATTGCAGGCATAAGAATAGTTAATACAATATATTAAAGGTACAAATTTGAGCGGATATTGAGAGTTCACCCGAAACCGGAAGTGATATCTATACATGACACTTCCGGTTTCCACCAACACTAAATTAGTAATGTTGTAGAAAGTAGATCAACGAAAACAACACTATCTTAGGAGACTAAAATAAAAAACATTAGGAACAACAATAAGATAAATGAAAACATTAGGAAGCAATATATAGGAATAATAATACAGAGTGGTAGAAACCACTTCCGGGTCAAGGGCCTAATCTTTTTGGCGCGAAAATAGTGCTAATTAGACTGAATCACAAACAATATTTAAGGAGGCTTATCCACACTTACTTACTCAGTCTTGAGAAAGGCCCAGGGAAGGGCCGAAACGCATTGGCTATTGTATGGTAATCCTTATTTCAATTGCATTTAAGAATTTGTTAGCGTTATTGCACTATTTTGTGTTTGTTTTCCACAGGTACACTGGGAATTCATGCTCTATTTTTGTTTATATCATTTTTTACTTTGACTTTAACTTTTGGATCTTTTGGATTTCTTTTGGATTTCTTTTGGATAAACTTTATACTGTACTTTATTTGGATTAACCCCTTAACGACCGAGGACGTGCAGGGTACGTCCTCAAAAAAAAGGCAGTTAACGCCTGAGGACGTACCCTGCACGTCCTCGGTGTGGAAAGCAGCTGGAAGCGATCCTGCTCACTTCCAGCTGCTTTCCGGTTATTGCAGTGATGCCTCGATATCGAGGCATCCTGCAATAACCATTTTTAGCCATCCGGTGCAGAGAGAGCCACTCTGTGGCCCTCTCTGCACCGGACATTAACGGCTATGTTCGTTGGTGGGTGGGAGCCGGTGTGGGAGGCGGGTGGCGGCCATCAATGGCCTTTGTGATGCGGAGGGGGGCGGGATCGGGGGCGGGGACGACCGGGGGGGCGCGCACGGACGCGCGCGCGCGTGCACGGGGAGGGAGCGGGTGGGAACCACTACGCTACAGAAAATTTTTAGTTAGAAGTGGGGATCAAAGGGGTAGTTATATTTATTTAGTGATCGGTTTGGCTGGTGGGATATTGGACTGTGGGGGGGGGAAGCTACACTACAGAAACAAATAACAAATAATAAAAAAAAACATTTTTATTTGCAAACTGGGTACTGGCAGACCCAAGATGGCCCCAATAAGGCAGAGGGGGAGGGTTAGGGAGCTATTTTGGGGGGATCAGGGAGGTTGGGGGCTAAGGGGGGACCCTACATAGCAGCATATGTAAATATGCTTAAAAAATGTATTTTTTTTTAATACCTTTTATTTTAGTACTGGCAGACTTTCTGCCAGTACTTAAGATGGCGGGGACAATTGTGGGGTGGGGGAGGGAAGAGAGCTGTTTGGGAGGGATCAGGGGATGGCATGTGTCAGGTGGGAGTCTGATCTCTACACTAAAGCTAAAATTAACCCTGCAAGCTCCCTACAAACTACCTAATTAACCCCTTCACTGCTGGCCATAATACACATGTGATGCGCAGCAGCATTTAGCGGCCTTCTAATTACCAAAAAGCAACGCCAAAGCCATATATGTCTGCTATTTCTGAACAAAGGGGATCCCAGAGAAGCATTTACAACCATTTGTGCCATAATTGCACAAGCTGTTTGTAAATAATTTTAGTGAGAAACCTAAAGTTTGAAAAAGTGAACAATTTTGTTTTTATTTGATTGCTTTTGGCGGTGAAATGGTGGCATGAAATATACCAAAATGGGCCTAGATCAATACTTGGGGTTGTCTACTACACTACACTAGAGCTAAAATTAACCCTAGAAGCTCCCTACATGCTCCCTAATTAACCCATTCACTGCTGGGCATAATACACGTGTGGTGCGCAGTGGCATTTAGCAGCCTTCTAATTACCAAAAAGCAAAGCCAAAGCCATATATGTCTGCTATTTATGAACAAAGGGGATCCCAGAGAAGCATTTACAACCATTTATGCCATAATTTCATGAGTTGTTTGTAAATAATTTCAGTGAAAAACCTAAAGTTTGTGAAAAAATTTGTGAAAAAGTGAAAAAAAATTTTTATTTGATCGCATTCGGCGGTGAAATGGTGGCATGAAATATACCAAAATGGGCCTAGATCAATACTTTGGGATGTCTTCTAAAAAATATATATATACATGTCAATGGATATTTAGAGATTCCTGAAAGATATTAGTGTTCTAATGTAACTAGGGCTAATTTTGAAAAAAAGTGGTTTGGAAATGGCAAAGTGCTACTTGTATTTATTGCCCTATAACTTGCAAAAAAAGCAAAGAAAATGTAAACATTGGGTATTTCTAAACTCAGGACAAAATTTAGAAACTATTTAGCATGGGTGTTTTTTGGTGGTTGTAGATGTGTAACAGATTTTGGGGGTCAAAGTTAGAAAAAGTTAGTTTTTTTCCATTTTTTCCTCATATTTTATAAAATATTTTATGGTAAATTATAAGATATGATGAAAATAATGGTATATTTTGAAAGCTCATTTAATGGCGAGAAAAACGGTATATAATATGTGTGGGTACAGTAAATGAGTAAGAGGAAAATTTCAGCTAAACACAAACACCGCAAAAGTGTAAAAATAGCCTTGGTCCCAAACGGACAGAAAATGGAAAAGTGCTGTGGTCATTAAAGGGTTAAATAGACACAAAAACACAGGATTCACCGATTTTGACAGGATTCATTTACAATATTGACTTCTGCACATATTTTGAATTTTTCATATATTTTACATTTATCAATATTTTTCACTTCTTTTTCATTTTTTCAAATTTTTTCAAATGTTTTCACTTCTCTATGTATTTTAATTTTAATTTTTATTTTCATTTTTAATTTTTTGCCACTTTATTACACATCACCGTTGATACACTTTATATTTTTATATTTTTATCAACTTTTTCTGGGACGCAGTCACACAGACACTTACATGCATAGGGCGCCATGTACTAAGGCGTCAATTTTTTCGCACAGACCGTATCGAAATAACCCGCCGGCATTCGCACCATGCGGATGGCACTTCGTTACATGAATGTACTAAAAACCAAGCTGTAAAATTTCGCGTCTATTGTGTGTCGAAGACAATCGGATTATTGATAACTTTGAAGCTTCATTCGGCGCGAAAGAGCAAAGTTAAGAAGCAGTCTGCAACCTGATTGGTTTCGTTCTTTACCCACGTGACGATCTAGGTGTCATAATCGTCAGACAAGTGGCAGACTGGCTGATGCCAATTATAACACTAGACACAGCTTGGAATGAACCGGTGGCAAAAAAGTGTAAGGCTGCCAACAGTTTTAATAGTCCAGGTATGGCTTGTGAACGCGCTGTCATAGGTTCCAGGTATTCTGCTATTTCATAGTAAAGTTCCATAATAGCTTCTCTGTCCAAACGGAATCTCTGGATAATCTCTCGATCAGAAATGCTTTCCAAACCCATACGTGGAAGGAAAACTCTAGGGACTCTGATTCTTCTACCTCTCCTTCTTTGCAAGTTGTCAACCAGTGCCTGTATAGCCCTTCTTCCTCGTAATTGAATTAATCGGAAAAGAAACATGTGTAAAAGTGTCTACATCTTCATTCAGTGATCCAAAAACCATTAATGCTACAATAGTAGTCTAGTCCTTTCACTTAAGTACTTCTACCTGGCGTCAGGTTGAGACGCCCTATAGTTTTCTATTGTATTCGCTACCAAAATGGTCGCAAAGCAAATCACGCGAAGTTACAGTGAAAGTTGGAGCGGATGGATTAGTTGTAACATTCATATTTTCCGATTACAGCGAATTTACGTGCGATCGAACATGTAGTAAGTGGAAAAAGGCTTCGGAACGATCAGTTGCATAAAATTACGATCGCTGATGAAAATAGTGGTTTTTCGACCAGATCGCAGATTGGTACATACGAGAAGCAGATCGTGAGCGAATTTTGACGCGGAAATACAGACGGACGGTCACTTCGAAGCTTAGTACATGGCGCCCATAGGAGAGACTTTTTCTAGGACATATAGGACATATCACTGATAAAACAGCATTAAAGGACTAGGATTTTCTGGAACATTTTTTCAGCAACAAGCCATTTAACAAACCACACCACTCTTTTAGAGAACTACATTCTATTGGCGCTAAAGGGCGACCAATTCTGTTATCCAAGTGTTTTATTCGCATTAATTTAAAAATTATTGCACACTGTGATATGTATTGATATTTTATGCTACATGGATCCATGTAGTTTTATTTTTATGTGATTTTTATACGGTTTTATTCTATGTTAATTTTATGTGATAATTTTATGTGATTGTATATGTGATATATATGCGACACTGTTTCAACCATTTTTTAACGGCTATTTGTAACAGATCACAAATAGACCATCAACTGTCTGTGAATAATAAATTTGTTGAACACCATATCAACGTATCTGTCCTCTGCCCAGTTTGAGGCGCTCCTCAGACCCCACAACTATCTGTTATGAAATAAAAGCTGCAGCCTTTGTACCCCATACTTGTGTTGTGTGTTTTATTTTAGATAAGTTCCTAGTGGAGGGGTCAATGGAGCCCTGGAGGAATGGAATAGAACGGAGGGGCGGGTGACCCCTAGCCTGGGACCTATGAGAAGAAAGAAGAGGTGGGTTATGGGTGGGAGGTTATAAAGGGGGGTATCCCACAAAAGAGCGCCAAATCCCTTTGCAAGATACGTGTGGGAAGAAGCTCCCTCCCTCCCTCCCTGTAGAAGTAATTTTTATGTCGCAGCTTGATGGCGGAGAGCTTGCCCGGGGGGATAGCAGTTATGGTACCTCCTGAAGGCAGGAGTGAATGGGATGGGATTTTGTAGTAATGGAGTTATGTTTCTGTTATGGGCAAGCTGGGTTTGTGAGGATTTAAATGTGTAAGTTATATGTTATGAAATAAAAGCTGTGGCATTTGTACCCCATACTTGTGTTGTGTATTTTATTTTAGATAAGTTTCTAGTGGAGGGGTCAAAAAATGTTGTACTAAACACAACATAAATACATTCAAACTTACAGTTACACTCATATAAACACTATCAGATAAAAAAATATTCACATACTGTAAGTATTAAAAAAAATGTTGTAAGTGTTTAAACGAATATTATACATGACAAGGTGTTTGACTGCAAAGGGCTATAATGTATATTTACATACATATACATGTCTAAATATGTGTGTGCATGCATATATATATATATATATATATATATATATATATATATATATACAGGGAGTGCAGAATTATTAGGCAAGTTGTATTTTTGAGGATTCATTTTATTATTGAACAACAACCATGTTCTCAATGAACCCAAAAAACTCATTAATATCAAAGCTGAATAGTTTTGGAAGTAGTTTTTAGTTTGTTTTTAGTTATAGCTATTTTAGGGGGATATCTGTGTGTGCAGGTGACTATTACTGTGCATAATTATTAGGCAACTTAACAAAAAACAAATATATACCCATTTCAATTATTTATTTTTACCAGTGAAACCAATATAACATCTCAACATTCACAAATATACATTTCTGACATTCAAAAACAAAGCAAAAACAAATCAGTGACCAATATAGCCACCTTTCTTTGCAAGGACACTCAAAAGCCTGCCATCCATGGATTCTGTCAGTGTTTTGATCTGTTCACCATCAACATTGCGTGCAGCAGCAACCACAGCCTCCCAGACACTGTTTAGAGAGGTGTACTGTTTTCCCTCCTTGTAAATCTCACATTTGATGATGGACCACAGGTTCTCAATGGGGTTCAGATCAGGTGAACAAGGAGGCCATGTCATTAGATTTTCTTCTTTTATACCCTTTCTTGCCAGCCACGCTGTGGAGTACTTGGACGCGTGTGATGGAGCATTGTCCTGCATGAAAATCATGTTTTTCTTGAAGGATGCAGACTTCTTCCTGTACCACTGCTTGAAGAAGGTGTCTTCCAGAAACTGGCAGTAGGACTGGGAGTTGAGCTTGACTCCATCCTCAACCCGAAAAGGCCCCACAAGCTCATCTTTGATGATACCAGTCCAAACCAGTACTCCACCTCCACCTTGCTGGCGTCTGAGTCAGACTGGAGCTCTCTGCCCTTTACCAATCCAGCCACGGGCCCATCCATCTGGCCCATCAAGACTCACTCTCATTTCATCAGTCCATAAAACCTTAGAAAAATCAGTCTTGAGATATTTCTTGGCCCAGACTTGACGTTTCAGCTTGTGTGTCTTGTTCAGTGGTGGTCGTCTTTCAGCCTTTCTTACCTTGGCCATGTCTCTGAGTATTGCACACCTTGTGCTTTTGGGCACTCCAGTGATGTTGCAGCTCTGAAATATGGCCAAACTGGTGGCAAGTGGCATCTTGGCAGCTGCACGCTTGACTTTTCTCAGTTCATGGGCAGTTATTTTGCGCCTTGGTTTTTCCACACGCTTCTTGCGACCCTGTTGACTATTTTGAATGAAACGCTTGATTGTTCGATGATCACGCTTCAGAAGCTTTGCAATTTTAAGAGTGCTGCATCCCTCTGCAAGATATCTCACTATTTTTGACTTTTCTGAGCCTGTCAAGTCCTTCTTTTGACCCATTTTGCCAAAGGAAAGGAAGTTGCCTAATAATTATGCACACCTGATATAGGGTGTTGATGTCATTAGACCACACCCCTTCTCATTACAGAGATGCACATCACCTAATATGCTTAATTGGTAGTAGGCTTTCGAGCCTATACAGCTTGGAGTAAGACAACATGCATAAAGAGGATGATGTGGTCAAAATACTCATTTGCCTAATAATTCTGCACTCCCTGTATATATATGGGTATGTGTGTATGTATTTATGTATATGTATTTTACTATATATTAACTGTACACATTTAACATTCCTTCACATACAGGATAATGTAATTTTTGTATATAGATATATAATTATAGATATCAATTTTACATTAATAGTATCACATATATATATATATATATATATATATATATATATATATATATATATATCCTTCCTGGTCAAATATTTTATAAATAAATAAATAATATATATTATTTTGGTGCTGGATATTTTTTCTCTGTGAAGGGGTATAGTGTGCTAAAAGAATGCGCACCCTGAGTTGCAATATAAATGAACAGACATGGAAGTTATTCTAGCCTTTGTTCTATCTCAGGAGTGCTGTTCTCTTTCTCTTTTTTCACATTTATGTAAATTACTCTTGGGTCTCCCTAAGAGTAATGGGTAATCCAGATGTGGACCCCGTGCACACATGCCCTTAGAGAGATACAACTGCACCTCACTGACGAGGCCCACAGAAGGCCGAAACGATCGTCTGGGGTTGTTGCTTCCCTTGTTCAGAGAAGAATTGCCTGGTATTTCAGCGCTGGACTGTCATTGGGCCGGATCAGACTGATATGCTACAGGATATTTTTTCTCTGTGAAGGGGTATAGTGTGCTAAAAGAATGCGCACCCTGAGTTGCAATATAAATGAACAGGCATGGAAGTTATTCTAGTCTTTGTTCTATCTCAGGAGTGCTGTTCTCTTTCTCTTTTTTCACATTTATGTAAATTACTCTTGGGTCTCCCTAAGAGTAATGGGTAATCCAGACATGGACTCCTTGCACACATGCCCTTAGAGAGATACAACTGCACCTCACTGACGAGGCCCACAGAAGGCCGAAACGATCGTCTGGGGTTGTTGCTTCCCTTGTTCAGAGAAGAATTGCATGGTATTTCAGCGCTGGACTGTCATTGGGCAGGATCAGACTGATATGCTACAGGATATTTTTTCTCTGTGAAGGGGTATAGTGTGCTACAAGAATGCGCACCCTGAGTTGCAATATAAATGAACAGGCATGGAAGTTATTCTAGTCTTTGTTCTATCTCAGGAGTGCTGTTCTCTTTCTCTTTTTTCACATTTATGTAAATTACTCTTGGGTCTCCCTAAGAGTAATGGGTAATCCAGACATGGACTCCTTGCACACATGCCCTTAGAGAGATACAACTGCACCTCACTGACGAGGCCCACAGAAGGCCGAAACGATCGTCTGGGGTTGTTGCTTCCCTTGTTCAGAGAAGAATATCCTGGTATTTCGGCGCTGGACTGTCATTGGGCAGAATCAGACTGATATGCTACAGGATATTTTTTCTCTGTGAAGGGGTATAGTGTGCTAAAAGAATGTGCACCCTGAGTTGCAATATAAATGAACAGGCATGGAAGTTATTCTAGCCTTTGTTCTATCTCAGGAGTGCTGTTCTCTTTCTCTTTTTTCACACACATATATATATATATATATATATTTATATATATTTAATAATAATAATAAAAAAATGTATGTAGAGAATATAGGAATGTAAAATATGTGAATTCATGTTTTGCGATTTAGGTATAACGCAGTGTTGGTTAAGCACACATGAAGAATTACTAATCTTACTAATCTTACATCACATTGTTGAAATTTTACATATAAAATAAAAAAAATATTATTAAAAAGTATTATACATACAGTAAACAAAATGCTAAATTATCCATAGAGACACAGTTGGAAACATAATTATCAAGTTCAAAGTTAAAGGAACAGTGGTTACACTACCTGGATGGGGCATAAAAAGGAAGCTATTAATGGCTCAACCCGATTTCTGAGAAGGCAGGTTGAGGAAAACCCTTGAGTTACAGCAAAAGAACTGCAGCAAGAATGCACATTAAAGCTCTTAATAAACGCAGAAGGTTTCCATGCCAGAACACATCTACTGACCCAAAAGCACAAGAAAAGTTGGTTTCAATATGCTCATATAAATAAGCCACAGAAGTTTTCGGATTCTGTTTTGTGGAGCGATGAAACAAAACTGGAACTTTTTGGTACGATGGATCAGCGGTATGTCTGAAGGAAGAAGAATGAAGCATACGCTAAAAAGAACACTCTGCCTACAGTTAAGCATGGTGGTGGCTCTGTGATGTTCTGTGGCTGCTTTGCATTCTATGGAACTGAAAACCTTCAGCGTGTGGAAGGCAAGATAGATTCATTGATATATCAGGAAATCCTAGGAGAAAATGTCATGCCGTCTGTGAGAAAGTTGAAGCTTATGCATCATTAGACCTTCCAAAAGGATAATGATCCCAAGCATACCTCAAATTCCACCAAGGCATGGTTGCAGAAGAAGTCCTGGAAGATTCTACAGTGGCGATCACAGTCACCTGACTTGAACCACATAGAAATTCTCTGGTGGGATTTGAAGAAGGCGGTTGCAAAAATGCTAGGATGTACCATCACTAAAAATAATGTTGTGTTTCATTGATAAATTAGTAAAAAAAAGGGTGCTAAACTTACCTTGTCTGTGCCACAAAATCTCGCTAAAGTTAGAGCCCACGGCACAGCAATCTTCTTCAATTTGGTGACATTTCCACCTCTAAATAATTGGCTGTGCTTGTCATCTGACAGTGTTCTTTATGCTAGCACGGCTATTAATTTAGAGGTGGAAACGTTACCTCATTGGTAGAAGAGTTCTGTGCAGTAGGCGGCCGGAGGTTTTGACTTTAGCGAGCATCACAGAGCCACAGAAGCTTTGGGATTCTGTTCTGTGGAGCGATGAAACAAAATTGGAACTTTTCGGTACGATGGATCAGCGGTATGTCTGAAGTAAGAAGAATGAAGCATACGCTAAAAAGAACACTCTGACTACAGTTAAGCATGGTGGTGGCTCTGTGATGCTCTGTGGCTGCTTTGCATTCTATGGAAATGGAAACCTTCAGCGTGTGGAAGGCAAGATAGATTCATTGATATATCAGGAAATCCTAGGAGAAAATGTCATGCCGTCTGTGAGAAAGCTTAAGCTTATGCATCATTAGACCTTCCAAAAGGATAACGATCCCAAGCATACCTCAAATTCCACCAAGGCTTGGTTGCAGAAGAATTCCTGGAATATTCTACAGTGGCTATCACAGTCACCTGACTTGAACCACATAGAAAATCTCTGGTGAGATTTGAAGAAGGTGGTTGCAAAAATACTAGGATGTACCATCACTAAAAATAATGTTGTGTTTCATTGATAATTTAGTAAAAAAAAAAGGGTGCTAAACTTACCTTGTCTGTGCCACAAAAGCTTGCTAAAGTCAGAGCCCACAGCACAGCAATCTTCTTCAATTTGGTGACATTTCCACCTCTAAATAATTGGCTGTGCTTGTAATCTGACAGTGTTCTTTATGCTAGCATGGCTATTAATTTAGAGGTGGAAACATCACCTCATTGGTAGAAGAGTTCTGTGCAGTAGGCGGCTGGAGGCTTTGACTTTAGCGAGTTGCATGGCAAAGACAAGGTGAGTTTAGCACCCTTTGTTTTACTAAATGATCAATGAAACTCCAAATTATTTTTAGTGATGGTAAATCCTAGCATTTTCTTAAATGCTTGGAATTACCATCACTTTAAATTAAACCTGAAAAACGGTCAGCTTCAGTTTCCCAGAGAGCATTATTACTTTCTATGAGCCAGTTAATCAAACATTCTCTAGTTTGGAGAGAGATTATAGTGCTGACTTCATAGGGGCATAACTTACTTATTTTCTAAGAACAGGGGAGGAACCTGGAGATCCCAGAGAGATGAGAGATGCCTTCCATAGAAAGTAATGAAGCTTTCTGTGAAACAAAACTTCACATGCAAGACAGGTAAAGGTAACTGATATAAAGGCTCAGTTTGCATCAATTCTAAATTAAAATGAAATATTTTTACTACAATTTAACTTGCTTTTGTCTATATTTAAGAATATATTACGTTTCTGTTAGATAAAAAAAAGTGTATTGTGAATTTTCAGCAAACGTCACCTACAGCTGGCAAGAAAAATCTGTGAAACCAGCTTGTTTAAAATGTTTAGAAAATTTCACAAGACTTGGGAAAGAGATTTACATATTCCCTGGGAACGCGCCTGTTCAGCCCAGGGAACTGCCCTTTCCCTCCCACTTTCTGAAACTGTCAGTTTACAATAGGGAAAATGTGTGATTTGTAAATGAGTCACAGAAATATATAAAGTATGATCCTAAGTTATTAAAGTAACACAGGCCTAGATTTGGAGTTTGGCGGTAGCCATGAAAACCAGCGTTAGAGGCTCCTAACGCTGGTTTTAGGCTAACTCCGGTATTTGGAGTCACTCAAAAAAGGGTCTAACGCTCACATTTCAGCCGCGACTTTTCCATACCGCAGATCCCCTTACGTCAATTGCGTATCCTATCTTTTCAATTGGATTTTTCTAACTCCGGTATTTAGAGTCGTGGCTGAAGTGAGCGTTAGAAATCTAACGACAAAACTCCAGCCGCAGAAAAAAGTCAGTAGTTAAGAGCTTTCTGGGCTAACGCCGGTTCATAAAGCTCTTAACTACTGTACTCTAAAGTACACTAACACCCATAAACTACCTATGTACCCCTAAACCGAGGTCCCCCCACATCGCCGCCACTCGATTACATTTTTTTAACCCCTAATCTGCCGACCGCCACCTACGTTATACTTATGTACCCCCAATCTGCTGCCCCTAACACCGCCGACCCCTGTATTATATTTATTAACCCCTAATCTGCCCCCCACAACGTCACAGCCAGCTACCTACAATAATTAACCCCTAATCTGCCGACCGCAAAGCGCCGCCACCTACATTATAGCTATGTACCCCTAATCTGCTGCCCCTAACACCGCAGACCCCTATATTATATTTATTAACCCCTAATCTGCCCCCTTCAACGTCGCCTCCACCTGCCTACACTTATTAACCCCTAATCTGCAGAGCGGACCGCACCGCTACTATAATAAAGTTATTAACCCCTAATCCGCCTCACTAACCCTATAATAAATAGTATTAACCCCTAATCTGCCCTCCCTAACATCGCCGACACCTAACTTCAATTATTAACCCCTAATCTGCCGACCGGAGCCCACCGCTATTCTAATAAATGGATTAACCCCTAAAGCTAAGTCTAACCCTAATACTAACACCCCCCTAAATTAAATATAATTTTAATCTAACGAAATTAATTAACTCTTATTAAATAAATTATTCCTATTTAAAGCTAAATACTTACCTGTAAAATAATCCTAATATAGCTACAATATAAATTATAATTACATTGTAGCTATTTTAGGATTAATATTTATTTTACAGGCAACTTTGTAATTATTTTAACCATGTACAATAGCTATTAAATAGTTAAGAACTATTTAATAGCTACCTAGTTAAAATAATTACAAAATGACCTGTAAAATAAATCCTAACCTAAGTTACAATTAAACCTAACACTATACTATCATTAAATTAATTAAATAAAATACCTATAATTACCTACAATTAAACCTAACACTACGCTATCAATACATTAATTAAATACAATATCTACAAATAACTACAATGAAATAAACTAACTAAAGTACAAAAAATAAAAAAGAACTAAGTTACAAAAAATAAAAAAATATTTACAAACATAAGAAAAATATTACAACAATTTTAAACTAATTACACCTACTCTAAGCCCCCTAATAAAATAACAAAGACCCCCAAAATAAAAAATGCCATACCCTATTCTAAATTACTAAAGTTCAAAGCTCTTTTACCTTACCAGCCCTGAACAGGGCCCTTTGCGGGGCATGCCCCAAGAAGTTCAGCTCTTTTGCCTGTAAAAAAAAAAACATACAATACCCACCCCAACATTACAACCCACCACCCACATACCCCTAATCTAACCCAAACCCCCCTTAAATAAACCTAACACTAAGCCCCTGAAGATCATCCTACCTTGTCTTCACCTCACCAGGTATCACCGATCCGTCCTGGCTCCAAAATCTTCATCCAACCCAAGCGGGGGCTGGCGATCCATCATCCGGTGGCTGAAGAGGTCCAGAAGAGGCTCCAAAGTCTTCATCCTATCCGGGAAGAAGAGGCAATCCGGACCGGCAACCATCTTGATCCAAGCGGCATCTTCTATCTTCATCCGATGACGACCGGCTCCATCCTGAAGACCTCCACCGCGGACCCATCTTCATCCGGCGACGTCCAACTGAAGAATGACGGTTCCTTTAAGGGACGTCATCCAAGATGGCGTCCCTCGAATTACGATTGGCTGATAGGATTCTATCAGCCAATCGGAATTAAGGTAGGAATATTCTGATTGGCTGATGGAATCAGCCAATCAGAATCAAGTTCAATCCGATTGGCTGATCCAATCAGCCAATCAGATTGAGCTTGCATTCTATTGGCTGTTCCGATCAGCCAATAGAATGCGAGCTCAATCTGATTGGCTGATTGGATCAGCCAATCGGATTGAACTTGATTCTGATTGGCTGATTCCATCAGCCAATCAGAATATTCCTACCTTAATTCCGATTGGCTGATAGAATCCTATCAGCCAATCGTAATTCGAGGGATGCCATCTTGGATGACGTCCCTTAAAGGAACCGTCATTCTTCAGTTGGACGTCGCCGGATGAAGATGGGTCCGCGGTGGAGGTCTTCAGGATGGAGCCGGTCGTCATCGGATGAAGATAGAAGATGCCGCTTGGATCAAGATGGTTGCCGGTCCAGATCGCCTCTTCTTCCCGGATAGGATGAAGACTTTGGAGCCTCTTCTGGACCTCTTCAGCCACCGGATGATGGATCGCCAGCCCCCGCTTGGGTTGGATGAAGATTTTGGAGCCAGGAAGGATCGGTGATACCTGGTGAGGTGAAGACAAGGTAGGATGATCTTCAGGGGCTTGGTGTTAGGTTTATTTAAGGGGGGTTTGGGTTAGATTAGGGGTATGTGGGTGGTGGGTTGTAATGTTGGGGGGGGTATTGTATGTTTTTTTTTTTACAGGCAAAAGAGCTTCTTGGGGCATGCCCCGCAAAGGGCCCTGTTCAGGGCTGGTAAGGTAAAAGAGCTTTGAACTTTATTAATTTAGAATAGGGTAGGGCATTTTTTATTTTGGGGGTCTTTGTAATTTTATTAGGGGGCTTAGAGTAGGTGTAATTATTTTAAAATTGTTGTAATATTTTTCTTATGTTTGTAGATATTTTTTTATTTTTTGTAACTTAGTTCTTTTTTTTGTACTTTAGTTAGTTTATTTCATTGTAGTTATTTGTAGATATTGTATTTAATTAATTTATTGATAGTGTAGTGTTAGGTTTAATTGTAGGTAATTGTAGGTATTTTATTTAATTAATTTAATGAAAGTATAGTGTTAGGTTTAATTGTTACTTAGGTTAGGATTTATTTTACAGGTAATGTTGTAATTATTTTAACTAGGTAACTATTAAATAGTTCTTAACTATTTAATAGCTATTGTACCTGGTTAAAATAAATACAAAGTTACCTGTAAAATAAATATTAATCCTAAAATAGCTACAATGTAATTATAATTTATATTGTAGCTATATTAGGATTTATTTTACAGGTAAGTATTTAGCTTTAAATAGGAATAATTTATTTAATAAGAGTTAATTAATTTCGTTAGATTAAAATTATATTTAACTTAGGGGGGTGTTAGTGTTAGGGTTAGACTTAGCTTTAGGGGTTAATCCATTTATTAGAATAGCGGTGAGCTCTGGTCGGCAGATTAGGGGTTAATAATTACAGTTAGGTGTCGGCGATGTTAGGGAGGGCAGATTAGGGGTTAATACTATTTATTATAGGGTTAGTGAGGCGGATTAGGGGTTAATAACTTTATTATAGTAGCGGTGCGGTCCGGTCGGCAGATTAGGGGTTAATAAGTTTAGGCAGGTGGAGGCGACATTGTGGGGAGCAGATTAGGGGTTAATAAATATAATATAGGGGTCGGCGGTGTTAGGGGCAGCAGATTAGGGGTACATAGGGATAATGTAAGTAGCGGCGGTTTACGGAGCGGCAGATTAGGGGTTAAAAAAATATGCAGGGGTCAGCGATAGCGGGGGCGGCAGAATAGGGGTTAATACATGTAAGGTTAGGGGTGTTTAGACTCGGGGTACATGTTAGAGTGTTAGGTGCAGACGTAGGAAGTGTTTACGCATAGCAAACAATGGGGCTGCGTTAAGAGCTGAACGCGGCTTTTTTGCAGGTGTTAGGTTTTTTTTCAGCTCAAACAGCCCCTTTGTTTCCTATGGGGGAATCTTGCACGAGCACGTTTTTTAGGCTGGCCGCGTCCGTAAGCATTTCTGGTATCGAGAGTTGAAGTTGCGTTAAAAATGCTCTACGCTCCTTTTTTGGAGCCTAACGCAGCCTTTACGTGGACTCTCAATACCAGAGTTATTTTTATGGTGCGGCCAGAAAAAAGCCGGCGTTAGCTACGCGGGTCCTTACCGACAAAACTCCAAATCTAGGCCACAGAAACTTTCAGAGCATAATCAGAATTTGTAAAATCCCTGCTAGATCAAAAATTAAATGTTTTAAAATACAAATGAGAAAGCACAAAGCTTAAATGCAATAATACTGAAAGGACCCAATCTGAAATATATAGTAATATAAAATACAAAGCACAAAGTGTAAGACTAACAAAACTCTCATATCAGACAGTCCTGTATTGCACTGGGTTTGCCTCTGCATCACATACATAAATGAAAGAGTTCTCGTCGTGTTGGAGAGTTCCACCCTTTTTCTTGAGTTCAGCCTTTGTGAACTAGTCTGACCTTTGAACTACAATTTCTCTCCAAGCTGATGAATCTTTGAATATCAGGGCTTATGGGAGACAATTACACCTTCACCAAGACTTACATGTTCATACCTCTTTTTTAATGAATCAGCACCTTGTGAGTATTGGTATAATGATTTCACTCCATGATGGCAAAGTTTAAAATATAAGTAAAGAAGCTCTTGGCTACTCATTGTCATATGAAAAGAGACTTAAAAGCGCACTCTGCATAATTTTGTAGGCTCAACATATTGTTTTACTAACACCTTAACTGTTGTCCTTAACTGAGGGGGATAGTTGGATTATGCAATGTGATGGTGTTAATTCAAACTGCAGAACACACTGCAATGGTTCCTATGCAATCTATCAGAATTCCAGTTTGGAACCATTTATGGAGGTTCAGGTGATTTGTTTTTCTTGAGTTTCTAAGTCATTCTTCTTAAAGATATGGCAGGAAAATCTAGTTAAAGAAACATAACACCAAAATATTTTCTTTCATTATTTGGATAGAGCATTCAATTTTTAAAAAAACATTCCAATTTACTTCTACTGTCTAATTTGCTTCATTATCTTCTTGGTATCCTTTGCTAATGGAGCCATAATGCCCTGCTGGGAGCTAGCTGAGTGCCAATTATAAGAGGCATATATGTTCTGAGCCTATCTAGGTATACTTTTCAACAAAATAAACAAAGAGAATGACATAAATTAGATAAAATAAATAAATTGGAAAGTTATTTAAAACTGCATGCTCTGCATAAATAATGAAACAAAAAATGTTGGTTTCATGCTCTTAAAGGGACATTCTGGTCAAAATTGAAATGCACATATATGAATTAAATCTTTGAATAGAAACATATTTGCAATATACATATATTGTCAAAAATGCTTCTTGTAAAAGTTATTGCTGTTTTAGTGTTAACTTTTTTTTTTTTGCATGTGCACATGAAGCATAGCTTGATATTCTCAGTGCTCCAGCATTTTAAATACTGCAGCTGCTCAGAGCACCAATAAGGCTTGTCTCATGTCAGCAATTAACAAATTGAGTCGTTACCAGATGGTACAAGCATCTTAGGCTCTCTGAGCAAGTGATGTATTTAAAATGCTGGTGCACAGAGCATACTTAAATACACATTTGAAACAGCTATAGCTTTTATTAAAAGCATTTTTGCTAGTACATGTATATTACAAAAATGCTTCTATTCAAAACTGAAATGCATCCATGTCAATTCTAGTTTTGGCTGGAATGTCCCTTTAAGCATTTGAAAAACAAATGGAGAATGAAAGGTACCAGGCAAATTAAAGGTTTCTTTAAGGATTTTTAAAGAGATTCCCAGACCTTCATAGAAGCATATTATATGGGATCAAATCAAAATTAAAATATTTGAGCTAATTATTTCAATAATTTAGTTTACTGTCTCACAGCTGAATACAGTGTTTTTTCATTAACCATTTATATGAATTTATGACGTGCCTAATAAATACTTCCATAGATGTTTCAATATTTATTTAATTATGTTTAAATGTCCAAACATTTAACTGCAACATCGATTAGGGAATACCAAGGTAGGTAGTGTGTATATGCCTTGAGAACAATACGGCTGCAGTTTTGAAAGATTTTTTAAGAACTAGATGGCAGCAGAGTTTGCATTATAGACATGTTAAGTTGATATATTTTTCTTAAAGGGACAGTCAAGTCCAAAAAAAACTTTCATGATTCAGATAGGGCATGTAATTTTAAACAACTTTCCAATTTACTTTTTGCTTTGTTCTTTTGGTATACTTAGTTAAAAGCTTAACCTAGGAGGTTCATATGTTAGATTCTTAAACCTTGAAGGCCGCCTCTAATCTAAATGCATTTTGACAGTTTTTCACCACTAGAGGGCGTTAGTTCATGTGTTTCATAGATAACCTTAAGCTCATACACGTGAATTTCCCGAGGAGTGAGCACTGATTGGCTAAAATGCAAGTCTTTCAAAAACTGAAATAAGGGGGCAGTCTGAAGAGGCTTAGATACAAGGTAATTATAAAGGTAAAAAGTGTATTATTAAAACTGTGTTGGTTATGCAAAACTAGGGAATGGATTATTAAGGGATTATCTATCTTTTAAAACAACAAAAATTCTGGTGTTGACTGTCCCTTTAAGTTAGCTTAATTATTAACTATTATTTGATTTACTAAATATGTGTGAAATTATTTTAAGTGTATCTAAATGGTATTTTGATTACTTATGCCAAGGAGAGTAAGATGTACATTTGGTTCCATTTAATGGGCGGAGAAGGTTCCCAATCTTCACAGCAAGTGCCCAAATGACTGAGTTTGGGGTAATTTAACTCCAAAACCTCTGATATAGTGGAGAGATTAATGTTTTTTTTAAACTGTGGTAAGCAGGCCTTCACTGCTTAATAAATGGAGAGCTTTGTATCCATTCATAGTAACATAAAACAATTCAAAAGCAGGGAAAAGTTTTTTCAGTTTGAGAAGTTGTCCGCCTGCCTTCGCTGCATACGGGCAGTGGATCTGTTTGTCCACTGGCCTTTATGTATCATTATATCTCCCCAAATCAATAATCAGAACTGTTGAAAAAGCAATGCTTTTAAAATATTTAAAGTGTCAATATAATAATTACAAAAAATGAAAGGAACAGTGTATATGTCAATTTCAATTGGGTTCTTAGTTTTGATCCTCATAACAAGTACTTAAAGGGACAGTCAAGTCCAAAAAAAACCTTACATGATTCAGATAGGGCATCTAATTTTAAACAACTTTCCAATTTACTTTTATCACCAATTTTGCTTTGTTCTCTTGATATTCTTAGTTGAATGCTAAACCTAGGAGGTTCATATGCTAATTTCTTAGACCTTGAAGGCCGCCTCTAATCTAAATGCATTTGGACAGTTTTTCACCACTAGACGGCATTAGTTCATGTGTTTCATATAGATAACATTGAGATCATGCACGTGAATTTACCATGGAGACAGCTCTGATTGGCTAAACTGCAAGTCTGTCAAAAGACCTGAAATAAGGGGGCAGTCTGCTGAGGTTTAGATACAAGGTAATTACAGAGGTAATACGTGTATAATTATAACTGTGTTGGTTATGCAAAACTGGGGAATTGGTGACTAAGGGATTATCTATATTTTTAAACAACAATAATTCTGGTGTTAACTGTCCCTTTAACAACAGAAAACAAGTTTTTAGGAACTTTTCTATTGAAAACACATTCACAGCTGTGGGCTTTTAGAAGGTGAATCTATTTTGGATTATGATCACCAGAAAAACACACTTCCCATATTAGCTGAAACTAAAAACAAGTTATCACGAACAATATCTGAAAGATTGTAATTGACCCCTTAATTAATACTATTAGTTTTGTTGATATTAATGTAATTTAGGCCTAGGTTACAAGAATCTGCAGTATATTTCTATCTTCAAATTAAAAAAGTACAGGAAACACTTACTGAGTCTTTGTTTATAATATAGAAGTTGATCATAATCCTTTAGAAAAAATAAAAGTTCATGAGTCTAATAAAGCATACAATTTTATACAACTTTAAAATTATTTTATATGTACAGTACCTTTTCCTTTCTTTGTATATTCCTACATCAAGATTTCTCTAATGTTACCAGCGAGAGCAGCAAAATATAGGCAAAAACATTTGAACCCTTGATGGTTGGCAATAATAGGCATGTAATAACTGGGCATTCTGTCCCTGTGATGTTTGCCTGGGGTCTCCTCCAATGGGTTATATCTGTGTTGCCTCACTTGTGAGGCATCCAGAAATATTGTTGTTTTTTCCGCTGTTGGCAAGAACCACTGCAGCATTTTTAACAAATGACCTACAGGGTACATTGTTTGTCCTTAAAGACCAAAAATGCAGTGATGTACTCTGGATGTCACTTGTCCATAAGGGGTTAAACATATATTTATTCCATTAGAAAATGTATGGCATGATAAAGTAAAACCATTGCTGTAGATTATTGGATCATATATTACTTTGTATTTTTATTAATTTATTTGGAATTATTATATTGCTACACTTTATTGTATTGAGATAAACTTTAACAAAATATATATGGATTTACAAATTTTTGTTATTGACATTCAACTGTTAAAAAAAAATATATATATAAGTTATAGCCTACCTAAGCAGCATGCATATTCACTAGATTTTCAGTTAATCTCTCCTGCATTAATAGGAAACACAACCTTTTAAATGTCAATGGAAAATTAAAGACCTTAACAAAACCAATGTTTACAAAGGTCTTTTCTGTTTTGTAAGAGCTTATCAGACAGGTACTAAAGTGTTTATTAACACATTCTCTCACTAGAATACTAATATCCTTGTCTAATTCTGACCTTTATTAAACTGGAACTTTTTACTTAGGTCTTACTAGACGGTTTCCTGTCAAACTGTCTTTTCTAATCAGCAGTAAAGTGATAATACCTAAACTTACTACAGTTGCATGCCCTACTTGCAAATGAATGGCAATTCAAATTCACTATGATAAAACGAGAAACATTTATTAGGCTTGCTTTATTTGTATTTATTTAAGCTACCTTTGTGCTCAAAAGGAGTGAAGTTTCAGCATTTTAGCTTGACAGCTCATTATAATACCTATTTATCAAACGGACAAAATGCATATTTATAAGTTATACAAAAATCCCTGACTGCACAAGTTATTTTTTTCTGTTTTGCCAGAAGCAGCATATTGTGTTTTCCTAAAGTAATATATTTTCTGTCATTTTAAAAAGAATGTATTAAAAACTCAATTTCACCTTTTGAAGTTGTTATTTCCTTTATAACCATAACTAAAACATCTTAATGGCTCCTCACATAATATTACTCTAAATTAAAGGACCGAAATGCGTGGTTAATGATCACAACATTTCTTAAAGTAACTTCTTAGCAGAAATAAAAAAAAGTAACCTATAAAGTTTGTTCTATGAAGAACAGAATTGAAGGCAGGCATGCAGTCCCTGCACAAAGTGCAAGACTTGGTATTTATTAAGGGCTACCACATCTATACTATAATCGCGTTTGTAACGCGTCCGTCGCCATCGGCAGTTGCGCACGCATCCTCAAAGGAATGTTGGCAGCGCGAAGCAGCCAATAGAATGTTTACTGCGTGTGCAGTCAAAAGAATTCACCTGGATGCAGCATTTCAGAATCCACTGGGATGCAACAAAGACAAACGGAGCATTACAAAAAAAAATAATAACCGCCCGCAATACTGTAAGTATTAAAAAAAAAAACCTAACCGTGCACAATAAGTAATAAAAAAAACTAACCGCTCACAATAAGTATTTAAAAAAAACGAACCACCCATACAAACTATTAAGAAAACAATTAACTAATCGCCAGCACGAAGTTTTAAGAAAAAAATAAAAATACCCAATAAAATGATTAACCCCTAAATCCGCCAACCACAACATCGCAAACTACCTAATACATCTATTAACCCCTAATCCGCCAACCCCCCACAAAGCATTATACCTAATTTACCTATTAACTCCTAAATCGCCAACCCCCACAACGTAAAAAACTAATTTAATGACTAAGCCCCCTAACCTAACACCCCCTAAATTAACGCCTTAAAGGGACACTGAACCCAATTTTTTTCTTTTGTGATTCAGATAGAGCATGACATTTTAAGCAACTTTCTAATTTACTCCTATTATCAAATTTTCTTCATTCTCTTGGTATCTTTATTTGAAATGCAAGAATGTAAGTTTAGATGCCGGCCCATTTTTGGTAAACAACCTGGGTTGTCCTTGCTGATTGGTGGATAAACTCATCCACCAATATAAAAGTGCTGTCCAGAGTACTGAACCAAAAAAAACACAGCTTAGATGCCTTCTTTTTCAAATAAAGATAGCAAGAGAATGAAGAAAAATTATTAATAGGAGTAAATGAGAAAGTTGCTTAAAATTGCATGCTCTATCTGAATCACGAAAGAAAAAATTTGGGTTCAGTGTCCCTTTAATTACATTAAAAAAATACTACATTACAATTAAAATAAAAATTAAAAAATTACATTACATTAATCTAAAATTAAAGAAAATAATAAACAACACTATCCAAAATAAAAAACAAAAACCTAATCCCTATGAAAATAAAAAAAGCCCCTCAAAATAAAAACACCCCCTAATTTAAGAATAAACTACCAATAGCCCTTAAAAGGGCTTTTTGTATGGTTTGCCCTAAAGAAATCGGCTCTTTTACGTTAAAAATGAACAAAGTCCCCCTAACAGTAAAACTCCCCACCCACCTAACCCCCCCAAAAAAACAAAAACTAACACTAATAAACCTACACTACCCATTGCCCCTAAAGTGGCATTTGTATGGGCAGTGCCCTTCAAAAAGAGCTGAATGCCCTTTTAAGGGCAGTGAAAAAGAGCTGTATGCCCTTTTAAGGTCAATGCCCATACAAATGCCCCTTTAGGGGCAATGGGTACTTCAGGTTTATTAGTGTTAGTTTTTTTTTATTTTTGGGGGTTGGGTGGGTGGGGGGTTTTACTGTTAGGATGGACTTTGTTTATTTTTAATGTAAAAGAGCTGATTTCTTTAGGGCACTGCCCTACAAAAAGCCCTTTTAAGGGCTATTGGTAGTTTTGTATTAGATTAGGGTTTTATTTTTTATTTATTTTATTTATTTATTAGTTTTTTTTGTTTTTTTTTGTTTTTTTTATAGGGGTATTAGTTTAGATTTAATTTTATTATTTTGGATAGCTTTGTTTATTTTTTTATGTATTTTTACTTTTTTATTTTCTGTAGCTTGGGGGGTTACATTTTTAACACATAGACTGTCTTTATTTTTATCATTATTCAAGGAGTTTGAAATATTGGCAATGTAAAATTTTAGGTATCGGTTTAGAAAGCAATTAATGATGCTATAGTATAGTTGTTGTTGTTTTAAACTCACATCAAACTAGTTTATAGTGTTTGGTGAGTATAGCCAATCAGATACCATAGTGCCCGCTCTCTTGACTTAGAACATAATTTACACCCTTTTCGTCCCTCTGAAAGCCAGATTTTGCATTCTAAGTCTTGCTTCAGCACAACACACAAATTGCATGTCATTGACAGCAATGGGACTCACCAAGCAATAACAATGGAGTATAATCTGCCAATGTGAAATGTAATACTGCATTTGATTGGCTGTATACACAGATAATGTGAAATTAAGACATGGGGGCCGATTTATTAATGTGCGGGTGGACATGATCTGCTGTAGCGGTTCATGTCTGCACCACATCGATAAATGCCGACAGCATACGTTGTCAGCATTTATCATTGCACAGCATTTTGTGTGAAATGCTTGTGTAATGCCGCCCATTACAATGCCGCTAGCAGGGGTGTCAATCATCCCGATTGGATACCTCAGAGGTGGCGGACAAGTTAAGGAGCAGCTGTCTGAAGACTGCTGCTTCTTAACTTAGGTTTCCCACGAGCCAAAAGGCTCGATCGGAAACAGCAGCATACACTGCCTCTTAAAATGGCCCCATGGTATCTAACTGAATGAATATCATTGATGTCTGATGTTTGCATCTAAATATATATATATATATATATATATATATATATAAATATACAGTATTCTCTCTTCACAGTTTAATGTTGTTAGTTTATATAATGTATATGTTATCTATTTACAAATTGATACAAGACAAATAGAACAAATTTCTCAGTAATTTTGTATTTTTGGATAGAGTTGCTTCACTAATTTTGATAGGAGATACATTTAGCACAGAATCTCAGGGGTTAATATGTAGTGTTTTAATTTATGTTTATTCATTGGATATAATCCTGTTTATAATGAGCACCTTCACCACCTGTTATCTATCACATGAAACGCGTATGATGTCACAGGAGGGTGATATTCCGCCTGTTTCTCTGTTCTATACATGATTTTTTCAAGCTGCTGTATGTGGATTATGTTTTTACTACGCTAACCAAATAAAGGACTATTTTTACTTATCTCATCTTTGGAGTGCCGAGGAGTTTCTTGCTTTCTCCTATATATATCAAAAAGTCAAATAGCTTGTAGCCCAGCACTCCAACCAGGTGGAGCAGTCACAACCTGGGTGCAATCCTTATAAGGAATAATTATAGAAATCAGCACAGAAGAAGGGCACTCTCAGGATTTGTAGAAAGAAGAAAATTTTCTTTATTCTTAGAACATTAATACATGGTCGACGTTTCGGCCCTCAGTCGGGCCTTCATCAGGACAAGTACAATCTTAGGACTGCCGAGTGGCAATGAACATAGATCCAAAACAGACAGATCTAGATATATATACTTAAAGGGACATGAACCCCAATTTTTTCTTTCATGATTCAGATAAAATATAAAATTTTAAACAGCTTTCCAATTTACTTCTATAATTTAATTTGCTTAATTCCCTTTGTATCCTTTGTTAAAAAAATCAGCAATGCACATGAGCAAGCCAATAACATGAGGCATATATGCACAGCCACCAATCAGCAGCTTATGTGCCTAATTTAGTATGGTTTATAACAAAGGATACCAATAAAACAAACAAATGAGATAATAGAAGAAAAATGGAAAGTTGTTTAATAGTGCATGCTCTCTCAGAATCAGGATCATTTTACTAATAAGGCTCCATGTATCAAGCTGTGATGGCAGCTTTGGAGCTGCAGCTATGCTGACAGTGAACCTCATCCGCCCACAGAATGATAAATGGAGCCGATAATTTTATCTAGCTCTTTGCTCACATCTAATATACAGACACACACACACAATCATAATTTTATATATATATATATGGATAGATATAGATAGATAAAGAAAATATGTATATAAACACACACATATAAGCACAGATAAACACAAAATAAATACACTATGGTGGGTTCTGTAATTGCACCATGTGTGGCCATAGAACTCACGCAGCATTTGACATGGGTGGCATATAGGGAGGGTCCAACAGCTGGGTATTGGGCAACAGCATGTCCTTGTGTGAAATTTCAATCTTCTACATTTTTATACTTTGAGACTGCTGATGATGATTGGGTTAAGATCTATAGAACATTGAGGGGATCATTATATTCATAGTTCCTTGTATGACATCAAGAGATCAGCTACTATGGTGCTGTTGATTGATTCCGGTTTATGCAGTATGGTGGTGGCTAATCTTTTACAAGGGATTAAAGTACTTACTACAGCCAAGCCTGGGGCTGTGTGAATCGAAACAACCTTTCTACAGAGGATTGTGGCCATAAGGAGCTGTTGTCCCATACCTGACCGTTGCACTGTGCACATGGAGTTACTTGGTATGTAGCTGTGTTGTGAGGTCCCTCTGTTTGTATTAAGTCTCCCTAAGGGATAAAGGGGCAACCAGACGTGGACTCCTTGCTCAGTGAACTTATAGGAATATGGCTACACCTTATTGACAAGGCCCAATGAAGACTGAAACGATCGTCCGGGGTTGCTGTGTTTCTTGTTTAGAGAGGAATTACCTGGTATTTTGGCACTGAACTGACCTTAACAGGCAGAATCAGACTGATATACTACAGGAAATGTGTACTCTGTGAAAAGCATTACTGGGCTAAAAAGAAGCTGCACCCAGGTGGTAAATCACCATAGAACAGGCTCACAAATACCAGGCAATTACTGATCAAGGATTTCACATCTGGTTGCCACTTTTTCCCTTAGGGAGACTTAATACACACAGAGAGAAGCGCATAAATATGAACGAACAGCCAGCTCAATAACATTGCTAATCTTCAGCTTCTTTTTAGCCCAGTAATGCTTTTCACAGAGTAGAACTTTCCTATAATATATCAGTCTGATCTCGCTTATTATGGTCAGTCCAGTGCCGAAATACCAGGCATTTTTTCTCTGAACAAGGAACACAGCAACCACAGATGATTGTTTCAGCCTTCATTGGGCCTCGTCAGTGAGGTGGAACCATATTTCTCTAAGCACACTGAGCAAGGAGTCCACATCTGGTTGCCCCTTTTACCTTAGGGAGACTTAATACACACAGAAAGAAACAAACTCACAGGAATGAACAGCCAGCTCAATAACATTGTTAGCCTGTTCTATTTACCACCTGGGTGCAGCTTATTTTTAGCCATGTAATGCTTTTCACAGAGTAGATGAATAGAAAGAGTTCAGCTGTCAAGAGTTCCATAATCAGAAAGTGCCTGATTCTCAAAAAGTCTCTGAGCTGGCAAGATTCTGTAATAATGCACGCAGTACTTCTATTTCCATGGTGGAATTCTATAAAGCCACTTTTTAACCCTAAAAACAGGATTTCTCACTAAATGGTGGCCAACATCTTTTTCCAAGTGGGGACCACTTCCTTCTTCATCCAGGACCAAGTCGGCGTGGAGCGGAGATGAGCGCAGAGCAGGACCTTGCATATTTTTAAAATCAGCCAATAGGATTTCAGTAGCTCTCATCCATCAGTCAATAGGAATGTAAGGGATGCCATATTTAAACGTGCACCTTGAATTTACTATTCAGTGTATGGCGGCGATAGTACGAAGATGATCCTCCACGCTCCATGACTCCATGTTCGCAGGTCCTGCTCCGTGCTCATCTCCGCTCCATGCTGGCTTGGTCCTGGATGAAGAAGGAAGTGGTTCCCGCTTGGAAGAAGATGTGCACCACTTGGAAGAAGACTTCATCGCCACCTGGAACAGGACCTTCTCCGCCGGACTTCAGGAATGGTGAGTACCTATTTGGGGGGTTAGATTTAGTTTTTTTTTATTTTTGGGGGGTTTGATTTTTTTAGATTGGGTATTTATTGGGCACTCTTAAAATAGCTGAATGCCCTTTTAAGGGCAGTAAAATAGTTGAATGCCCTTTTAAGGGGAATGCCCATACAAATGCCCCTTTAGGGCCAATGGGTAGTTTAGGGGGTGGGGTATTTTACTTTAAGAGGGGGGACTTAGTGTTTTTTAAGGTAATAGAGCTTTTTAACTTAGGGAAATGCCCTACAAAAAGCCCTTTTAAGGGCTATTGGTAGTTTAGCATTAGATTAGCATTGGAACAGCCAATAGAATGCAGACTAAATCCCATTGGCTGATTGGGTCAGCCAATAGGATTGAAGCTCAATTTTTTACTCTTTAATTCCGATTAGCTGATAGAAGTCTATCAGCCAATCCGAATTCAGGGGACGCCATCTTGGATGACGTCCCTTAAAGGGAACCTTCAGTATACGGCTGGGACCGTATGAAGAAGATGCTCCACGCCAGATGTCTTGAAGATGGACCCGCTCCGCGCCCCCGAAGGATGAAGATAGAAAATGCCATCTGGATGTAGACTTCTGCCCACCTGGATGATGACTTCTTTCCGCTTGGATGAAGACTTCTCCCGACTTCGTTGAGGACTTCTTGCTGCTTGGATGAAGACTTCTCCCGGCTGGATGAGGATGGATGTTAGGTCTTCATAAACTGTAAGTGGATCTTGGGGGGTTAGTGTTAGAATTTTTGAAGCGTTTATTGGGTGGGTTTTATTTTTAGCTTAGGGTTTTGGGCAATGTAAAAGAGCTAAATGCCCTTTTAGGGCAATGCCCATCCAAATGCCCTTTTCAGGGCAATGGGGAGCTTAGGTTTATTTAGATAGGATTTTATTTGGGGGGTTGGTTGTGTGGGTGGTGGGTTTTATTGTTGGGGGGTTGTTTGTGTGATGAGAGCAGGATGTGATGTCACTAGTTTGGGGGCAGGGCTTAGATCCGGTGCCTGTGTCGCAGTTAGTTTAGTACAATCAACCTGACTAGATGTGTATTGCTATGCTCTGCAATAAAATAGAGTTGTACCACCATTGCTGTGTCCTGCATATGCCCTGCATCTCATGACATGGTGTCAGAAGTTCTGGACTACGCTTCTGTTTCTGATGATGACGATGTCAAAGTTTACCCCACCTGAGCCTTTTGACTTCTCTCAGCCTGCAGCTTGGCCCACATGGCGTCAGCTGTTTCAGCACTTCAGGATGGCTTCCAAACTGAACAAGGAGAGTGGTGAAGTGCAAGTTAATTCTCTTTTATACTCTATGGGGAAAGATGTGGAGCCAGTGTTCAATGCTTTTACTTTCCAAGAAGGGGAAGAATTTAACTTTGATATAGTTATGGATAAACTCAGTGCCCACTTTGTGCCCAAAAGAAATGTGATTCATGAGAGAGCTTGTTTTCACAAACGTAATCAGCATGTGGGAGAATCTGTGGAGTCATTTGTGCGCAGCCTGTATGAACTAGCTGAATTCAGTGAGTTTGGTGTTGCTAAAGAAGAGCAAATCAGAGACAGAATAGTTATTGGAATTGCAGATGCTGAAGTCTCACTGAAGCTGCAGTTAGAGCCTGAGGTCTGAGAGTATTGTGGATGAAGTGCAACAGTCTAGGAAAACTGCTAGTGAAAGGCACAGTGTGAGCGGTAGATCGAAAGTACTGGAAAGGCCTAGAAGTGGATGGGCGCAACATGCCCGATGCACACGGTGCTACCGGGCCCATGATCAGAGTGTTATATGCCCGGCCAGAGATAAAAGATGCAGAAAATGTAACAGAATGGGCCATTTTGAAGTGGTGTGTAAAACTGAATACATTAAGGAGATGCAGGTGGACAGTGACCAGGATGGTCTGGAAGTGTCTTTTGTGGGGTCTGTTGTGGAACGGCCAAGCTCAGAGGAAGATTGGAAAGTTACTTTTACTGTAATGGGAGACAAAGTTGATTTTAAGATTGACACAGGAGCAGATAACACTGTAATGTCTTTTGCTGAATTTATGAAACTGCCTCGACAGCCCCAGCTGGCGAAGGTTACTACAAATGTCCATAGTCCTGGTGGCCGCATTGATTGTGCGGGGAAATTTCTTGCCAGCTGTGAGTACAAGCAAAGAAAGTTCACCATGTGGGTGCATGTGATTCGAGGTCAGTGTGTTAACAATTTATTGAGCAGAAAAGCAGCCTGTGACTTGAGCCTCGTGGCCAGAGTGAATGAGATTTCCAAAGATATGTTTGGCGAGTTGGGCATACTGAATTGCAAACCAGTCCATATAGCACTTAAAAGTGACGCAGTCCCATACAGTATTTCTACTCCTCGTAGAATTCCGTTCCCGCTCATGCCTCAGGTGGAGAAAGAGCTTATGCGCATGAAGTCTATGGGGGTTATTGAAGAGGTTGTTGAAGCGACTGATTGGTGTGCCCCCATTGTTCCAGTTGCAAAGAAAAATGGAAAGGTGCGCATCTGTGTGGATCTGAAAAGGTTGAATGAGGCAGTGAAGATAGAGAGATTTGTGCTGCCAACATTAGAAGATATAGCTCCGAAGTTGGCTGGGGCAAAGTTCTTTTCCACATTAGACGCTTCTAGCGGCTTTTGGCAGATCCCCCTGGATCCAAAGTGCCGCAAACTGACTACCTTTATCACACTGGTAGGTCGGTTCTGCTTCTGCAGACTCCTCTTTGGGATATCCTCCGCTCCTGAAATCTTTCAAAGGGAAATTAGCTCTCTCCTGAGTGACCACGTGGGCACAGTGGTCGTCATGGACGACATTCTAGTGTATGGGTCTACAGTGGAGGAGCATGATCAGCATTTAAGTTGTGTGCTACAGGCTATCAAAGAGTCTGGGCTGAAGCTGAATAAAGAAAAATGTCATTTTAGGAAAACTGAATTATGCTACTTTGGGCATATCATCAACGGGGATGGCATCAAGCCAGACCCCAAGAAAATTTGTGCTATTGAACAGATGAAAAGCCCTTCTGATGTACATGAGCTGAGACAGATATGGGGCCTTGTAAATTATGTGGGCAAGTTTCTTCCAGATTTATCAACAGTCCACTTTACCTGCTGGAGTGTATTAAATTGTTTACAAGTAGCTCCTTTACCCTTATATTGGCATTTGAAATTGTTGATTTAGCATGTGGTATCCCCACCTATTCTGAAAGTTTGTGGCCGCGCGTACCAGCTATAGATAAGCTTTGTAAACACAGCCAGCAGAAGAAATTACACTCCCAGTGTGATAAAGCAGAGATAAGGTAATAAAATGTTGATTTTCCATTGTTCTCTCAAAGTACTGGTGATTGTTTTAAGGACAGATATAAGATAAAGAAGCAGGTATATGTGCACAATGTGATACAGTAATGAGATCGGATTATACCTACAAGCTCAACCTATTTTATTAGGCTGTGGCTTCAAAACACAAAATCAGAGCTTTAATATACAGAAATAAACCTTAAAAAGCTAATTTTCATACATTTTTTACTCTGCAGTTGGTAAAAAAAGCAATTGTAAACACATTAAGGGAAAAACTATTTTACAGTATACTGTCCCTTTAAGAAAGATGTTGCCTGGGTCTGGGGACCTTCACAAGGAAAAGCTTTCCTGCATGCCAAGTCCCTGCTGGGGTCTGCCCCAGTGCTGGGGTTCTATGACCCTTCAAAAAAGACTGTGGTTAGTGCCGATGCAAGCAGTTATGGGTTGGGGGCTGCACTCCTGCAGCTGAATGGAAATAAACTACAGCCCATCGCCTACTGTTCCCGCACACTGACGGCTGCGGAGTCAAAATACGCTCAGATTGAGAAAGAATGCCTGGCTTCAGTTTGGGCCTTTGAGCGCTTCCAGTGTTATCTAGTGGGTTTGGAGAAATTTAGTCTGGAAACTGACCACAAACCGCTAGTCCCTCTAATCAACTCTTATGACATTGACAAAACACCCTTGAGATGCCAGAGACTTTTAATGAGACTGCTCAGGTTCAATGTTCAGGCAGTGCATGTGCCGGGGAAACAACTGGTTGTGGCAGATACACTATCCAGGCTCCCGCTGGCTGCTGCTGAAGAATCCTCCACGGAATCGGATGTGAAAGTGTATGTTGATTCAGTTCTGGCCTCTAAGTCCATTTCTTCAAGGAAACTGGAAGAGATAAAGAAAGAGACATATTTGGACACAGATCTGCAAGAAGTTATAAGGTACATAAAGGAAGGCTGGCCCAAGAGCCGGGCAGCCTGGATGTCTTTAAATGCTTACCAGCCAGAGAGGTCGCAGCTCACGGAGCTGGAGGGGTTGGTGCTGTTCCAAGACCGCATTGTAATTCCTGTCAGCATGAGGAAGGAGATGTTAAACAGGATTCACGATAGCCACTTAGGCATTACAAAGTGCAGAGAAAGGGCAGCTACAGCTGTGTGGTGGCCTGGGATCAGCTCCAACATTGCAAATCCCGTGTCTAAATGTGCCTTTTACCAGGAACGCCGGCCTACTCAGAGAAGGGAGCCCTTGATGTCTACTCCGCTGCCTGCGGGGCCGTGGCAAAAAATAGCTGCTGATTTGTGCGAACTGCACGGGAAAAAGTTCCTTGTTGTGATCGACTACTATTCCAGGTATTTGGAGATTGCACCCCTGAATGATATCACAAGTCAGGCCGTTATCATTCGCCTGAAGAGCTTGTTCGCCCGCTGGGGCATTCCAATGGAGCTAGTGAGTGATAATGGTATGCAGTTCGCTTCTACTGAGTTCAGTGCTTTCAGCAGGAAGTATGATTTTGTACATTCCACGTCAACAAAATTCATTCTAAAGCAATCTGAGCCGTACCTAGCCCTCTTGTCATACAGGGCGATGCCCATTCAAGCCACCGGGTTTAGCCCGGCTCAGCTGATGCTAGGACGCCAGATTCGCACCACTTTACCCTCAGTGGGTGTCTTCAAGCTGCCTGACCCTGTTCCTCGGGACGAAGTCCTTAGGAGGGATGAAGAGGCCAAAAAGGGTTATCGTTTCTTCTACGACAGGAGACATTCTGCCAGGCCCTTACAGGAACTGAAAGCGGGTCAAAGTGTCAGAATTAAACTGGATTATGAGAAGAAATGGAAGACGCCTGCTATGGTAGTTGGCCGCTCTCCAGAACCAAGGTCTTATACAGTCCTTACGGAGGGAGGGATGGTTACACGCCGTAACCGAAGACATCTTCAGTCTGTACCTGAGAGTCTGGAACTGGATGCCTCAGTACCACCGCCGGTGGGATCCCCTGTTCTAAGAGAGGTGCCTTCCCCTCAGCAAGACCACAACGGGGATATATCTTTGCCTCCAGCGGACTCTTGTTCACCATCTTCTGTATCAGAGGACAGTTCATGCAAAGTTACATCAAGCGGAAGAGTGGTGAAACTTCCGGCCTGACTGACTTTATAGGGACTGACTTTAGCTAGAACAGTGACTGGAAGTATGGGCAGAATAATCCCATAGTCAATGTGGACTAGGGTAGTCTACCCCGATGTCCAAGTCAGGATGTAATTTATTTGTTCATGTTTTCTAACCTATTTGTTTATATAATGTTCAAAAACAAAAATGTTGTGGTATACTCTGTTTGTGTACCTTGTTATTTGTTATATGCAAATGTATGCTTCGCCTTTGAAAAAGGGGAAGATGTGATGAGAGCAGGATGTGATGTCACTAGTTTGGGGGCGGGGCTTAGGTCCGGTGTCTGTGTCGCAGTTAGTTTAGTACAATCAACCTGACTAGATGTATATTGCTATGCTCTGCAATAAAATAGAGTTGTACAATCATTGCTGTGTCCTGCATATGCCCTGCATCTCATGACAGTTTGTATTTTTTTTACAGGTAAAAGAGCTGATTTCTTTACTGCAATGCCCCGCAAAAGGCCCTTTTAAGGGCTATTGGCAGTTTAGTGTAGGCTAGGTTTTTTTTTTATTTTGGGGAGGCTTTTTTATTTTGGTAGGGCTATTAGATTAGGAGTAATTCATTTTTATTTTTGAAAATTTCTTTTTTTATTTTATGTAATTTAGTGTTTATTATTTTTTGTAATTTAGATAAATGTATTTTTTTAATTTAATTTATTTAATTTTATTGTAATGTTAGGTGTTAGTGTGAGGCAGGTTAGGTTTTATTTTACAGGTAAATTTTAATTTATTTTTACTAGGTAGCTAGTAAATAGTTAATAACTATTTACTAACTAGTCTACCTAGTTAAAATAAATACAAACTTAACTGTGAAATAAAAATATAACCTAAGATAGCTACAATGTAACTATGAGTTATATTGTAGCTAGCTTAGGTTTTCTTTTACAGGTAAGTCATTATTTTTAAATAAGAATTATTTAGTTATTAATAGTAGGTTTCATTTAGAATTATTTTAATTATAATAAAGTTAGGGGTGTTAAGGATATGGTTACGTTAGGGTTAGACTTAGGGTTAGGGTTAGGTTTAGGGGTTAATATATTTATTTAGTGTTAGTGATGTGGGAGGTTAGAGGTTTAGGGGTTAATAACTTTAGTATAGTGGCGGTGGCGACATTGGGGGCTGCAGATTAGGGGTTAATAAATGTATGTAGATGGCGGCGACATTGGGGGCGGCAGATTAGGGGTTAATAAGTGTAATGTAGGTGTCAGCGATGTCGGGGGTGACAGATTAGGGGTGTTTAGACTCTGGGTTTATGTTATGGTGTTAGGTTTAAACATACATTTTCCTTCCCCATAGACATCAATGGAGCTGCGTTACGGAGCTTTATTGCAGGTGTTAGGCTTTTTTTTAGCCGACTCTCCCCATTGATGTCTATGGGGAAATCATGGATGAGCAGGTCAAAGCAGCTCAAAGCAGCACTGGTATTTGTGTGCAGTATGGATCTCAACGCTGCCATATCGCCCGCAAATGCCGGGTTTTTGCAAACCTGTAATAGCAGCGCTATTATAGGTGAGCGGTGACAATAACTTGCAAGTTATTAGCGAGCCACTCATAACGCAAAACTCGTAATCTGGCTGAGTGTTATTTGTGTTGGTTACTTAGAATCAAGCACTGATATTTGTATACAAATGCAAGAAGTAAAAAAGTTTGAAAGATTTTGAGCACAAGAGTTGAGATATTGTGAGTATTTGTGTGTGTGTGATGGAGTATATGTGCATGTGTGTATACAAGTATACAAAATGTTTATTTTAAAACATATCTTGAAGCCATTAAAAAGTATTGAACAGGACAGAAAACAATAAAGTGTAATATTTTTCATATTTTCATTAATAAACATATATATATGACAGACAGACAGACAGATATATCACATAGCATAAAGCATTTTGAGACATTTGTGTAAAGTTAAAATAATATTTACATCAACTTTTTTTCATACAACAAAGTTCTGCTCATTGGTATAGTCATTAATGCATTACATTTTTAATAATAATAATTGCCACCAATTCTTTTATTCACTAGAGAAAAAAACCCAGATGTCAATGTGATTAGTCAACAAAACAAAAGTAACAGCAACTGTAGTTGGCAAAAAGCAAAAATATAAACCTCAATTAGCACTAAATATATGACCCTCATAAACCACTGCATCCAGTATCAATAACAATGTTTGAAATGAAAGAACAAACAAAGAATAATTACTGGCGTTCTATGACCTGCATTTAACAAAAGTTGGAGATGCTGATAACTCATTCATTTACATAAAACTTAATTGAATTAAGTCCTAAAATGTTCTTTGCTCATTATACACAAACTGTTTTCTTGTTTAAATTAGGACAAAGTTAATTTGTTAGAGGATTACACTATGAGGATAATTATAGTATGCTACTAATTGCATAGAGATTGACACAGTCTCACCCAAACGTCAAATTAATTGACATTACCTTGTCAAAGGACAAAGGATTACATTAAAAGGTACAAACTGAAGTTTAAATTGTGCAGCATTTACGTGTTTGCATTTCTGAATATTTTTTTATGGAAGCAGAAGTTTAATGATATGTGACTTGCTACCATTGTATATATGTTGCATTAATTAAACCTTTTTTTTTGTTAAATTTTTGTTAACATTTTACATTAATATTTTCTTTTCTTTTCATTGAAAAACAATTGGTTTATTAGTCTAGCAATACTATTTATGTAAAAGCAAAACTTAAAGACAAATAAAACCCACATATTGTCTTATGATTTAGATTAGAGGATGCAATTTTAAACAAATTTCAGTTTTACTTCTATCAGCAATTTTTCTTTGCTCTTTTGGTATCTTTTATTTAAAAGCAGAGACATAAGCTCATGAGCATGTGTCTAGAGAACTGTATGGCAGCAGTTTTGCTACAATGCACTCCTGCCATACAGTGCTCTGGACACCTTCCTATGTATCTTTGCAATGAAGAGAACAATGGGAACAAAGCAAATTTGATAATAGAAGTAAATTGTATACTTGCTCTTTCTGAATCACAAAACTTTTGGGTTTCTTCATTAACCAATCAATATAAAGCTTTAGCAATGTTCATATAGTGCAAAGTGCACCTAGAAGCAGAGGCTGACTGCTTGCCTCAAAAACACTCAGAGTAGCATGATTAAGGGTCAAGAGCCCGAAACATTGCTGGATTTTTGTTGGATCTGTATTTTGCCAATAAACACTACTGTTTGTTTTTGTAACAGTGTTGCTGTCATTGTGCTGTGAAGCTACTCTGAGTGTTCCCCTTTAAAGGGACATTCCAGTCAAAATTTAAATGCACATAGATTTATTACATCTTTGAATAGAAACATATTTTTAACATACTTGTGTTGGCAAAACTGCTTCTAGTAAAAGTTATCACTGTTTTAGTGTTAACATTTTTCTTTGCACGTGCATGTGAAGCATAGCTAGATCTTTTCACTGCACCCAAATTTAAAATAATGCAGCTGCTCAGATAATCAGTGGGGCTTGTATCATGTCATCAATTAACACATTGAGTCATTACCAGATGGTACAAGCACCATAGGCTCTCTGAGCAAGTGCTGTGTTTAAAATGCTGATGCACGGAGCATACTTAAATACACTTTTGAAACAGCTATAGCTTTTATTAGAAGCATTTTTGCTAATGCATTTATATTACAATTTTTTTTTCTGTTCAATACCGAAATGCACCCATGTGGTTTCCAATTTTGGCTGGAATATCCCTTTAACCAAGACATTCTATCAATCACTAATCCTCACAATTTGTTTATAGAAAGAATACATGTAATTTAATTTATTGCATTGTTTATAAAGAACATGTTTTAAACAATATGATAGATTTTGTAATAATAAAAAAAACTTATGGGGGACAAAATGCATTAATTAATAAACTAATGCTATTTTTTAATGAAAAAAATGTTATTCGTTACATTTTAATGAAAAAGAAAAACAAACACTCCCTTTAAAAGATAAACACATTAACTAATAAAATGCAACTAATAGAGTCTTTAATATGAGTTATTTTGTTTGTTTTAAAATGCATTTGCACAATCAATAGAAAGGGATCATGATCTTAGTGGTTTTGATTGATGTTTCTGTCAGCCTTTCAACCTTTGATTTGTGACATTCTCTGACCAATCCTGAGTGCTAGTTTGGTAGGTCTAAGAAATGCATAAATATGCAGACAAAGAGCAACTAATTCCCACTCTGTTGTGTCAGTGAGAGAAATAGATATTTGCTGTTGCATACACTAAGGGGCCCAATGATCTAAAGGTCTCTGGGCTGGCAAGATGTATAAAGCATGTTCACCAGTACTTTTTATTTCCCTGGTGGAATTATCTAAAGACACTTTTTACCCTGATAACAGGGTGTCTTCCTAAGGGGCTTATACTACATTTTTGTATATAGGACTTAGATGCATACATTACAAAAGTACACAATGAAAATTGTAGCTTAAAAATCATACAAAACGAATAATTGAACTATTCAATTATTAACTATACACTTGACTCAGATCTTTCCTTCACTCCTCACATTCAGTCCTTGGCTAAAGCCTGCCGCTTCCACCTTAAAAACATCGCTAAAATTAGACATTTCCTTACACAAGATACAACCAGGATTTTAATCCACTCTCTCATCCTCTCCCGCCTCGACTACTGCAACTCCGTCCTCTCTGGTCTACCTAGCTGCCGCATAGCTCCTTTACAATCCATTATGAATGCCTCTGCCAGGCTCATCTTCCTTAATCGTCGCTCTTCATCTGCTGCACCTCTCTGCCAATCCCTTCACTGGCTTCCTCTTGCCTCTAGGATTAAACACAAAATCCTCACCCTGACATATAAAGCTCTCAACTGCACTGCTCCCCCCAACTTGTCTCTAGATACTCTCCCTCCCGTCCCCTTCGATCAGCTCAGGATCTCCTCCTCCTCTCTTGTTACTTCCTCACATTCACGTTTACAGGACTTCTCCAGACTGGCCCCCATCTTGTGGAATTCCCTGCCTCGCTCCATAAGACTCTCCCCTAGTTTTAACAGCTTCAAGCACTCCCTAAAAACTCTACTATTCAGGGATGTTACAGCCAACACTAACCTTTCCTAACTCCACTGCTTTCCCCCTTGAACCCCTTAGAGTGTAAGCCTATGGGCCCAGCTATTTACAGATCGCTTCATAAGAGCCGACTACAACAGTGAAACTCTCGGCAGGGCCCTCTACCCACTTGACCCCTACAAAAGCTATCCTGTACACCGACTATGTTTACAGCGCTGCGGAATCTGTTGGCGCTCTACAAATACCTGATAATAATAATAATAATAATAATAATAACTATTCACGTAAAAATACGCTGGGAAAAAATGTTTTGTTAAGGTGCATCAAAATTCGTAACAAAACTGTTCACCAAAAATAGTATTTTATCAAAAATGTGACATTTGCATGTAAATCACACAGGAAAAAAACACATTAAATATGCACAGCATAAACTATAACTTAACCCCTTAATGACCAGACCATTTTTCAATTTTCTTACCCTTAATGACAAAGGCTATTTTTACATTTCTGCTGTGTTTGTGTTTAGCTGTAATTTTCCTCTTACACATTTACTGTACCCACACATATTATATACCGTTTTTCTCGCCATTAAATGGAATTTCTAAAGATACCATTATTTTCATCATATCTTATAATTTCCTATAAAAAAAATATAAAATATGAGGAAAAAATTGAAAAAAAACACACTTTTTCTAACTTTGACCCCCAAAATCTGTTACACATCTACAATCACCAAAAAACACCTATGCTAAATAGTTTCTAAATTTTGTCCTGAGTTTAGAAATACCCAATGTTTACATGTTCTTTGCTTTTTTTGCAATTTATAGGGCCATAAATACAAGTAGCACTTTGCTATTTCCAAACCCCTTTTTTTCAAAATTAGCGCTAGTTACATTGGAACCCTGATATCTGTCAGGAAAAAAAACCTGAATATCCCTTGACATGTATATATTTTTTTTTAGAAGACAACCCAAAGTATTGATCTAGGCCCATTTTGGTATATTTCATGCCACCATTTCACCGCCAAATGTCATCAAATAAAAAAAAAAGTTCACTTTTTCACAAATTTTGTCACAAACTTTAGGTTTCCCACTGAAATTATTTACAAACAGCTTCTGCAATTAAGGCACAAATGGTTGTAAATGCTTCTTTGGGATCCCCTTTGTTCAGAAATAGCAGACTTATATGGCTTTGGGGTTGCTTTTTGGTAATTAGAAGGCCGCTAAATGCTGCTGCGCACCACACGTAAATTATGCCCAGCAGTGAAGGGGTTAATTAGGTAGGTTGTAGGGAGCTTGCATGGTTAATTTTAGCTTTAGGGTAGTGTAGTAGACAACCCCAAGTATTGATCTAGGCCCATTTTGATATATTTTATGCCACTATTTCACCGCCAAATGCGAGCAAACAATTAAAAAAAAATTCATTTTTCACAATTTTAGGTTTCTCACTGAAAGTATTTACAAACAGCTTGTGCTATTATGGCACAAATTGTTGTAAAAGCTTCTTTGGGATCCCCTTTGTTCAGAAATAGCAGACATATATGGCTTTGGCATTGCTTTTTGGTAATTAGAAGGCCTCTAAATGCTGCTGCGCACCACACGTAAATTATGCCCAGCAGTGAAGGGGTTAATTAGGTAGGTTGTAGGGAGCTTGCAGGGTTAATTTTAGCTTTAGGGTAGAGATCAGCCTCCCACCTGACACATCCCACCCCCTGATCCCTCCCAAACAGCTCTCTTCCCTCCCCCACCCCACAATTGTCCCCGCCATCTTAAGTACTGGCAGAAAGTCTGCCAGTACTAAATAAAAGGAGTTTTTCTTTTTTTTTAATAAAAAAAAATAAAATGTTTTAGCTGTGATGGACCCCTGCCTTAGCCCCAACCTCCATGATCCCCCCAGCTCTCTAACACTCTCCCCTACCTATTTGCCGCCATCTTGGGTACTGGCAGCTGTCTGCCAGTACCCAATTTGCCCCCAAAAACAAAAGTATCTTTTTCTCTTTTTGCAATTATTAATATTTTCTGTAGTGTAGCAGCCCCCCACAATACCCCAACCCCCTCCCCCTCCCAGATCCTTATATATTTATATTTTTAAAATCTTTTTTCCCCCCTCTTCCCTCCTCATTGGTGTCAGTGGCCAGTTAATCGCGCGCGCGCACGCGCGCCCCCACGCACGCGCGCCCCCGCACGCTCCCGGCACCCGGCGTGCACATTGCACTTACAGGAACCGGATGCCGGGTAGCGATGGGCCGCCCACCCGCCTCCCTGTTATGCTCCCACCCACCAACGAACCGGCACCATCGCTACCGGTGCAGAGAGGGGCACAGAGTGGCTCTCTCTGCATCGGAGTCTTCTAAAAAGGTATTGCAGGATGCCTCCATATGGAGGCATCACTGCAATACCCTGAGAGCTGCTGGAAGCGATTGCGATCGCTTCCAGCACTCTCTTAGACAACTGACGTACCAGGTACGTCTATTGTCATTAACTGGTTGTTAATGCATGACGTACCTGGTACATCAGTTGTCATTAAGGGGTTAAAGGAACATGAAACCCAATTTTTTTTTCTTTCATTATTTAGATAGAGCATGCAATTGTAAACAACTTTCTAATTTACTTCTATTATCTAATTTGCTTCATTCTCTTGATATACTTTGCTTAAAAGCATATCTAGATAGGCCCAGTAGCTGCTGATTGGCTGCTGCACATAGATGCCTTCGTGTGATTGGCTCACCCATGTGCATTGCTATTTCTTCAACAAAGGATATCTAAAGAATGAAGCAAATTAGACAATAGAAGTAAGTTGGAATGTTGTTTAAAATTGTTTTCTCTACTTGTATCTTGAAAGAAAATGTTTGGGTTTAGTGTCTCTTTAAGTAAACTGGATGCGCTAAACACACATGGAAATTAATACTTATAGGTACAAAATACAAAGCGTAATTGTTGTTTTTTCATAAAATGGGCTGAACATGGGCGTTCCATAGGCGTATATGAAGTTGTCTCTCAAATCCCTGTGTAATAATCTAAACCTTTTCATTCTACAGATGTCACAGTTGTTTCTCGCCAGTTAAAAGGTGTCAAGCTTTTATCAAAATACTGAAAACACTAATTACTCTGAAAGAAAAACCTATTCATGTAAGAATAACAGTGAATTTAAGCTCAAGTGCACTGAAACATGCTTATTTTAATTGTATTAAGTGTAAAATTCAAGTTTAAACATAAGCCGGTTTCTTCCTCTGTACTTTATTCTCCATTGTGATCTTTCACATAGCAGAAAGCTCTTATTATTTATATGGGAGAGCTCATAACTCTCCAGGAAAGCTCTTTTTTTCTTTGATAATGGCACCAAAACTTTCCCTGCAAAGCTAAACCTGGGGCCCCATTACATATGCGGCACGTATATTTCACCCGTCTCCAGAAATTTTTAATCCCATAAGCTAACATGGGACTGCGTCGCAAATCGGTATCCAATATTCAGTGCAAGGACTTACGTGGCGAAAATGGAGAAATCTTACTCCATTTTCATCTCGCCACACAAGGCAGTCGCAGCAAGCCTTGCGCTAAGTATCGGAGCACAGTATCTCCCGAAAATGCCTGCAAAAATAAACTAACACCTAACCCATGCGCAATATCTATACCTGTCAACCGCAATCTCTCACCGCAATAAATAATAAAGTGTATTAACCCCTATATCTGCCATCAAACCCACACCGCAAGTAATAACTAAATTATTAACCCCTAAATCCGCCAACCCCAACATCGCAAACTACTTATAAAAACTATTAACCCATAATCCACCATTAACCCACAACGCAAACTACCTATTAAAGTATATACCCCTAAACCGCCAAAGCCCACAATGCAATAAACCTATCAAAGTATTAACCTCTAAACCGCAAAAGCCCACAACGCAATAAACCTATCAAAGTATTAACCTCTAAACCGCCAAAGCCCACAACGCAAATAAATAAATTACTAAGCCCCCTAACCTAACACCCCCTAAATGTACCCAAATTACCTAAATTACAAAATACTGAAGTTACTATTAAAATAAAAAAAATAACACTTCTTTGAAAATAAAAATAAACTAAGTATAAATTAAAGGGACAGTCTAGTCAAAATTAAAATTATGTTGTAGACTGTCCCTTTAAGCTACAATTCCAGAAAATAAAAAAATCTAAGATTACATAAAATAAAAAACAAAATGACCAAATTTTTAAAAAATATACCTATTCCCTATAAAAAATAAAAAAGCCCCCCCCCCAATTAAAATTAGTTTTAGTTTTTTTTTATTGTAATAGTAACTTTAGTGTTTTGTCATTTGGGTACATTTAGGGGGTGTTAGGTTAGGGGGCTTAGTAATTCATTTATTTGTGTTGTGGGCTTTGACGGTTTAGAGGCTATTATTTTGATAGGTTTATTGCATTGTGGGCTTTGATGGTTTAGAGGTTAATACTTTAATAGGTAGTTTGCGTTGTGGGTTATTGGCGGATTAGGGGTTAATAGTTTTAATAGGTAGTTTGCAATGTTGGGGTTGGCAGATTTAGGGGTTAATAATTTAGTTATTACTTGCAGTGTGGGTTTGATGGCGGATATAGGGGTTAATACACTTATTTATTGCGGTGGGGGATTGCGGTTGACAGGTATAGATATTGCGCATGCGTTAGGTGTTTATTTTTGCAGGCATTTTCGGGAGTTACGGTGCTCCAATACTCAGCGCAAGGCTTGCTGCGGCTGCCTTGTGTGGCTAGGTGAAAATGGAGTAAGATTTCTCCATTTTCGCCAAGTAAGTCCTTGCGCTGAATATTGGATACCGATTTGCGACACGGTCCCATGTTAGCTTAGGGGAGTAAAAATTGCGGGTGACGGGTGAAATATACGTGCCGCATTTGTATGCGGCGCTGTATATAAGATATCAAAACAGTGCATAAAACAGCGTCGCCAACTTTTGAGGGCGACACCGCATATGTAATGGGGCCCCTGGTTTTTCACATTTTTCGTGGCTAACTTTTGATCATCTTGACCTGATAAACAGAGAGAGACACAGAGAGAGTTGCAAAATTTTATAATCTTCATCTGAGAATTTTGCAGGTTTGCATATGCTATCCACCTAGTTTAATTTAGTAAAGCTTAATTTTAAAGGGACATGAGACCCAACATTTTTCTTTCATGATTCAGATAGAGAATGCAATGTTAAACAATTTTTCAATTTACTTTTTATCTAATTAGCTTTATGCTTTTGGTATCCTTTGTTAAAGGAGCAGCATTGCATTACTGTGAGATAATTAATGCATTGCGTGAGCCAATAACATGAGGTATATATATATATATATATATATATATATATATATGCAGCCACCAGTCAGCAACTCCTGAGCCTACCTAGGTATCCTCTCCTACAAAAGATACTAAAAGAACAAAACAAAATAGATAATTGAAGTAAATTAGGGAGTTGTCTAAAATCACATGCTCTACCTGAATCATGAATGGGAAAAAAAATGTGTTTCATGTCACCTTAATTTAAAACTAAAACAGTTTGTAGTGTACTATTGTACTGTGTGAGTTCTGTTCATTTACTGATGTGTTCTTAAAAGTTTGTTTAGCAAATTACAATATTTCCAAATTTGCTAAGTTATAGTTTAAAAGTGAAGTAAATTTAATCTACTCACACTGATACTTACCTGTGTGTATTAAATTAAATCACCAAATCACTCTAACACACTTAATTCTTTAATGGCAGGCCAAAAATGTTAAAATATGATATTTTATTCAGGTTGTGCAAAGCCCTACCCAAAACTACAAAGGTGGCAACCCTAAGTACCACAGCATTTAGTTGGATCTTCCACCACCGCCAGTATGGAGCAACAACTGCACCAAGCATGAAGCATTTTTGCTGTTAGTGCTGGACAAGGACTGTAAGAAGCAGTCCAGTAATCCTGTCTCCCCCTCTACACATAGGAGTAGGCAGGTGTCAAGTCCAGCAGGGACGCATGGGAACGGAGATCCTGCACTATTTTTGCAGGAGGAACTAAGTTCCCACTGAACCGAGAACAGAAATGCTTCAGTATACATTGCTGCTGCTGGTGAAGATAGTGAGATCCTCTTGTAATGGGCACATCCTAAAATACACTAAATGTGAGTCAGTGGTCCTGCTGTGTGATCACCCTGCACTGTGGGGAACACAGGGTGCTTACATTTATGTGTGTATTGCTTAGGTGTTAGTTAGCTCCCCTTAGCAGAAATATGACTATTGCACCTTTAGTCAGTGACAGAGGAGGAGTCTGTATTTGCTCTCAGACACAGATGTCTCAGCCCACCTTGGGAAGGAAGGAGAGGGGAGGAAGGAGGGTGTGAGGAACTGAAGCAAAGATGGCTATGCACCATGTGAGTTCAAAACAAAGTATGGACACCCTGTATCTTGACATTAAACAGGTATTCATGTGTGTCAAGTTATTTTAAAGTGTTTCTAAAAAAAGTTTTGTTTCATCAAAGAAAAAATGTGCTCTTCAAGCAGGGAAGAATCATGTTCTTCCTGCTTCTTGCTTTCTCTCTGATGAGTTCTTCTAGAGTTAGCTTGGATGAGGTTTGCAAGGGAAATATATGTATACACACAAAGGAAAATAGTTGTTGCAAATGTGTTTGTGAAACATCGTAAAGTAGGATAAGCCAAACTACTTTATACACCAATAGTATGTGCAGTCTGTTACTATGGTGGTGTCTGTATGTCTATCAATTTATGTTCAGCAGGCCAGATTCTCGGCAGATTGCTGACCTGTGCAAGACAATGTATTTGCTGAAGATTCAACCGTACCAGTTTCATCCCAAAAGTACAAGGTGACCTGTTTTGCTTTTAATGTTATTGTGCCCTCATGCCTAATGCTTCCTATGCATGGGGTACTTGCTTTATATTTACTTGGTATATGTCTTAACGGTAAAAGAAAATCACTCTAAGCCGCCTTGTGACCCTAATTTAAATCACATTATGGTCGTTTTTACTGCAGAGAGAAAGCACACACAAACCTTATCAAGATCATTATATCAGATGTATCAGTTAAATCCTAAATTACAAATAAAAAATTCACCCCTGCCATGTAAAAATATAACCAGTTTTTTGCTTGTGCTGGACAAGGATGTGACCTAGGATCCAGCGCACATGGTCACAAGCTACCAACCAACAAGCGCTCATAACCCCCTTTATCAACTATGTTTAGGGAAAATACTGTCTGTCCAATTTCCTTCTTTTATTCAATTTGCTTCAGTCTCTTGGTATCCATTGTTGAAAAGCATAGCAATGTAGGCTCAGGAGCAGCAATGCATTACTAGGAGCTAGCTGCTGATCATTGTCTGAAAACATATGTTTTTTGTCATTGGCTCACCGAATGTGTTCAGATAGCTCCCAGTAGTGAACTACTGCTCCTTCAACAAAGAATATCAAGTGAATGAAACTTTTAGAATTAAATTGGAAAGCTGTTTAAAATTGCTTGCTCTATCTCACTGGTTTTCAAACCTGTCCTCAGGCGTCTCTAACCACACATGTTTTGAGGATCTCTGAACTATAGCACAGGTGAAATAATCAGATGATAGTAAACATGCACCTAGATTACGAGTTTTTCATTAGAGGCTGTGCAGTGCTAATGAGCAGTTTATGCTCATCACTCACTTACAGACAGCGCTGGTATTACGGGTTTTTCACAAACCCGGCGTTAGCCGCAAAAAAGTGAGCATAGAGCAAAATTTAGCTCCACATCTCACCTCAATACCAGCGCTGCTTACGTTAGCGGTGAGCTGGTAAAACGTGCTCATGCATGATTTCCCCATAGGAATCAATGGGGGAGATCCGGCTGAAAAAAACCCTACCACCTGCAAAAAAGTAGCGTAAAGCTCCTAACGCAGCCCCATTGATTCCTATGGGGAAAATACATTTATGTCTACACCTAACACCCTAACATGAACCCCGAGTCTAAACTCCCCTAATCTTACATTTATTAACCCCCGACATCGCCGACACCTGCATTATATTATTAACCCCTAATCTGCTGCTCCGGACACCGCCGCAACCTACATTATGCTTATGAACCCCTAATCTGCCTCCCCCAAAATTGCCGACACCTACATTTTATTTATTAAACCCTAATCTGCCGTCCCCTATGTCGCCGCAACCTACCTACATTTATTAACCCCTAATCTGCAGCCCCCAATGTCGCCACCACTATTATAAAGTTATTAACCCCTAAACCTAAGTCAAACCCTAACCCTAACACCCCCTAACTTAAATATAATTAAAATAAATCTAAATAAAATTACTACAATTAACTAAATAATTCCTATTTAAAACTAAATACTTAACTATAAAATAAACCCTAAGCTAGCTACAATGTGACTAAGAGTTACATTGTAGCTAGCTTAGGGTTTATTTTTATTTTACAGGCAACTTTTTTTTTTTTTAATAATTTTTTTATTGAGGGTTTTTTATAATGACAACATAAAAATATGACATATAAATATTACAGTACATAGCAATGATTGTCTCAACAACAATATGAGAGAGAAAGGAAACATATAATAAGTGTCGAAATATAATTGAAAACCTCCCTTTATTTTTTTTATATCATACTGAGAGTAGCTATTATTCCAGGCCATTGTGCTAAAACGCGCTCTGAAAGAGCACTGTAGCTACTAAGCAGACCCAATTTATTATGAACTTCTACAGGCAACTTTTTATTTATTTTAACTAGGTACAATAGTTATTAAATAGTTATTAACTATTTAATAACTACCTAGTTAAAATAAAGACAAATTTACCTGTAAAATAAAACCTAACCTAAATTACAATTACACCTAACACTACACTACAATTAAATTAATTACCTAAATTAAATACAATTAATTACAACTAAATAAAATTATCTAAAGTACAACAAAAACCAACAAGATTTTACAAGATTGAACAGAATTTTACAAGATTGTAAGAAATTACAAGATTTTTAAACTAATTACACCTACTCTAATCCCCCTAACAAAATAAAAAATCCCCCCAAAATAAAAAAAGCCCTACCCTACACTAAATTACAAATAGCCCTTAAAAGTGCCTTTTGCGGGGCATTGCCCCAAAGTAATCAGCTCTTTTACCTGTAAATAAAAAGTACAAATACCCCCCAACATTAAAACCCACCACTCACACAACCAACCCTACTCTAAAACCCACCCAATCCCCCCTTAAAAAAACCTAACACTAACCCCTTGAAGATCACCTTACCGGGAGACGTCTTCACCCAACCGGACAGAAGTGGACCTCCAGACGGTCCTCCAAATGGGCAGAAGTCTTTATCCAGACGGCATCTTCTATCTTCATCCATCAGGTCCATCTTCAAGACATCCGACGCGGAGCATCCTATTCTGTCCATGGCCAACGACTGAATGAAGGTTCCTTTAAATGACGTCATCCAGGATGACGTCCCTTCAATTCCGATTGGCTGATAGAATTCTATCAGCCAATCGGAATTAAGGTAGAAAAAATCATATTGGCTAATGCAATTAGCCAATAGGATTGAACTGGCATTCTATTGGCTGATTGGAACTGCCAATAGAATGCCATCTCAATCCTATTGGCTGATTGGATCAGCCAATAGGATTGAAGTTCAATCCTATTGGCTGATTGCATCAGCCAATAGGATCTTTTCTACCTTAATTCCGATTGGCTGATAGAATTCTATCAGCCAATTGGAATTGAAGGGACGCCATCTTGATGACGTCATTTAAAGGAACCTTCATTCAGTCGTCGGCCATCGATAGAAGAGGATGCTCTGCTTCGGATGTCTTGAAGATGGACCCGCTCCGCGCCGGATTGGATGAAGATAGAAGATGCCGTCTGGATGAAGACTTCTGCCTGTCTGGAGGACCACTTCTGCCCAGTTGGATGAAGACTTCTGCCTGTCTTGAGGACCACTTCTGCCCGGTTGGGTGAAGACGTCTCCCGGTAAGGTGATCTTCAAGGGGTTAGTGTTAGTTTTTTTTAAAGGGGGGATTGGGTGGGTTTTAGAGTAGGGTTGGTTGTGTGGGTGGTGGGTTTTAATGTTGGGGGGGTATTTGTACTTTTTTTTTTACAGGTAAAAGAGCTGATTACTTTGGGGCAATGCCCCGCAAAAGGCCCTTTTAAGGGCTACTTGTAATTTAGTGTAGGGTAGGGCTTTTTTATTTTGGGGGGCTTTTTTATTTTGTTAGGGGGATTAGAGTAGGTGTAATTAGTTTAAAAATCTTGTAATTTCTTTATTATTTTCTGTAATTTAGTGGTTTTTTTTCGTACTTTAGATAATTTTATTTAATTGTAATTAATTGTATTTAATTTAGGTAATTAATTTATTTGTAGTGTAGTGTTAGGTGTAATTGTAACTTAGGTTAGGTTTTATTTTACAGATAAATTTGTCTTTATTTTAACTAGGTAGTTATTAAATAGTTAATAACTATTTAATAACTATTGTACCTAGTTAAAATACATACAAACTTGCCTGTAAAATAAAAATAAACCTTAAGATAGCTACAATGTAACTATTAGTTATATTGTAGATAGCTTATGGTTTATTTTATAGATAGGTATTTAGTTTTAAATCATAATAATTTAGTTAATTGTAGTAATTTTATTTAGATTTATTGTAATTATATTTAAGTTAGGGGGGTTAGGGTCAGACTTTGGTTTAGGGGTTAATACATTTAATATAGTGGCGGCAGATTAGGGGTTAATAAATGTAGGTAGTTGTCGGCGATGTTAGTGACGGCAGATTAGGGGTTAATAATATTTAACTAGTGTTTGCAATGCGGGAGTGCGGCGGTTTAGGGGTTAATATGTTTATTATAGTGACAGCGATGTCCGGTTCTGCAGATTAGGGATTAAAAATTTTATTTTAGTGTTTGCGACGTGGGGGGTCTCGGTTTAGGGGTTAATAGCTAGTTTATGGGTGTTAGTGTACTTTTTAGCACTTTAGTTAAGAGTTTTATGCTACGGCGTTGTAGTGTAAAACTCTTAACTACTGACTTTTAAATGCGGTACCAGGCTTGACAGGAGAGGGTCTACCGTTCACTTTTGGTCAGACTCGTAATACCGGCGCTATGCAAGTCCCATTGAAAATATAGGATATGCAATTGACTTAAGTGGATTTGCGGTATTTCCGAGTCTGGCCAAAAAAGTGAGCGGTACACCTGTACCTGCAAGGCTCGTAATACCAGCGGGCGTTAAAAAGTAGCGTTAGGACCTCTTAACGCTGCTTTTTAACCCTAACGCACAACTCGTAATCTAGGCCACAGGTAGGCTCATGAGCGGCAATGCGCTACTGGGAGCTAGCTGTCAATAAGTGGCTGAAAATATGTGCTTCTTGTCACTGGCTCACCCAATATCTTAAGCTAACTCCCAGTAGTGAACTACTGCTCCTTCAACAAAAGGATACTAACAGAATGAAACAAATTTGATACTAGAGATAAATTACAAAGTTGTTTAAAATTGTATGCTCCATCTTAAACATGAATTAAAGTTTTTGGGTTTCATGTCCCTTTAAAGTGAAGGTCAATTTTCATCAATGAGTGCCCGGTTTTTAAAAATACTTTTAAAAACAGGGGCACTTTCATTGGTTAAAAATTAACATTACACTGGATTTGAAGAAATACTTACCTTTTACTCCTGCAAAACCGGATCGCCGATCTTAGCCTCAGTTCCTCTGTACTGACGTCAGAAATGACGAAAACCTGCTTCCTCCAATCACGGCTTGCACCCCAGAGCGTCCAGCTCGTGATGCCTGGCTGTGATTGGAGGAAGCCAGTTTCATCATTGCTGTGGTCTACAGCAGGAAGAAGAAGGAGTGGGATTGTCGATCCGGCTTTGCAGGAGTTAAAGGTAAGTATTTCTTCAAATCCAGTGCAATGTTAATTTTCATCAATGAAAGTGCCCCTGTTTTTAAAAGTATTTTTAAAAACCGGGCCCTCATTGATGAAAATTTACCTTCACTT